>NW_005360677.1:268731-293790 GCF_000412655.1 Myotis brandtii
GGCTCCCAGAGGGATGTCTGACTGCCAGCTTAGGCCTGATCCCCCGGGGAGCGGACCTAAGCCAGCAGGTAGACATCCCCCGAGGGGTCCCAGGCTGCGAGAGGGCACAGGCTGGGCTGAGAGACCCCCCGAGTGCACATTTTTGTGCACCGGGCCTCTAGTAAAAGTATATTTTAAGAAATAAAAGCATATTTTTAAAAAAATAAACAGATGAAATTAATTTCAATAATATTTTATATAACCAAATATTACAATCTCAACATTATCATAAACTATTGAGGGTTTTTGTTTTTCATACTGAGTCTTTAAAAGTGTGTTTCGCCCTAACCGGTTTGGCTCAGTGGATAGAGTGTCAGCCTGCAGACTGAAGGGTCCCAGGTTCAATTCCGGTCAAGGGCATGTACCTTGGCTGCGGGCACATCCCCAGTAGGGGGCGTGCAGGAGGCAGCTGATCGATGTTTCTCTCTCATCGATGTTTCTAACTCTCTATCCCTCTCCCTTCCTCTCTGTAAAAAATCAATAAAATATATATAAAAAAATAAAATAAAAGTGTATTTCACACTTACAGCACATCTCAATTAGGACCAGCCACATTTCAAGTCCTCGATAGTCCCGTGTGGCCAGTGGCTACCATATAGGCCAGCACTGATATAGTACATCCCAGATGCCCTGTGGAAGTGACAGTGAAGAGTTGAGGGAGCCTAGACTGGCATAAGGAAACCCAGGAGAAGATAGGGAATAGAATAAAAGAGACAGGTGGATAAGGGGCCAGGATTGCTGGTTCCTCTTAGAGCCTTTTGTTTTCACTGTGTTCATTTCAGATTTTCCATTTAGGTTCTCTTTTTGTTTTTTAAAGTTTCTCCTTTCTGCCATTTTTTCTTGTAGTTGTCTGTTTTAAAAAGGTTTTTTTTGGTTGGTTGTTTTTTGTTTGTTTTGGGGGTTTTTGATGCTACACGTGTACTTCAAGGCTGATTTCTCCAAAGTACAGCTGTTTTTATTATCCTCGGAATAATTTCACGATTTCTCCATTGCCTTAAAAAAAGAAGCCGCCTCTCTTGAGCAAATTGTTTCCCAATCACTATGATGGAAATTAAGATTAGTAAAGGAGAAGAGATGAAAGATAATTACAAATATCTTTGTTACAAATGTCATTCCATTTTGAAAGATACTAGGTAATTTTATATTTCACATTCTTATATTTACTCATAGTAACTTAATTTAGTGCACCGCAGTTTGTTTCATAAGCCAGTATTTCTTTAGTTCTCTAATTTTTTATTTTAAGCGTGAAAGGGAGACTTAAACCCTACCTCTATCACCTGTCACTGAAACAGCATTGAACAATCATTCCTTTACTCAGATTTTGTCTAATTATACCTGCTACTGTATTTTCTAGAGTTATCAGTTGAATTACTCCTTGAAAATGTACCATTTTTTATTTTTTTTCTAAGATTCAATGATGTACTTTGAGTTTTTTAGAGAAAGAAGGATAAGCGATGGAACCTGGGACATTTTTTGGAAGTGATTTTTTGTTCTTGGTGGAGTTCATCAGCACAATGGAAATAAATGCTTGTGTGCCTTTACTGAGCACATTTCAAAGCTGATGTTTTCTACTGTTAAATATTTTATCTTTTTATTCTTGGCTTTTGCCATCTTATCAACATTGCTAAAACTGAGGGACTCATTCCTGATGAGACCAATTAGGTTTTATAACTGTTAATACCATCTTTTATCAAGCAATTAGCCAAATGAGATATTTTTGTCTCCTTTCCTATCACATAGATTCAAGGACAAAGGAATTGTGTCTTGAAACTACTGCCTTATTGACTATGTATATGTTCCTTTCTTTTGCAAATCATCAACTAATGCTAACACTATTACACCCAGATAATGGGCTTTGTAAAGTCGAAAGTCTCCCAGTATCTTCCAGTTTCTAGGGATGTGCTGTCCTGTTGAGAGAGATCCTAAAGAAACAAATGGTCTTTGATTCTTATTATCATTAATAAAAAGTCTTCAGTTACATTTTTTTATTCTTTAAATTTATTACAGAGTATTGCAAACATACACAAAATTAGATAGAATAATATAATGAATCCCCGTGAACCTAAGCCCAACAGCCTTCATCCCATGGCTAATCCTTTCAAATCCATATCCACTTCTTTACCTACCTCCTTTATTACTTTGAAGTAAATCCCAATCATCATTTCATTGGTAAATATTTGGTTATGTATCTCTTTAGGATACATGTGTGTTCCTAAGAACTTTTAAAGCATAATCTCAAAAAATTAGTACTTCCTTAATATCCTTTAGATTGAACCCTTTTTTTTAAAATATATTTTATTGATTTTTTACAGAGAGGAAGGGAGAGGGATAGAGAGTTAGAAACATCGATGAGGCTGCCTCCTGCACACTCCCTACTGGGGACGTGCCCGCAACCAAGGTACATGCCCTTGACCAGAATCGAACCTGGGACCCTTGAGTCCGCAGGCCGACGCTCTATCCACTGAGCCAAACCGGTCAGGGCTAGATTGAACCCTTTTTTAATAGAAAATTGAATAGTATTATTCATATCTCTACTCATTTAGATTTAAAATGCACTTACATTACGTTGTATGTTCTAGCTTCTATTAATATGTCTTCTAAGTCACATTTATTCACTCTCTAATTCACAAGTTCCCAATCTGTATACTGTGAAAAGTCTCTGACCCTCAGGGGAGCTAGGGCAGGGCGCTAGCCCAGTGGGTCATACAGATCCTACATTTTCTGAATACGCTATATCATGGGGGGAGGAGGGTGATTGGCAAGTCCTGCTCTGAGGAACTACTTCTTGTGTTAAGGCAGAACAGAGTAGTTCTACTCTTAACCTTGCTCAAATTCAGAAAAAATGACTGCACCAAGTGTCAAATGACAAACATAAAGTAATTTAGTAACGAGTTTAATGTCCTCTCTTCAAGGGAAAACAATCTATGTTCTGGGCTAGCACAGTGCCTCACAAGCAGTGGAGCACTCTTCCTGAGGGATTTAGCACAAGAGCGAGGTTTATAGAGCATTGGAAGAGGCAACACCGAAAGGACAGGATTGACTAGAAGGTCAGGGATTTCCTTATACTAGAGGTCCTGTTTGTGAGAGTCAGTCAGGTAAGCTGAATTGGAGATTGTGATTGATGTAGGTTAGGTTTCCATGGCAGTGAGGCATTTCCTATAAGTACTGGCTGACTTAGGTTAGATTTGTGTCATGGGCTGGGCCACTGGGACAGCCTTCGTTTTGTGGGTCCCAGCATACAAATTACCTTTATCACACTTAAATAACTACCTTTGCTTAGAAGTACTATAAACTATTTAAACTTCTACGTGGTGTGTTCCCATACCTAATTGAAGTGTACCTACCCTTATTTAGTTGTCACATAACTCAGGAGTCTTCAGACTTTTTCACTCTTGTAATTCCTAAAAGAATTTTCACAGACAATATCCCCTTATACATTTTTAAATTGGCATCTAAAATATTCAAATAGAAGTTTAAACAGTTGTATAGAAAAATCTCTTTGTATATATTGACATTTTAAATACTGTAGCCACTTTGTACCGACCATATTCATATAAATAATTTAAACAACTTTAAAAAGTAATTTGGAGATTCAACTTTGAATTGGGTATTAGATAATAGCAAAAAGTTGTTTTTGTAAAATGTGATGAAGGCATTTGGGCTCTATAGGAAAATGCCCATTATTTTAGAGATACATTCTAAAATATACTTAATAATTGGTTGGAGACAGGTTTGGCTCATAATACACACTTCTGAGAATTTAGAACAGCACTTTTCTAAAGCCAATGGTCAGGTTTAATTAGTTACCTTGAGTAAAGTGGAATGTAGGAAACAACTGTCTTGTAAAAGTCTTTATATTTCTTGATGCTAATCATCTCTCTTTATTTATGCTTTATTTATTTACTTACTTATTTATTATTTTTAATCCTCACCCGAGGATATTTTCCCATTGATTTTTTTTTTAGAGAGAGTGTAAGACAGAAATATCGATGTGAGAGAAACACATTGATTGGTTGCCTCCTGCCTGCTCCCGGACCACGGCCCAGACTGGGAGGCTCCTGCAACCAAAGTACATGCCCTTGACCAGAATTGAACCCAGGACCCTTCAGTCCACATGCCGACACTCTATCCACTGAGCCAAACCGGCTAGGGCTATTTGTGTGTGTGTTTTTGTTCTTTTTTAATATGTTTTTATTGCTTTCAGAGAGGAAGGGAGAAGAGGGAGAGAGATAGAAACATCAGCACATAGGAAATAAATGCCTGTGTGCATTTACTGAGCCCATTTCCCCACTGGAGAATTGAGCCTGCAACCCAGGCATGTGCCCTGACCGGGAATGGAACCCTGACCTCTTGGTTCATGGGTCGAAGCTCAACCACTGAGCCATACCGGCTGGACAGTGTTTTTTGTTGTTGTGTTTTTAAGATAAGGGCTCTCTTTGCTTTCATATCACTCAAAAGCAATAGCTGGAAATATTCTTGTTGCAAGATCAATTAAGATTCAGGAAAATACCTTATTTTCTAAGTTCTCTAAGATACTGCTGTTAGGTTCCAGTTGGATGAGGAAGGACGGGTAGATCAGATTAGCATGGAGCAGTCGTGGGAAAAGGGCAAATCCGTCTTTTCTGTGTATGTCTGTGCACATAGGTGACATGTACAGCCATGATGGAAAGGCTGATGAACCAGAATGGGTAAAGACAGAGAGAGAACAATTTGTTGAGTTTCGAGATAAGAACCGAGACGGGAAGATGGACAAGGAAGAGACCAAAGACTGGATTCTCCCATCAGACTATGATCATGCAGAAGCAGAAGCCAGGCACCTAGTCTATGAGTCAGACCAAAATAAGGTAAGTCTGGCCAGGCCCCAACAATCTAGCAGTGATGGAAGTCTATTCCTGGGGGATTGCCTAAAAAATCCCGATTAAGGTACATAAAGCATTTGTGGTCTTAATTAATCTAAGTCTGCTACCAACCTAAAGTTGGTAATTAAAAGCTTACGGGGCAGCAATCCCTTTGCCCAGTGTACATAGCATTGGAGGAATTTAGGCTTCAGAAAAGAACCTCTGTATATAACATGCCCGGCATGTATCATCTGTTCTCTATGGATCCCCAGGAAATTTTTTTCTCTCTTTTTTTTTCTTTTTTACTTTGTTCTTTTACCAATTACAGGTTCATTTTGCCTACTCAAAGCTGGTTATTTCCTTCTTAAATCAAATATGCTTTTTAGAATTAAGTCCTTTGTATGAGGTTATAAATAAGCTTTTTCTGGAGCCTGTTAATATTGTCCTTAATCAATTATCTGAGGTATTTGGTTCATTAAAAGAGTGGTGTTACCCATCCAAATTTAGGGATTTTTAGTATCTGAGCATTCTTTTATCTAGGCTAATCTTCAGTTTCAAAAGCAGTTTCTTGTCATGAAGCCTTTTTAAGGGTCAGTCTGTTTTGAGGTCTTACTCACAGACTTCAGTAGCCAGGTGCTGTGTCCTGTGAGGTTTGTAAGAAAAAGAAACTCATGCAATCATCCCTTGGGAATGTGGCCTAGATAATTTTTTAGATGAGTATCTGAGCCTTCATTTGGGGTTGTGCCTGGAATCTGATTGGTAGCTGGAACATAATGGAGGTGAGGACTCTGCTTGATATTTGCAGACTTTGTTGTTCCTGTTAGGCAGTGACTTGATTCATTCTGAAGTATTTCACCCAGTTCTTTACTATCTACCCTATGTAGGAGATGTCCACCTTTGCTCCAAAGGGGGGCATTCTCTCCTAAAGAAACCTGTATCTCTAGCGTTGAGTTGTTGAGCTATATTATTTCTAGCCTTCCACTTTTAACTTTCTTGATAAGAAAAAGGTATTAATTGCGTGTGTGTGTGTGTGTGTGTGTGTGTGTGTGTGTGTGTGTGTGTGTGTGTACAGGCCAGGAATGGAGGGTATAGTTCACATATCATTTACTGGGAATTAGAATCTTAAATCTTGCCAAACCACTGTTGATCTATAGTAGTGTTTCTAAATTTGGAATGGGAAATATATCTGCCTCAATTCACTGTTCTCTAATTTCAGGATGGCAAGCTTACCAAGGAGGAGATTGTTGACAAGTATGATTTATTTGTGGGCAGCCAGGCCACAGATTTTGGTGAGGCCTTAGTACGACATGATGAATTCTGAGCTGCAGACAGAGGAACCCATGTTTCTTCAAAAATAATTTATTTTTACAGCTTCTGGTTTCACATGAAATTGTTTGCGCTACTGAGACTGTTATTACAAACTTTTTAAGACGTGAAAAAACATAACGAAAACCATCCCGTCCCCATTCCTTCTCCTCGCTGAGGGACAGGAGGAAAACTGTGCTTCTGAGGAACAACTAATTAGTACACTTGTGTTTGTAGATTTACACTTTGTATTATGTATAACATGGTGTTTTATTTTTGTATTTGTTCTTTGGTTGGGAGTATGATATGCAGGATTAAGATCCTCAACTCATAGGCAAAAATTAGCCCTTCACTCTTTCTCAACCCTTACCATGTAATTTTTGTAATTATGACTTAATTACTTTTTTAAGCCTGAAATCATTAAGAAATGTTTGGAAGAGAGGAAAAAAGAAAGAAAATATACCCCACTCTTTATATTTAGAAAAATGATAATCTTGCCTATTGAAAAGTGTATTTCATCAATAGTAGGGGCCATATATTTTATTCAGTTCAGCAACTGATCGTGGCATTATCTAGGCAAGGACAGAGCCCTGTGCTGTAAGAAAGCTTGGCTCAACTTGATTTTATTCATCCTATTTTTTTTTCTTCCCTGTAGGACTAGCTGTTTGCTAATTTTGTCAAGCACAGCTGTGGTCGGAAGCATTAGGGCCAGTGTCCTGAAAATCAAGTATTGAATGTGATCTTTTTACAGAGCTATACATAGAAACAACTGGAAAACTAAAGGAAAAATACAAGTGTTTTCAGGGCACACTATTTTTTCTGGGTGTGTGTCTGTTGAAGTGCTCAGGACTGTCTTGCCTATTGAATCACTGTAAGTGCCCCATTTGGCTCCTATTCCCCAGATGTTCCCAGGAATTAATTTTGCTTTCACTGCGGTTAAATTGTGCTTCTTGCCAATCATGTCATTGAAAGTGCCTTTAACAAGAGAAATGATGACTGAATGAGGACTTTCTTAAGAAACCCTAAGATAAAGAGAAGTTGTTTTGGACCACCTTTTATGAAAGCTTAGAGCCTCCCAATGTAGTGGGGATTTTTTTTTTCTTCTCTTTCAGACAGTGGTTAAATAGCAGTATTAGTGTTGCAGTGTTTTTATTTTGTGGGCCGGTTTCTAAAAACCACATGCTGCTGAATTTACCAGGGATCCTCATACCTCAGAATGCTAACCACTTACTCCCAGGCCGTGTCTGTGTCAACTAGAGAGCTTGAGTCAGACTCGAAGCTGAGAGGCCTGCAGAGAGGGCTCTTTGGTTTGAGGACCGTTGCTTACCCTTCCTGCCTCTGACCCATCACTCCCTGTCCCCCCACCACCCCTGCCAAACGAAAAGCTTATCTTGGATCAACAGATTGCCAGTCTTTATCAAAGAGAGACACCTTGTAGAAAGAGCTGAAGAAACCGGCCCCTGTTCCCAACTCACTCGACCCCTGTTTTACATAACACAAGCTGTCTTTTTGGTCCCTTCATACAGATGGACCTCTTTTGAGAGAATTTATTGTATTCCAAGTTTTTAGCCCTCAGGTTACTAAGATAAATATATATAACTAACCTTTATTATTTCATATATCTTTCTGGATTATATTTGGGTGGTGCTGGGTGATTATTATAACCTGAATTTAGGTGTATCCTTCGGTCTTCCATGATCATGTTGAGGTGGGCTACTTGGCCTGGTGAAAAGCCAGATATCATGTAACTTCACCCCAGCCTTTGCATTGAGCTCTTGAGAGTGGATATACTCTTTTAAGTTTAATCCCCATATAAGGGGCATGGAAATTCTCTGCCTTCCAGATTCCCCATTTTTATTGTTAAGAAGACCAGAGATAACTAATATGCCACCAACCCTGGCTTCGTTAGAGCACATCAGGACTGGCAGGGGAGCCTCGCAGCTCACAGGGCAGGGAACCCAGGCCTAATGTTACAGTCACACTTAGAAAGCAAACCTTCATCTGCTGAGACAGCGACTGCTGGGTGCTCAGCAGCAAGCGTTGTACTCAAATCTCGAATGACCCCCTGGATTATGTTTTTGGTTTAAATCAAGCCTGGGGCTGGTGGACAGTCGCTGCACACCCATATTGTGTGTCCTGTGAATGCTAGCTCTCTTGAATTTGGATGTTGGTTATTTTTTATAGAGTGTAAACCAAGTTTTATATTCTATAATGCAAACAGGTACCTATCTGTTTCTAAATAAAACTGTTTACATTCGTTGTGGAGTATGTGTGGCCTTTATTCACTTAAGAAATAGAATGCTTGCTCGGAATTATGAGTGCTCTAAAATGTCAGAAAAGGAGCTCTCCTGGAAAGGTTATATACCCCTTCCTCAACCAGAGAAGTCACTGCCTTCTTCCAAATTGGCTACTCTTCTCTTCCTGTTCCTGAAATCCCTCATCGTCCTCACTGCAGTTGTAATCCCTCTCTCTTCCCTTAGGCCGTATAACTGCTCATTACATAGGTAGCTGACACCAAACACAAGCCACTCCCGAATGTACACACAACATTTATCCTGATTTTTATTTCAAAAAGAATCTTTTTCAAAGAGGAAGTATAAAATATAAGGTAAAACAGTTTTTTGAACATTTTGGCGTGGTTTATAAATGATACCAAAATGTGCAATTTTATTTTGAGAACATAAAGTGATTTAAACTGTTAACTTTGGTAAAATACACCTCTTAAGATAGATATATTGGTTTAGCCAAATAGGCGGAGAGAGGGAAGGGAAACACCTGGAGTGAGCCATGCTGGCTCGAGCCCATGGACCTGGCTGTTGCTGCCAGAGCTATACTGACGATGGGCATATACGATACAGCATAAAGAAATTCGTTCAAACTCACATTTGGGGTCTACTGAAGGTTTTATTTGTTTTTTCTTTAAGTCTCTCCCATTTCTAAGGTGTTTTCTCAGAATGTATCATCGCAGAAGGGAGAAAATGTTACTAAAAAGGGAGGTAATTGTTACCCATACACTGAGAACCCAACCACACTCCTTTATAGATGCCTTGTCTGTAGAGATGAGTCTGCAAGTGCTGTGAATCTTGCCACTTAGTAGAAACATGGTTGCTGCAAAGGGCTTGATGTGTTCCGAGATGGACCCAGCTGGAACGGTAGCTTTGTAGGGAAGAAGGGAATAATAGGGAAACGGAAAATCGATCCCCCCAAATGGTCATCACGCCCCTTCCCATCTGTTTTCTGCATGGTTAGTAGTTTGGTTTTTAGCAGAGAAAGTAGAAATTTCCTTAAATGTAAAATCCTAATTGCTGCAAATAGTCCAATATGGCGCCTTAGCTGGGGCCCACTTGGCTAGAAGAGAGAGTAGAAACTTCCGTTTTCTGGGAGCTGGACATGTCAGACTCATCTGTCCTGGACTTCCCACACACCATCTCCATCATGCAAGCCCGGAACTGGAGAGAAAGGGCAGAATTGGAGATAGCCCCCTCGGCAGACCAGAACAGGAGATAACATCAGGAACTATGGGAAGAAATTTCTCTTTTGTATCCCCAAATAATGCCCAGGATCTCCTCAGGTGGTTTTGAGTATATCTTCCCAGTTCTGAGACTGGTTAGATTCCAGTCCAGGACTTCTCGCTCCTTGTCTACATAATCCTACACATTCTGGCCAACTCACTGTTGGGGAAACTCATAAACTTGCCTGCCTCCTAGGAGCACTGTGAGAAGCAGCCCTAGAGTAGGTCCACCCACCCACCCTCCCCCTTCCTAGAAGGTCCTTCCGCTGGGGAAAGGACTGCCAATCCTGTTTCCATCCAGATTCACATTCGTTTTGAATCCATCTCAGGGACTGAAGAAATAAGATAATTCTCAAGACAGGAACTCTCCTAGAGCTTAGATTTAGGAATTGAGGGATAGGCCACCTGGGACCTTCAGATGATAAGCTGCTTTAGATTTTATGCATGTGATTTCTGTGCTCCACACATGCTCCTGCAGCCTAGCAGTTGGACAAGAAAGGATTAAGAACTGAATTGGAAGGACTAGAATGTAAGGGAGCTATCAGTTTTTCAATAAAACAGAAAACCTTTTCACTTATCCTGTCCTTTGGAGCAACTCAATTTTTATGGCTCAAGTTCTATCTTCCCCGGGTTCTATGATACTGTCTCGATGACCACACCTTCCTCCCTGTGCTTCTATGGGCTTCCTAGGCTACTAAGTGTTTCTGTGGCTTCCCTTGTTCACCCCTAACCCTTGGAGTACAGTCTAAGGTACTCGGAGTTAAAAGTCATTGGTGACAAGAACCAGGTCTTACAGACTAGGGTCTCACAGGAACGTGAATGGGGAACTTTACCTGCTTATTCATGAAGCAGTAGATGATGGGATTGTAGACGCATGCACTCTTGGAGAAGAAGGCAGGAATGGTGACAAGCCGTAAGTCTAGCCCGTGGTTACGGTTGTTGACCATATACATGGCCAGGGCAGCATAGGGCACATAACAGAGACAAAAGGACCCCACCATCACCACCACCATGCGGCTCACCTCCCGCTCAGCCTTCTGCGTCGAGGCCGACTCCTGCTGCTGGGCAGCAACCTGGGAAAAGCACAGAGAACACCATATCTTCTCCCCAGCCCTCAACTCTCAGATCTCTGGAGGATTTTTGTTTTTTATCAGGGGGGGCATCTGCTCTAATTGCTTCTCTTCTGCCCCAGTTTCTGGCCTAGTCCCCATGGCTCTCCCTCCGTGAGGAAGCCAGGATGGAGGCGGCTCTGGTCTGGGTCAATGGAAGGGATCACATGCATGTCTTGACATCTATATTTGAGCAGGGGTGACTCCACCTTAGTCTTCATGCCATTTCATCATTCTGCCTATCCCCACTTCCTTCTTTGCTTTTATTTTATTATTATTTTTTTAATCCTCACCCGAGGATTTTTCCATTGATTTTTAGAGAAAGTGGAAGAGAAAGGGAAAGACAGAAATATCTATGTGAGAGAAACACATCAATTGTCTCCTGCATGAGCCCCGACCAGGGCCCTGTCTGGGGAGGAGTTTGCAACTGAGGTACGTGCCCTTGACCAGAATTGAACCCAGAACCCTTCAGTCTGCAGGCCAATACTCTAACCTGGCTATGGCTTTTCCAGATATGTTCTAGAACATTCCCCCACTCTTCCCTCTCACCTGGAGTCCCCTGGCCCTCCCAAAAGCCACTCACAGCTCTAAGGGCCCCCAGCAACTGAGAGTAGGAGAAGCAGATGAGGGAGAGAGGCACAATGAAGCAGAAGATGAAGAGGAACCAGGTATAGTACTCGCTGCGATATTTGGTGCCCACGGTGTACCAGTCGGGGCCACAGGAACATTGCAGGCCCTCGGGGATGAACCTGTAAGGGACCAAACACTCACCCACTGGACGGCACTTGCTCACTGCGGGGGCCACCACAAGGATGTGGAGTGGGAGCCGAGATTCCTGCATTGGGGTCTCCATGTAGAACCCAGGGGATGCCCACTGACTGGGCGGGAAGGGCTTTCTGTGCTCACCAGCGAAGGGTATAACAATTTGAACTGAAGAGTAGACTTTAGGATTTGTCTCCCACAGCCTTTTCTCTCACCTACTCCACCCGTTCATTAAAAATTAGAAATAAAAAAGAAGCTTTACCCAACTCTTTCCACCCACACCACCCTCAGCTCTGAGCAATGTCAGCATCACTGCCCTGGGCTCTCACCGGCTCCAGCCAAAGAAGGGTGGGATGGAGACGCCAATACCAATGGTCCAGGTGGCCAGAACCACTATCAGTGCGTGCTTGGAGCTGAAGCGAAAGCTGCCAAAGGGCTTACAGACGACAATGTAGCGCTCAAAGGCCAGGAAGGCCAGTGACCAGCCTGTTACCAGACCTGTGGTGAGACGTGAAGGTAATCGGGTAGACAGCCCACCTCGCCTGGCAGACGGAGTGAATTACAGAGTGGGGCAAGCACGGGAAGACAGGGTTGGACTAATGGGTGGGATAGAATTTGGGATGCAGTGGGTCAACTTTCTAGTCCAGGCTTTATATTCCAATATGCAAAAGAGCACCAAACTCCCCTAGACTCCTCTTTTGGGTTGCACTCCGGGTCTGCAGGCCGGTCCCTGGTTCCAATCCCAGCTCAATGTCCTTTGCCTCCCCCAGCCCCCTTCCCCAGCAGTACCTGCTGTAGAGCCCAGGAAGGCCTCCAAGGCACAAACATGGCGGCCGAAGACAAAGTATCCATGGCAACTGGCAATGAAGACAGTGAAGACAGAGAAGATGCAGAAGAGGAAGCCCCCCAGGGACACATTGACCAAAATATAGTTGAGGGGCTGTCTCAGCTTCTTGTAGCGCAGAGTGGCCACCAGCACGGTGGCATTGAGTGGTGTCCCTGCAAAGAAGACAAAGCCCATGAAGGCTGCCTGGAGGTGGAAGGCCCAGACTGGGGCAATGTGGTACTGAGGCCCGTCCCACGGTCCCACCGAGGAGATGTTCTTGAACAGATAAAACTCCTCCTCCCCTGACATTTTGCTCATGGAGGTCCCCCACCCCGTCTCATTCCTCTTATAGATTACCCTCCCCCCACCTCACCGGAGAACCCAGCCTCCAAAGCCACTTTGGGTTCCCTGAATGGTCAGCGCTGATCCTAAGCCTCCTAAGGACAAAGTTTGGGATTAGAGACCCCCCCAAACCCCCACCTAAACCTCCTTTTGCAGCCCCAAAGCCGATTGTGTGTCCTTCAGAGGATAAAAGATTGGGCTCAAAGAATCCGGACATGCACTACTAGGGACTGGGGTGAACAAGAGTCAGCTCACGGAGCCTGGGAGATGCTGGCCCATACTTAGTAAAGGTGCTTACATCACTTTTTTTAAAAGATTTTTTATTGATTTTTAGAGAGGGGGGAAGGGAAAGAGAGATAAATATTTATGTGAGAGCAAAACATCCATCAGCTGCCTCCTGCACACTCCCCACATGCAGTTGAGCCTGAAACCCTGGCAGCTGGCAACCCTTCGGTGCCCAGGACAATGCCCAAGCAACTGAGCCCGCCGGCCAGGGCTTCCACCACTCTTTCATTTTCCCTTTGAATGGAGCTCTCAAGGGCACCCACTCGATTTAGCTTCTGGCACCACTCCCTCCTTTTAGATGTCTGCATCCCATCTGCCCCTTGGTGGTGGTTGCCCCTAAGTCTCCCTCTCCAGAGATCAAGGGCTCTCAACCCGCCTGGAACCAGCCTGGGGCTGCAGGAAGGGACGGGGAACGGGGAATGTCCTGGGAGCACCGTAGTGCACAGCCTTCATGGAAGGGGTCCGTCGAAAGCATCCCGACGGCCTCTGTTTCTCCACGTTGAGTCTGCCCAGAGAGTATACCTTTCCTGCTCAGACCCCCGCAGCCAGGCTGAGGTTGGTTGGAGCACTGTCCCTCTCACACCATGTTCATGCCTGTCTCTGCCCTTAGCCCAGCAGTGCCCAAGCTGCCACAGTCTTTTCTCCCGTCCGCTCGCCCACGTCCTGCCCGGCCTTCACAGCCTGACTGGCCAAGACCCCTTCTGTGAAGCCCACCCCAGTGATGCCAGCTCTGCTGTAAACCCCACCTACACTTGCACTCAATACTGCACGTCAGCCCTTAGGGCTGCATCTTCTTCCCCACCCCAGCACGCAATAAATGCATAGATGAAAGTGACACACCTTCCATATAGGTAAGTTAGAGTGAAAGGATGGCCCGTAATGGCAGAGTAGTATATAGTTGATGATTCCCCACCAGAGGCAAGAATTATAAACTCTGGACAAAATAGGAAAAACAACTACTTGAAAGCACTGTAAAGCACCCAGACACCTGGGTGAAAGAAGCCAACTACATTTAAATGGGTCCCCCCCCCCGGGCACCCCTCAGTCTAAATGACAAGGAACAGCCTTTGTTGGCTTGAAGAGTCCAAGGACAGAGTCTGGGGCTCCAGAGCCACAGAAAGTGGAAGGTGGGCTTCCTGCAGTGAAGGAGGCCACAGAGCGGGAAGCCTTCAAATCCGCATATTAACGCCCCTCAAATCCTAGGCTGCCTGCTGAGCTCTTCAGGGAGCATCTCCAAGGACCCCAGGAAAAGGGTGAGCTGTGGTGAAAACTGAGCAGAGATTTGAGTTTGAGTTCGATTCCCGCCAAGCGAAAGACACTGGACAAACACCCGCATTTCCATCTGAAATTCCCACAATGCCACACCTTACGACTAAAATCTATGTCCCGTGAATGCCGAGCTGGAAAGGCTAGATGGAGACTTGTCAGCCGCTCTGAAAGACTGACATTTTTACACACACACTCCCCACAGACACTCACCCACAGGTGGGGTTCTTGGCAGAGACCCAGCTAAGGTAAGGGCCTGGGAATTGCAAGGCCCCTTGGCCTCCACTAGATTGTCTGAGTCAGCACAACCCTTCCCCTGGCAGGCCCTTGGGACCTGGACCAGACAGAGGCCACTCCTGAAGGCAGTGTTTGCAGTGCCTAACCCTGGACAGGGCACACGGCCCTGGCTGAGTGCAGGGAGTCAGCCTCAGCTGTCTGTCTGCTGGGCTCTGCTGAGCTGCCCGCCTCGGCCAATGGTTCTGACAGGAGCCTGCAAGGGCAGCCCCTGGGCTTAGGCTCCGCCCAAAATGTTGTGGTGAGAAGACACCAGGCCTTCTTACTCCACTGTCCAGGACAGGTGGCTGCCCGTTGGCCTCTCCATCCCCTTCCAGACAGTCCCTTCTCACCCTATTCCACCCACTTCAGAAGTAAGGACAGGCCTGGCAGGGTAGCCCAGTTGGTTAAAGTGTCAACCCAATACACCAAGGTTGTGGGTTTGATCCCTGGCCAGGGCACATACAAGAAGCAACCAATGAATGCATAAATAAGTAGGACTACAAATTGATCTCTCTCTCTCTCTCTCTCTCTCTCTCTCTCTTTCAGATAAATAGAGGAAATGGGTCCAAGTTAGGGGCAACCCAGCCCCAGCTAAGAGGGGCAGATAAGCATAGAGCAGTGATCGCGAACCTTTTGAGCTCGGCGTGTCAGCATTTTGAAAAACCCTAACTTAACTCTGGTGCCGTGTCACATATAGAAATTTTTTGATCTTTGCAACCATAGTAAAATAAAGACTTATATATTTGATATTTATTTTATATATTTAAATGCCATTTAACAAAGAAAAATCAACCAAAAAAATGAGTTCACGTGTCACCTCTGACACGCGTGTCATAGGTTCGCCATCACTGGCATAGAGTCTCACTGGCACCTAAGCAAGGGACAAAAATCTCCAGAGTCATCGAAGCCGTGGAGTAGGAGGAGGGAAGCATGGGGTAAAGAAGGAGGGCAATGACATAAAAACAGGAGACATTTAAAGTCTATTTCACATATATAGTGTCCTTTTCAGGTTTAAAGTCACTTTTTAATTTAGGAACATTATAATACACCAAGGCTTCACAGAAGGTCATATTAAGTATGGTTAGACCAGGGTTCCCGACCACAGCACTACTGCCGTGTCGGCTCAGACAATTGTTTGTCGCGGGGCTGTCTGCTCACTGCAGGATGTTTCACTGCCTCCCCGGCCTCTCCCCACTAGATGCTGACAGCAGCACCGCCATCCCAGTCATGCTAACCAAAGAAGTCTCCAGACACAGCAGTCCTCTGAGAGGCAAAATCTCCCTGCTCCCCTCCCTCCCCGCTGGCTGAGGACCATTGGTTTAGACCAGTGGTCGGCAAACTCATTAGTCAACAGAGCTAAATATCAACAGTACAACAATTGAAATTTCTTTTGAGAGCCAAAATTTTTAAACTTAAACTATATAGGTAGGTACATTGTTATTAATTAGGCTACTCCTAAGCTGGCCTTTGCTAAAAACGTCCTCAATCTGATTGAGGTACGTTCGCTGAGGTCGACCCCTTCCAACTCTCCCATCCATACTCGTCTTGTATAGTTGTTTCATCTATCTCGTTTCCGAAAACCAACTTCTGCACATGGGCCACGAAGTTTCAATCGCACTGTACGTGCGCGCCCGCACGTGGTATTTTGTGGAAGAGCCACACTCAAGGGGCCAAAGAGCCGCATGTAGCTCGCAAGCCGCGGTTTGCCAACCACTGGTATAGACTTACAAATGCCCAGAACTGAATGGAGAACAGTCAAGAGAAAAGTCGTTTTTCATTCTAAAAAAAGAAAAGTTCTAGAAAAAGAGCATATTTTCTGAAGAGTTTCAGGGTTCCCCCTTATTTTCTAGGAGCTTATTCCAGGAATAGTTTATTTCCAGTAATAGTTTAAGAGAGGTTGCAGGCATATAGGGGACACAACAGGAAATCATGCATCAGACATCAGAGCAAAAGAAAAGGGACAACAGTGGACAGTTCAAGAGACAGGAATGAAACTGAAAGTGACCACCCTGTGAGGTCCCTGAGGATGGACCACATGTGTGCTTTCCAGCAGCTGCTCATTTCCATAATGCTGTGTCCAAAAAGCAAACGCAAACCAACTGTTCTTGGGAGTAGGACAGACAGTAATGGCCCCTCGGGACTTCACGAAGGAGACGCTGGTGTGATCAAATAAACCATGTCCCCAACAACTGCTCTGAGTAGACATCCCAGTTTCACGGGACTGGGCCAGCTCCTGACTACTACCCCTCCATAGGGACTCGACCCAAAGCACAGTTTGGAAGTGGACATAAACCAGAACCATCAGGATGGGGCCGATACCAGTTCTGCTGGGCTGCTCTGATCCAGGGGACATTTCAGCTCTCTGAAATGCATTTCTCCCTATTCTCTCTATTGTTTCTCTCTGCTTAGTTTTGTAATAATGTAATTTCTGTTTTGAGTGAATTCTATATACGTCCAGAGCTCAAAAATTCAACTAGTACAAAGGAATATACGGTGAACAGTAAGTTTATTTCCCAGCCACCCAGTTCCCCTCTCCAGAAGCAACCGGTGTCCACTTTTTGCTCTGTTTTCTTTTTTTATTATTGATTTTAGAGAGAGAGAGGAAGGGAGGAAGGGAGAGAGAGAGAAACATTGATTTGTTGTTTCACTTATATATGCATTCATTGGTTGCTTCTTGTATGTGCCCTGACCAGAGATCGAACCCACAACCTTGGCATATTAGGATGACACTTTAACCAACTGAGCTACCCTGCCAGAACACTTTTGGATATATATATATATATGTTTTTATTTATTTCAGAGAGAGGAAGGGAAAGGGAGAGAGAAACATCAATGATGAGAGAGAATCGTCGATCAGCTGCCTCCTGCAGGCCCCCTACTGTGAATCGAGTATGTGCCCTGATCAAGAATCGAACCATGACCTCCTGGATCATAGGTTGATGCTCAATCATTGAGCCACACTGGCCGGGCTTTGCTGTGTTTTTGATGTGTGTGCTACATGCTGTTGAGGTGGCTCCAACTTCTGGTGACCCTATGAATGAGCCATGTCCATGATGTCCTGTCCTTAACAGCCCTGCTCAGCTCCTGCAGACTCATGCCTCTGGCTTCTTTTATGAAGTTGGTCCATCTTGTGTTTGATCTCCCTCTTTGCCTGCTGGGTCCTAGCATTATCGTCTTTTCCAAAGAACCCTGCCTTCTCATGATGTACCCTAAGTAGGACAGCTTTAGTTTTGTCATTTTTGCTTCCAGTGATGCTTCAGGCTTAATTTGCAGGGTGGGGAGCATTTTTTCTGCCAACGGCCATTTGGATATTTATTACATCATTCATGGGCCATACAAATTATCAACTTAAAAATTAGCCTGTGATATTTGGTCAAACATTTAATTAACTCATCCCTAATGCCTTGGCAGGGTCAGACCACATGATTTCTCAGCCTTTAAAGGTCCCATGGGCCGGATGTTCCCCACCCCTGGTCTAGGGTATCTACAGGGCTCTCCTCCAATCCCATACTTATTTTTTCTTTTGATTTATCTTTATTGTTGAAAGTATCACAGATGTCCCCTTTCATCCCCTTCACCCCACTCCCGTCCCCTCCCCCAGGCCTTCCTCCAACCCCATATTTCAAATGAATCAATCCTTTTCCTATCAGCTATCTTTACTGTCCGACTTTTGCATCCATACATAGTAACTGGAATAAGAGGGTGCAGATGATCTTGGCCTCCGTCTCCAATGACACATCTTTGCTCGTGATGACCTTTCCTAATTCTTCCATTGCTGCCCTTCTGGGGTCTCTGGCCTTCTCTTTGTTTCTTGGCTGCAGTCTCCATTTGAATTGATGACTGAATGAAGATAAGCAAAATCTTTAACCATTTCAGTCTCTTCATTGTCTTTGTTAAGGTGCTCACAGTGGCTTGAGATGGTGTGTTGTGACAATGTTGCCTGTTAACCTCTGACCTGTGGGGCTCTCCATATAAGAGATAAGAAAAAGGTTGACATGCTCTCGTGAAAATGAGGAACCATCCAAGGGTTCGCCTGACTGAAAGCTACCCTCATGATGGGGGGAAAGTCTCAGAAGTAGATTCTCCCCAGAGGATTCCATTGGTGGCTTTTTAAATGCAGAGAGAAGTCATTTGGGCCCGAAATCCCACTGCCCCTAGAGCAGCGGTTCTCAACCTGTGGGTCACGACCCTTTTGGGGGTCAAACGACCCTTTCACAGGGGTCGCCTAAGACCATCGGAAAACACATATATAATTACGTATTGTTTTTGTGATTAATCACTATGCTTTAATTATGTTCAATTTGTAACAATGAAATTGGGGGTCACCACAACATGAGGAACTGTATTAAAGGGTCGCAGCATTAGGAAGGTTGAGAACCACTGCCCCTAGAGCAAGGCCACAGTCATTTTAACCTGGAAAGAGAATGCATGGTCGGCGCTAAGGGGTTTCCACCAGGGCAGCACTCCTCTCCCCGGAAGCCCACACCAGGAAGCGTGTGTGTGTGTGTGTGTGTGTGTGTGTGTGTGTGCGTGTGTGTGTGTGTTGGGGGGGAGGGTGGGGGTTATGGCTGACACCGTGACAGAGGAATGATTACTGGTATTCAGTGGGCAGAACCTTGCTCCAGACAGGCCACACAAAGAAGAAGGATCCTGCCCCAAATTCCAGCAGCACCTCTGGAGGGAAGCACTGGCTGGGGCCCAACGCTGGTCTCAGCCCTGAAATATTCTCAGTCAAATCCCCCTCGGAGCCCTTGCTGGGAGCAACCTCACTCCCTGGCACACCCACCAGGATGAACAATGCAGGGAATGTCTGCTGAGGTAATGGAACAACGCCTTGAGTGTGCTTTTATTTATAAGCCACTTTAAAGCTGGGGAACGGCTACCCAAAAAAGACTCTGGCTTTAGACTGGATGAGCTGTCGCCTTTTTCTCCGGCCATGATTAGTTAGCAGAGCCAACTGTCTGGTCCAGACACTCCTGGGTGGAGATAATGAAATTTTACCCCCTGGGTAGAAAGGAATGCTGGCCAATCCATTCTCTAAGGTGGGGCCATTCTTCCTGCTTATCCAAGAGAGGGACTGGCTCAGTAGGAAGCCTGCTTACATGGACGGCGGGTGGGAGTGTGTCTTCAGGCTTACGGTTTCTACTTCAAGCCAAGGGAGGAGGATTCACCTGAATATCTGTTGCACTAGCGACTTTTTGTGTGCAAACTCCTGACTTTTACTCATCCGTGCATTCCACAGACATTTGCTAAGTGGTGCTGTGAGGATGAAATGAGATCCACCTGGTAAAGTGCTTACACCGAAATGCTGGGAAATCGTTTGTATTGTCAGCATGGCTGCCAAGTGCTAAACACAGGGCAGGAACCAAAGGCCAGTAAGACAGGTCTCTGCCCCCCCGGAACTCCCAGCCTCAGGGAGGACATTTCCCCTGGGAGCAAGCAGGGTCCCTGGGTGTGATGGGTGAGTCTCCCACAAGGCCCCGCTCTCTGAGGCTGACCTCCCAGCCACTCCCATTTGGGAAACTCTCAGCCCAAAGGGCCCCCACCAGGCCTCCCTTGGCCGTGGGCAGGATGGGCAGCGGAGAGAGGGAGGGTATTTACCGGATGTACGTATCCCCATCTTTGGTTTTCTAGAAAGTCTGGGTAGCAATGTGAACTGAATTTAAAACAGGCTTCCATTGAAATAAATGTGCCTCTTCTAAGCTAAATTTAGGCAAGTTTTTTCTTACATTGGGGCTGGCACCAGCCTCACCAGGTTGTTAGAAGGTGAAATAGGATCTGTAAAGCCAGGAGCCCCAGCCCATCGTAAGCATTAAGTGGCAGCTTTCCTCTTGTGTATTCCCCTGGCCCTCATGATGCCACCATAATAACCCGGTTCCTTTATAGATCTTTACAGTGTACAGAGCGTTTTCACAGACATTGTCTCCCTGGATCCTCAAAACCTTCTGCAAGGCAGACAGGGCAGGTGTTACTTCCCCAACTGACAGGTGAAGAAACTGAATAACTCAGCAAATTTCACACAGTGAAGGTGACCTGGGCAGCCTCCCGCACCCACACCCAGGGGGCTCTTCGGTTTGGAGGGTTTTTGGTGGCCTGATCCTGAGGTAAGACAGAAGCCTGGTTCGTCATTGGTGCAGGAGATGCCAGACAGGCTCCCTGAGCCCTGGGTTTCCCTGGACAGTGGTGGCTGCTGGAGGCTGGCTTCCTCTCTGCCCTTTCCCAGCAGCACCCTAGGAACTCCACGTGGGAGCCCTGGGGAGACTGATCACGGGTAAGGAGGGGCCCTGCCTAGAGTACCGGGTTTCTGTGTAGCCCTGAAGTGCGACGGGGAGGAGCAGGAGAGAGCGAGGCCTAGGGCGTGCAGCCAGCCTGGGCTGGGAGCCAGCCTGGAAAAGAGAAGCCACCTCTGGAAACCACACACTATGGCTGAAGCTGATGTGGCAGGAAAGGCACATCTGGCAGGAGGCAGCTATAACAGGCTCGTTGGTCTAGGGGTATGATTCTCGCTTAGGGTGCGAGAGGTCCCGGGTTCAAATCCCGGACGAGCCCTGCTTTTCCTGGATTTATTTTTATTCTGCCCTCCCCACCCCGACCACACACATATATACTGCCTGCCCTTTCTGGAGTAGAAGCACATATATGGCCTAGGTCCCCGTGTAAAACCCAAGCTATGAAATGCACAGGATTCAAAGTCCAAAAGCTAAGATTCAAAACTGAGTCTCAGTTTTCCTCTCGGCAATATGGGAGCAGTAATACTTATTTCTCAGAGAAACTATGCGAAATCTTTTTGCAAATTATAGTGCACTTTACAGACATACAGATTGTTAGGAATAATAATAACAACACAGGAAATCCAGAGTGGAACTTCTGGCAACATGGCAGACTGAATTAATGTGGCTATCTCCTCACCCAGCCCCCCTCAAACACACACACAAATTTGCATAAAATAGAATTTTAAAATTAAAATATGGACAATTGCAAAAATTTAGTTTAAAAAAAAGAAACCCAAATATTAGACTTAAGGAAGGAAGACAAAACCAAATAAAAGAGGAGAGGAGGCTGTCCCAGTGGCCATGGTGGGTTTAGACAGGGACCTGAAGCTGCATTTTAATGCTTCTGGTTATGGGATATGTGGCCTCAGCCCACCAGAGATAAGGCGCTGGGGCTGGACCCCCTGCATAAAGCTCAGAACATCAAAGATATACCTTCTCCGTGGAAAAAAAACTAAAAACTACACACACCAGTCCACAGAAGCAGAGAAAAGGAAAAGAAGCCCTGAGAGATTGAAGTCCCGAGTCTGAGCAAATGCTTGTATTGCATCCGGATTTACATTATCTGATTGATGCTGATTCTCAAGCAGAGAAGTTAAACAGAAATCTGGTTTTGGACTCTTGAAATCCCTAGGAATACCACACAGCCCCACAGAAGCAAGAAAGAGCTCTGTAAGAATGTTTTCATAGGCCAGAACATATGGGGGACACACTCTCTCTCTCTCTCTCTCTCTCTCTCACACACACACACACACACACACACCTGCTATAGAAGAGCTCACAATAAAATATTATAAACTAGACAAGGAAGTAATCAACCATAAGAAAGAGTCAGCAGACACAACAAACAGAAGAATTAACACTCCCAGAACTGTGCGTAATAGAAAAACACTATATAATAAGTATACTTAAAAGCACTAAAAATTAAACACAAGAAAATAAACCACAATAAAAATATTGGACTATGAAAAAAGCAGCTTATTGAGAGGGAAAGATAAAACATTAAGAAATGAAAGGCATATCATTGAAATTAAAGACTCAATGATGTATTAAACAGTAGACTAGACCCAGTTGGAAAGAGAATTAGTGAATTGGAAGATAGAGCTGATGAAATCATTCAAAATTTGGAGGGAAGGTGATGAAATAGAAAATATGAAAGAATAGTTAAAAGACATGAGGGAAAGAATGAGATATATATATATAAAAGCCTAATATGCAAAGTGTCCCCTTTGGAGTTCAATAGCTTGCTATGATGTGCGCTGACCACCAGGGGGTGGTGCAGAACAAAGGGCTGCTGGTGGGCAGCCGGCAGCAGCTAGGGACCCTACCTGTGCACAAATTTCATGCACTGGGCCTCTAGTATAAAATAGGGGCTCCTGAAAGAGACAGGAAGAATGGGGGGAATGTAATATCCCAAGATAATGGTTAAGAATTTTCCAAAATGGAAGAAAAACACAGGTCTCAGGTTGAAGAGTCCTGAGCTTATAAACACATTGTGGCAAAACTGCAGAATACTGAGGAAAAGAAAAAAATCTTAAAAGTAACAAGAAAAAAAAAGGCTTGTTTGCCTAGAAAAATAATAGTTATATTGGCTGACTTCTTATTAGCAACAAAATATTATAGAAAAAAATAAAATATCTTCAAAAGATCAAGAAAAACCTGACAACCTCAAATTCTCTGCCCACGAAGTTTCCACTTAAATGGTGTGAAGTAAGGAAGTTTTAAGACAGTGGCTCAGAATGTTTACCACTTGAAAACTTTCACTGAAATGCCACCAAAGGATATACTGTACAAGAAGGAAGGCGTGGAATGCAAGAAGGCATGGTGAGCAGAGAAATTTATGTCAGTGAATCTAATCAAGCACAGAAAGCCACTGGTAAGAATGTAAATTGGTCAAACAGCTTTTTAGAGCACTGTAGCAATAACTAGTAAAGTTTAACTAGTGACGTTAAGCACATATTCTCTGACCTAGAAATTCTACCTCTACGTATCTACCTTAGAGAAGTGCTTACATATATGCCAAGGAGGCACCCATAGCACTGTTCATGGCAGCATTGTTTATAACCCAGAAAACTGGAAACATTCTAAATGCCCCTTAGCAGAAAGAGGAATAAATAAATTGTGGTACCAGTATATTCAAACAATGAAATTGTATTCAGAAGTTAAAATTCATGAATAAATGTAAAACATTTTTGAGAAAAAAGAAAGCTTGCAGAATAATGTATGCGGTATAATACCATTTAGATAGATTTTAAACACAAGTCAATATTCTGTAGTGTTTGTGAATATATATACATAGAGAATAAAACTGTAAAACTATAACTAGAAGGGCTATCTCTGAATCAAATATGGCAAGAAATGAACAGAAATTGGATTTCAGTGGATATTCATTGTTATTCACTGTATCTCTGTATTTTTCTGCATGTTTAATAGATTTACATTTTCCCCCTTCTAACAAAGGGATCTAGGCATTTAGAAATAAGGGTAAAGGGGGATAAATGGTTGCATCAATCCTGAGAGGATGAGCTTTGGGATGGATTAGGAGGGAGGCTGAGTCCTGAGTCCAGGGATTACAAGGATTAATTTAGATCATCTCCCTCAGCTAATCACCTGACACCCCCACCTCTGCTGGCACTTGGGAGCTGCATCCTTGGGCCCTGGTCCACTTCCCTTCCCCCCATAGCTGCTGAACCTTTCCCTCCTGCCCCCTAATCCTGCCCACCCCCCCTCCACCCCATCCTCAACCCAGTGCTGGTCTGGCCAGGATTTGCCCATATTTGGGTCCTGAGAATAGATTGGTTCGGATCTCCCTGAATGCCCTCCTAATTGAGGGTGAAAGCTGACCTGCAGGCCAAGAGCCAGGGAGAAACTAGTCTTAATACTCAGGATCAGAGCTCCCCGAGGAGCGCTTGGACCCCAGGTGTCATAGTCGACAACGTCCTCCCTTGACCTTCCCTCCATCAGTCGAAAGGTCAGCGGTGAACATCAGCTGCTGACCGCCCTGGCTGAGGCAGAACGAGGAGCTGCACTAAGGCAAACCACACAGCCACGGGGCTTGCAGCACTAGGCTGTCAGTCACCAGAGCTCTCTGCCGCCCACCCTCCCAATGCCAACCCCTTCCTCCCTCCCTGACAATTGTCCTGCTCCCCAAGTCTGGGCAGGTCTGCTATCTGCAGCCGACCCTCCGGAAGGGTCTGGGTGGGCTACTTCAACAACCTTTCCCCGACGGGATCACGTTGACCACAGGATATGGAGTGGAATCCTGATCTCTGGGGAGCAAATGAAGTCTCCATCATCTCTCAGAGCGCTCGGCTAGAGGGATGAGAGGGAGAAGGGAAGGAGAGGGGGAGAGGAGAGGAAGGGGAGGGGAGGGAGACTCTTATAGGGCAACGTTATCGTTATTGGGCAACATTTAACTCCCTAAGCGTGAAATCATACTGGGAAGTCTTAGGAACCTCCAATACTTTTCTGGAGGCGCCGGGACGCCCCTGTTCCTACGTGCGCGCCGCTCTGTCCCTGCTGAGACCCGCAGAGATGCCTGGGGGACAGACAGTCCTCGGGTGAATAACTGAATCACTGAAACAAGCCCTTTGGGCTTCCACATCTACAAGAGGGAACATCAGCAGTTCCCACTCGAGGCGGCTACAGGCGTGGGGTGCGTGCATCGGGGCTGGTGGCCCACGGGGTTGGGGCCAGGGCGGGAGGCAGGGCGGTGGGAGAGGAGGTCTTC
>NW_005360677.1:295049-300758 GCF_000412655.1 Myotis brandtii
CCTTCCCACAGCCCCGCCCCCAGCACCTGCTCCTTCCGCGCACCACCGCACCCTTTCAGCCGCTCTTTTACTGGCTCCTGTCCTCCCTCCATCCTTGTCTCTCTCCTGCGGTCCCCTTTGGGCTGAAGAGACACACCCTTTACGTGTGTGCGAGGGAGAGGAGGCTGGACCTGGGGGTGCCGAGGAGGGTGCAGGGCGGGGTCCCCGCAGGCGCAGCTCGAGAATTAAAACCCCGGGGCTCCAAAGGGCTAGAAGGCACGTCCCCTTCTCGGCCCTGCACCCAGCCCCCAGCCGCCCCTGGCATCGACAGCGCCCCCTCTGTCCCTCTGGCAGGCTCCACAGTGACCACTGTAGGCTCCTACGAGGGCTCTGAGGGATGTGAGAGGAAGAAAGGCCAGCGCTGGGGGTCCCTGGAGCGGCGGGGGATGCAAGCTATGGAGGGTGAGTTTTCCCAGAAAGCTTTATTTCTCTCTCTTACCCCCTCCTCCTTCTGCCCTCTGACCTCAGAACTCTGAGCCAGGACACAGCTCCTTCCTCAGTTCACCTTACCCACCTCCTGCCCTACTCGGGGCTCCGGCTTGGAGGGAGGTTCCAGGTGCGTCCCTTGGGGACCCTAATCCGCACCTAACCAGGCTGTGTGTCCCGAGGGAGCTGCCACACAGCGAACAGGCCTCAGCTGGACAGAGCTTTTCAGCAGGGGGTTTGTTCTTGCTGCCTCTCAACCCAGACCCCAAGCTGTCTCTTGTTTTGAAAAGCTGGGAAGGGAGCATGTGAATTGTTTCTCGTGCCACCATCAGGAACTTCATACGCAAGCCTTGTGGCTTTGGTTCTCTAGGATCGCTTACTGCCTGAAAGAGATGGCCTGGGAGGGGGCAGGCGGGAAGGCCAACCTCCCAACACTCATGTGTTCCCACACCCCCCTGGGCCTTCGTGGGTGCTGCCAACACAGGCCCCTGAAGGGATGCTGGTCCTTTTTCTGGGACTTCTGTGCACACTCAGTGTGGGCAACCCTGCTTCCCCAAGGGGGACAGATGACTCAAGGGACCCCAGATGAACCTTAGGCTGCTGTTACTGAAGAAAGTAAGATCAGGGATTCAGGTTTTAAAACGAAGCAAACAATCACAATCCAGATACGATGTTTGCTATTTAGAGGAACTGCATTGCAGCAAAGGAGAGGGTGCTCACCAACCAGAGGCTAGGGAGCAGGCACACCCCAGTTTCCAGTGCGTTAAAGGCTTTCTCTTACGCACAAGCACACCCTCAGACTCCCCCCTGAAAAACTGCACTGTGGTCACCAGGGGAGGAGGGGCCTCATTGCACTCAGGAGGGACAGGCAGGGAGGGCTGGGAGAGCGGACCCCCACCCCCACCCCGCAGACACTCAGCAGGGAAAAGGAAGGTGGACCTTGTAGAAAATTTCAAAAAGAGCACATTTGAAAGGGCCCCCGTGTTTGTCCAGTAAAACATTCAGAATCACTTGGTTTAAGTGTTTTCTTTCTCTGCCTGCAGGCAGGCAATGCCTTTTTATTACGGAAAGGCTAATTTCTCACAAGCCACCAGGATAATTTTTAACTTTCCACAAACCCCCAAATGGTAACTCTTGCCCCGTTTGGCCTGAGATATGCCCAGTGTCTGAATCCTTTCTTGACTACTTGTCCCACTACCCAGGGACCAGGACTGGAAGACGCAGGTGTCCTCATGCAAGCTTCACATGGCTGAGCCAGTGCCGGCTGCTCAGTTGGCCCAAAGGCGGTAATGGGAGGCCACCAGGTGCAGTAGGGGTCCAGAAAGGGCCCGGAAGGGGGATGGGCTACCTCCAAACTTGACCCTCACAACTGAAGACTCAGGAGTGCAGGGCCTGCCCAGGGGGTTCTTGGGGGGACACCAGGTGGCACTCTTATAACATCTCTGCCCTGAGCCAGTGTGTTTGAGCGCCCGCCCTAGAAGGACCCTTGAAAGGAAATTGTCTCTGACTCCCTGGTGGGCTGGGTGTCCTCCCTAGGGGAAGTGTTACTCCCAGCGCTCTATGAGGAGGAAGAGGAGGAGGAGGAAGAGGTGGAAGAGGTGGAAGAAGAGGAAGAGCACGTGCAGAAAGGTGGCGGCATGGGCTCCCTGTCGTTGGGCAAGCACCGGGGCCTGAGCCTCACGGAGACAGAGCTCGAGGAGCTGAGGGCTCAGGTGCTGCAGCTGGTGGCAGAGCTGGAAGAGACCCGGGAGCTGGCAGGGCAGCACGAGGACGACTCCCTGGAGCTGCAGGGTGAGTGTCTGTGACTGAGGGCCTGGCCCAAAGGCTCTGTGCTCACTGGATCCCAGGCCTGATGTAGGATCCCAGGCCTCATGCTGGATCCCAGGCCTCATGCTGGCCCCTGTCTCATTGCAGGGCTCCTGGAGGATGAACGGCTGGCCAGTGCCCAGCAGGCAGAGGTGTTCACCAAGCAGATCCAGCAGCTCCAAGGTAATTCCCAGAACTCAGGCTGGAGAGGTGGAGGTCTTCCAGGGACTTGTGTCCAGAGGGTTTGGCTGAAGCATAGCAGACAAACAACCTAATTCAGCACTTTCTCCTTTTTTTTTCTCTACTAATCTCACCCTTTCTCCTCATCTTGTCATTCCCCTCATTACCTAATTTTCTTTTTTTTTTTTCTTTTTTAAAAAATTGACTTCAGAGAGGAAGGGAGAGGGAGAGAGAGATGGAAACATCAATGATGAGAGGATCATTGATTGGCTGCCTCCTGCACGCCCCCTACTGGGGACTGAGTCTGCAACCCAGGCATGTGCCCTGACCGGGAATTGAACCAGTGACCTCCTGGTTCCTGGTTCGATGCTCAACCACGGAGCCACATCCGGCTGGGCAATTTTCTTTCTTTTTGCATCTCTTCCTGGCACTTCTGTCTTCCTTTTCTCACCCTCGCATTTCACCCTTTCTCCCTGGGTTTACTCTCTCCTTTTTCTCTCCTTCAGCCTCCTCCCTTCACACCTTCATCTCTTTTCCCTGGTTCTCCTGGTCAGTGCCAGGGGTAGATGATCAGGACTGAATTCCAAACCAGATTGCTTTTTCCTGGCCCTCAAAGGGCACCCTGGGAAAAGCAGTGAGCCAATGAGAAGTGACTGGAGGGGACTCTATACATCTCTTTCTTTTAAGTGAAGCAGATGAGAACGCTTCTTTTGCTCCCTAGGACCAAGCTGTGGCCCCCAAATCCCTTTCTTCTAACACCCACATTCCCTTTGTCTCTGGGAAGCAGCAGGGCAGGCGTCCCACATTCCACTGTACCACCAAATAAAGAGGCAGCTTTTGTTATTTCTGTGAGCTTCCGGAAGGTTTAGGGGAGCTGCCCTAGAAAACAGCAGGGACTCTCCCAGGAGAAGGGAGATCAAGCCAAAAGAAGAGTATAAATGGAGAAAAAAGGAAGTCCAGGAAGCAGGCCTGGAGAGAACAAGGAAAAGGTGGAGGGAGGCGGGGTGGGGGGGGATGTAAGCAAAGCAGATGCAGGAGAAGTAGACAATTCATGGGGGAGGGTGGAGGAGAGAAATGGAGATGTGTTGCACAGGGCAGCGTGTGAGCAGTGGTCTCAGAGCACCTAGAAGATTCTTGGGCTCAGCTCTGCCATGAAACCAGCTTGGTGGTCTTGGGCAAGTCACTTTTATCTTTCTGACACTTGTTTCTTTATTTGTAAAAAGGGGCTAATTTATTTGTTTCTCAACCATTTATGGAGTGCCTGTAGACTTGGAGGCCCAGCTATGAACAAGACAGTAGATCCCTGCCCTAGTGAAGAGTGCATTCTAATAAGGAGAGGCAGAAAATAAACAACACATGTTCAAGTGGCAATATGCTGTGAATACAGTGTAACAATATGATGAAGACGGGGTGAAAAGGGAGTTTATTTTTGATAGGGTAGTTAGGAAAATCCTCTTTGAGAAGGTGACATTTGAACTAAGACCTGAATAATGAGAAAGATTTGAGGGAAAAGCAGTTGGGCAGAAGGAATAGCAACTGCAAAAGCCCAGAGGCAAGAATGAGCTTCCTGTGTTTGGAGGACAGTACAAAGGCCATTGTGGCTGTAACAGAGTGCATGTGGAGGACCCTGGTAAGAGAGTTCTGAGAGGCAGGCAGAGGCCAGCTTACAAAGGGGCCTTGTAGGCCAGCTGAGAGGTTTGACTTTTATCCTAAGTATAGCAGAAAGGTGTGGGAGGGTCTTAGCCAGGGCTGGGCTGATACACTGCTTTACATTAAAAAAACAAAACAAAACAAAAAGCACTTTAGCCCTGGCTGGTGTGGTTCAGTTGTTTGAGCATTGTCCCGGTGCACCTCAAGGTTGCAGGTTTGATGCCCTGTCAGGGCACATGCCCAGGTTGCCAGTTGAATCCTTTGTCGGGGTATGTGCAAGAGGCAACCGATTAATGTTTCTTTCTCATATTGATGTTTTTCTCTCTCTCCCCCTCTCCTTTCCTCTCTCTCTCAAAATCAATAAAAGATTAAAAAACAAACAAACACATTACCTGTTAAAAAAAAAGAACACTTTGTCCACTGTGTGGAAATTGGATGGAGGGAACAGAGTCAAAACAGTGAGTCTGGTCAGTAAGTTATTGCAATAGTCCAGTCAGGAGGTGGTGATTACTGGGATTAGAGTAATAGAAATGAAGATGATTCACAATAGATTTTGAAGGTCAAGCCCTCAGGATTTGTGATGAATTGGAAGGGGGATAAGAGATGGCTGTTGGTTGGTGGTGTTATTTATTGGGATAGGAAGACATCGGGGGTTAGGGGAGGCATTTAAGACATGTTTTCTACATGTTGAGTTTGAAATGGGTAATGACATCCAAGTAAATATGTTGAATTAGATATGTGACTCTAGAACCAGGGGAGAAATCAGAGATATAAATTTGGGAAACATTAGCATATAGATGACATTCAAGTCTATGGCAGAGCACCATGAAATCACATGGAGTTACTGGAAGGGAAGAAAAAGGGTCCAGTCTCAGGGTTACTCCAGTATTTAAAGGCCCAGTATAGAAGGAGAAATGAGCAAAAAGGGACTGAGGTAGGAGGAACTACTGGAGCCTTTCATGCCCTGGAAGCCAAGAGCAGAAAGTGCTTCGAGGAGAGAACAACTGTGTCAAAAAGTTGCTTAGTCAAGGAAGATGGCCATTTGATTTGGCAAGATGGAGGGCTCTGAGATATTTTATCGAAGATAGAACCTGATTGGGTTGGGACTGAAGAGGGAAGGGGAGGTGACATGGAGAAGGTGAGTACAGAGAATTCCAGCCGTCATGTTTTGAAGGGAGGCAGAGAAATAAAGGAATGAGACATAAAATCAAGGGAGAGTGTTTGGGGATTTTTAATTTTTATTTCTTAGCTAGGACACACTAGATCATGTTTTTATGGTGAAGGAAATGGTCCAGTATAGCATGAAAGGCCTTTGCTTCGATAAAGGACATTCCTTTCAAATAAGCAAGTCAGAATCTCAGTAGAGAGGCAGGTAGGCAACAACGTGGGAGAATAAAGTTCTAGAGCAGTTTTGCTCAGTGGGGCTGTTTCTAGTGTTAGATCTCAGCCAAGCGGGGAAGGGGTGGGAGGCAGGGGCCGCAGGTCTGGTGCAGGCGCCCCAGTCTCCACCCGCGGGAACTAACAGACCGTCCTTGCGCACGCGCGTTGCCCGTTTCCGCCAAGAGGGGGCGCGCGCGGGCTCAGAGGTAGCTGGTGTTGGGAGGCCTT
>NW_005360677.1:300959-329710 GCF_000412655.1 Myotis brandtii
TCTTCCAACCGCTGTGGCCTTTCTGCTGCTCCGGCCACCCGCCCCAGCCGGACCCGCCCCGCCCAGCTTCTGGATAAGCCCCTCCCTCAGGCCGGCAAGCCCCGCCCCTCGGACCTTAGCGGGTCCTGCCCCTGATGAAGAGGTTTTTCAGGTGTGGGGAGTCCTTCCTCGGTTCCTCCTGGACTTGAGCATGTCGTGTTTGCAGGGCTAGACTCCAGAAGAGAACCTAAGGGAGATTTGGACCCGAGCATCAAGGGCACAGTAGGGAAGTGGAGGTTGGTCGCCTCCGCAGAAGTCCATCCCAGGCCGCAGGGCCTTTATCCTAATGGCCAGTTGACATGTATGTCTCCCCCACTAGATTCTAAGCTTCTGGGTAGGCTCCTCCCTCAGGCCTACAAGACCCGCCCCTGTGCTGTTCAACAGTGGATAGAGCAAGGAATTTGTTCTTTCAAACTGGAAGGAAGTCAGAGGATCTCAGTGGAGAGAAGCTTGGGTGTGGCACAGAGGTGATGACCAATTAATACTTGAATAGACCAAGAAGAGGAGGCCGCTGGGGTCATTCTAGGGAAGGAACGACTGGCAAAAGATGTGCCTAGAGCTGCACGTGTGAGCTTGGGAGAGTGGGAATAGGGCCGGAGACTGTTCCTCCGGCCCCTGAGACCCCCTGTCCATTCAGCATTTATATCTGCAGTATGTCTCCCATTTTTTCTTCTCGTAGTACTCAGTAAACGTTTGTCCAATAGATGACCCTCTGCCTCATTTATGCACGAATACAGCAAATACTTATCAAGCTGCATTACGCCAGGTACTATGACAAATCCTGGAGCTCTAATGATGAGCAAAACAGACGTGTTCCCTGCCTTCATGAAGCTTATAGTCAAGGAAGTAGGAGAGCAAGGTTTTACACACACACACACACACACACACACACTGCAAAACTACACGGTGCTTTGAGAGCATCTAATAGAGGACTTGCTTGGTTTTTTTGAGGAGGTGGGGGAGAGAGGCTAGGGAAAGTTGAAATCTGAATGGTGAATAGAATGAGCAGAGGACAGGGCAAGGGATAAGGACAGTGTAACTTGCAGTGTTTGTGGGAAGGTCCTGACCCTCCCAACCCAATCCTCATTAATTCCATAATCCTGGCTCCCAAATTTTGAATTTTTTTTATTGGTATCAGTGCCTTTTACTCTCTCTCTCTCCAAGTTTAGGTTCTCCTAATCCCAGATTATCCATGTCCAACAACCCCGAGATGTGCCACAGATACTGAGAGCTCTGACACATTTCTTTTGTAAATTAAAAGCTATTTTAAAATAGAGGCCTGTTGTGAAAATTCAAACAGCACCAATGTAGAAAGTAAAAGTCCCCATCATATGCTATCTCGTACTTCAGAAGGAACTGCTCTTTATGGCTGGCACACAGATCTTTCCAGACCTCTTTCTATGTCTTTGTATACTTGTGTTATATATTGTACATACAATTGTTTTTTAAAAATATATTTTATTGATTTTTTACAGAGAGGAAGGGAGAGAGATAGAGAATTAGAAAGATCGATGAGGGAGAAACATCGATCAGCTGCCTCCTGCACACCCCCTACTGGGGATGTGCCCACAACCAAGGTACATGCCCTTGACCGGAATCGAACCTGGGACCCTTCAGTCCACAGGCCGACACCCTATCCACTGAGCCAAACCGGTTAGGGCCATACAATTCTTTTTTTGCAAAAATAAGATAGTACAATATATTTTATAGTTGATTTTTCTTTCTAGTTAGTATGTATGGAAACCTTTTCAATAAATCTGCCATTTTCTTTTTAATGGCTGCTGATATTCTGTTTAACCATCACTAATTTAAACAATCTCTTATCAATCCACATGTAGGTTATTTTCCCATGTTTGGTTACCATGTGATGAACCTATATTTGAATTTCAGCTATGAACTCTAAATAGATATTATTTTAGGGCCAGTACTTACCACAGGCAGTTCATGGGGATTCTGAAGTTCTAATTTCTAAGCTCCCAGACTGAATACATGAGAATAGTCTGTGTAGATTTTTTTAGCCAGGGAATTTTTAACATATATATATATTTCAGAGATGAAGGGAAAAGAGGGAGGGAGAGATAGAAACATCCGCACAGTGGAAATAAATGCCTGTGTGCATTTACTGAGCCCATCTCCCCACTGGGGAATTGAGCCCGCAACCCAGGCGTGTGCCCTGACTGGTAATGGAACTGTGACCTCCTGGTTCATAGGTCAGTGCTCAACCACTGTGCCATACTGGCCGGACTAGCCAGGGAATTTTTGAAAAGACTCAGGACATAAGAAAAATATTGTAAGTTATGTTTGGCCTTTAATTCTTAGGCGATTCCTTAGAAACACTAATAATACTTTCTTTTTGTTTTCATCCTTACCCGAGGAGTGAGGATTTTTTTTCCCCATTGATTTTTAGAGAGACTGGAAGGGAGAGGGGAGGAGGAGGAGGAGGAGAGAGAGAAACATTGATATGAGAGAGACACATCAATTAGTTTCCTCCCACACTCGCCCCCGATGACCGGGTGCAGGGATCATACCTACCCTTGACTGGGAATCGAACCCTCGGCGCTCTGGTGCACAGGCCGATGCTCTAACCACTGAGAACACTGGCCAGGGCACTGATAATACCTTTTGTTTTCAATAGCCTAAGTTGTTGCTTTTGGTGCCAAGCCTCAAAAATCTACTTTTCTACTACCTTACTACGTAGATTCACTCTCTGCTCCCTTCTTAGGTATTCTCTCTATTTCATACCAGATGAAACTATACTTCTCTGATAGGGTAGAGTCTAGGTCAGCCGTGGGCAAACTACGGCCCGCGGGCCGGATCCGGCCCGTTTGAAATGAATAAAACTAAAAAAAAAAAGACCGTACCCTTTTATGTAATGATGTTTACTTTGAATTTATATTAGTTCACACAAACACTCCATCCATGCTTTTGTTCCGGCCCTCCGGTCCAGTTTAAGAACCCATTGTGGCCCTCGAGTCAAAAAGTTTGCCCACCCCTGGTCTAGGTTGTCAGGGGTTTCTAGATAAGAAAGTGCCTCCCTTTACCTTTGTGCCTCTAGAACGTGGTAGATTAATTCACTTATCCTCTTGACCGTCCTAACCTTTGGGTTTTTTTGCAGGTGAGTTGCGGAATCTACGGGAGGAGATTTCCCTGTTAGAGCGTGAGAAAGAATGTGAACTTAAGGAGATAGAACGGGAGTTGCATTTGGCCCATGCGGAGATCAAGAATCTGCGACAAGCCGCAGATGATTCTGCGACTGAACATGAGAGTGACATAGCATCCCTGCAGGAGGACCTCTGCCGGATGCAAAGTGAACTTGATGAATTGGAGCGTGTTCGGAACGAGTATGAGCTGGAGATCACCTCCCTCCGTGCAGAAATGGAAATGAAGACCTCTGACTCATCTAATAGTTATACTCCCTCAGATTACTCTGAGCTGCAAGGTATGAGAGTGCAAGCCCTTCTCCTGGTCTGTCAGTAAAGTCAAGCGGAGGGAGATAGTGTGCAAGAAGATGTTGGAAGGTGGTCTTAGATAATGAATTGGGAAACTCTAGAAAAAACCTCCAGGTTGAATTCAAGACTATAAAGGGAGAAAAACTTACCCAGAGTCCCACAGCCAGTCCATCAGGGTGTGAGAAATAGTACCATGGAGATGTGCCCGGAGAACTCTTTCTCAGAGAGCCATCTGGTGTTTGTCGATTTGACTCGGCTGAAGCCCTTCCTGGGGAGGACAGTTCTAGGTGGGAGTACGGGGCCGCCACCCTGGGAAACGCTTCCTGCTGCTCCGGCATCATGGCACTGTGCCTGGACTGCTTCCTGGGGGGTGGGGGGCAGGGAGAGGGGGTCCTCCAGTCCTGCTCCCAGACCCTGAGATGCTAATTGTTAGGCTCCTTTAGCCCTCCCCAGAGTAGAAGCTTTGGGGGCAAAAAGTCAGAGCACAAGCTGGAGACGAAGGGAGGTTATTTCTAATAAAACACGATGTACTCAGAAGCTCAGAGCTCAAAAGCGTTCAGACAGTGAGTCTCCAAGCTAGTTGCTAGGAGGCATGACATCAGAGAGTTTGCCTTTATTCTGAGGCTAGGATTGATGATCTGGGTATAAGGGAGGCCTTATATTAGGCCAGGTCAAGCAGAGGCAAATCAACAAGGAATCAAAGAAGTGCAAGGTTTCCCAGCTGTAACAAGCCCCTCAGAAGAGCCTTTGGATTGGTGATGCTAGGAGAGGCAGACAGCCCAGTGGGAAGGCCCGGGCTGGACTTACACAGACTTCAGTTCAGCATCTCAGCTCCACTGAGTAACAGAGTGAACTTAGTCTCAGAATGATCTCTCTGAACCTCTGTTTCCATTTATATAAAAAGTGGTTAATAAAAAGAGGAGCTATTCAGTCATCAGCTAGATGAGATCCTGAAACAGGAAAAGGACTTGAGGGAAAATGTAGATAAATATGAATAAAGTATAGAGTTTAGTTCATATACCAACCTTGATTTCTTAGTCATGACAAATGGACCCATTGTCTGATATTAACAGTAGGGAAAACTAGATGAGAACTCTTCCAGGGAATTCTGCATTCTTTGCAACTTTTCTATAAGTCTAAAACTATTCTAAAATTTAAGGTTTATTTAGAAAAGAAAATTTACAGGGCTTTTCTGGGGATTAAATGAAATGCCTAACATGTTGAAAGCACTCACACACTAACTAAAACCAAGGCTGAAACCATCAAGTCTATTGTTTAACACATGGTTGGTTTTCATAAAAGATTAGTTTCCTTCCTTCCTTCTGTGGTAATTTGCAGTATTTCAAGGACTTTGCTACATAGATCAGGACTTCTGATTGGAATACACATTAGAAGTAAATTTCAGGGTGTTGAAGCTGACGGTAGTTAAGACACTTTTTAAATATCAGTAGAATTAATATTCTAAGAGAAATAATTTTTTTTTTAATTCTCACCTGAGGATATTTTTCCATTGATTTTTAGAGAGAGTGGAAGAGAGAGGGAAAGAGAGAAATGTCGACGTGAGAGAAACATCAATTGGTTGCCTCCTGCATGGGCTCTGGCCAGGGCCCAGGCCGGGGAGGAGCCTGCAACCAAGGTACAGGCCCTTGACCAGAATCGAGCCTGGGACCCTTCGATTTGCAGGCTGACGCTCTATCCACTGAGCCATATTGGCTAGGGCAAGAAATAATTCTTAATCATGAAGAAACAAAACAGATATGGGTATGTATCATAGCAGCATTGAGGGTGATATGTGGGTCTGGTTGGGATGTGTCCTTCTGATAGCAGATAAAAGATCATTAGAAAGAATTCTTGACCACATGCAGGCCAGTGTATTTGGTGTGGTGATAAAGGAAGTTAAAGGACCTTCAGGATGCCTGGATTGTCTCTGAAAGGCCAAGACCGGCAGTGTGACACCTGGTAGTTCACATCTCCCAGTGTTTTGTACTAAAAGTGAGGTAATCAAACAGTTCAATGGAAACTTAATTTTTAAAAATATTTTTATTGATTTCAGAGAGGAAGGGAGGGGGAAAGAGAGATAGAAACATCGATGATGAGAGAGAATTATTGATCAGCTGCCTCCTGCATGTCCTCTACTGGGGATCGAGCCTTCAACCCAGGCATGTGTCCTGATCGGGAATCGAACCGTGACCTCCTGGTTCATAGGTTAATGCTCAACCACTGAACCATGTCAACTGGTCTCAATGAAAACTTTATTTTTATTTATTTTTTTAAAAATATATTTTATTGAGTTCTTACAGAGAGGAAGGGAGAGAGAGAGAAAGTTAGAAACATCGATGAGAGAGAAACATCGATCAGCTGCCTCCTGCACATCTCCTACTGGGGATGTGCCTGCAACCCAGGTACATGCCCTTGACCGGAATCGAACCTGGAACCTTTCAGTCCACAAGCCGACGCTCTATCCACTGAGCCAAACCGGTTTCGGCTCAATGAAAACTTTAAATACAAAAAAACCCCAAACAATTAAACCATCACAGCCTAGCCATTTTGGCTTAGTGGGTAGAGTGTCAGCCTGAGGATGAAAGGGTCCCTGGTTCGATTCCGGTCAATGGCACGTATCTCTATCTCGGTTGCAGGCTCCTCCTCGGCCTGGGCCCTGGTCAGGGCTCGTGCAGGAGGCAACCAATCGATGTGTTGCTCTCACATAGATATTTCTCTGTCTTTCTCTCTCTCTTGCACTCTCTCTAAAAATCAGTGGAAAAATATCCTTGGGTGAGGATTTTTTAAAAATTAAAAAAAAAAATCCCAAGATTTTAGGAGTCTTGATTGGGGTTTTGAAGGGGCACACAGGACAAATCTGGGAAGATGAGAAGAAGGGCAGCTCTTGAAAGAGCACAGAGGGCCTCTGCAGGGTGGACTTCTCTGGGCCCTGTCTTCGAAGCCTCTGCATGTGATATCTCTTCTGTCTCTAGAAAAAGAGGAGCCGATCAGCCTTCTGCTACCAGGTTTCCAGGCAGGAAAACGGGGGGCTGGTCATCAGTGCTTCCTCCCTAGGACCTCACCTCTCTCTCATCTTGTCCTCTGCAGAGGAATTGCAGCAACTGCGGGAACGCTACCGCTTCCTGAATGAGGAGTACCGGGTCCTGCAGGAGAGCAACAGCAGCCTCTCAGGGCAGCTGGCAGATCTGGAGAGTGAGAGGTACAGCCGGGAGGCGAGTGGGACCGTGGAGGACTGGGCTTCTCCCCGCGTAGAACTGCTGCTGGAGGCAGATGCCAGGCTCTCGCACGTCCCTCTCCTCCGGGAGATCTGGTCTTTCCCGTGGTGTCCAAAGGACATGGACACTGCCTAGAAGAGGCATGGGGACCCAGCTCAGTGTCTGGGACTAGAGTTGATTGACTTCAGAAGTTTAGTTTTCTTCTATTCGAGGCATTAGGGGCTGGTTGGCCGGGCCCTACAGTTGCTCAGAAGTGATCCCTTTGTTGTCCACACGGACTTGATTCAGTCTGATGTCCTCTCTCTTGGAGCTGACTTTGACATCAGAGCCAGGCTCAAGCTCAACTGGACTGGACGCTTAGGGCCTCCCAGAGACAAACAGCTTTGAAGGTTGAGGTGCTGGGGGTGTTGTGCCCTTCTAAGTGTGTGTTTTTTTTTTGAGAGAGAGAAATCACAATAAGAGGCTCCTTACCATTTTTTGCCTAAAACAAAGACATCAGGACCAAGCACCGTTGGCAGGTGATTCTAGGCAGAGTTCTCTCCCAAACATGTCTCTGGGGTTCTGGATTGCAGGACACGAAGAGCAACAGAAAAGTGGCTGGAGTCCCAAACGCTAAGGAGTTTGATGTCAACAGAGTGTCAGACTGTAGAAATGGATTTCCTAGAACCTCATCCGGAAACCCATTCGTTGCGACAGCAGCTGCTGGGAGCTGAGGAACAGCTATGTGACATGCAGAGCAAGGTAGGGGGATGCAGGCCCTTTCCGTTGTCCCTCTTGTACCTTCTCCGGGCCTGTGTGAGAAACATCTCCTTAGACACAGGACAGAGTTGACGAAGGCGGCGTGCGCTATGGCAGGAGATAGTACTCTGGGGTCTCGCTTGCCTGATGTAAATAGTCTTCCAGGCCTGCCCTGGAGTGACTTGTAGTAAGCCGCCTTCCTGTGTTGCTTCCCACAGTGTAAGGAATTGAGCTGTGAGTTGCAAGAGCTACATCTTCATCGCCAGACCAGTGAGGAGGAGCAGAGGCGGCTGCAGAGGGAGCTCAAGTGCGCACAGAACGAGGTGCTTCGGTGTCAGACTTCCCAACACGCCGCCCAGGTAAACACTGCCAGGAAGGGAGTTTGGGGAGGGCAGAAGGGCCTCCATGGAGTCGCCGCTTCCTTTCAGGAGGATGAACGCAGAGCAAGGCTGTGCTCTGCTGACTCTTGCCCTGCCACCAGGGGTAGAGTCTATCCAAGACCAATTGGAGAGGTCACCTAGCCTTGCATCCTAGAAATGGTAGTCATCACTGAGTGTCTGCCTCAGAGAAGAAACCAGACCAGAGGCCTGCAGGAGCTCCTCAAGATGTCTGCACCCGGAAAAGCGCCAGGCTGGTCTGGAGAGGGGCCTGCTGTTTCTTGAGAGTAACGGTTCCACCCGCATCCTTCCCACCACAGAACGAGGAGCTGAAGAACAGACTCTGTGCCCTGCAGCACAAGTACGATGTTAGCCAGGATGAGCAGACTGAGCTCTTGAAGGAGCAACTCCAACTTCAGGCTGAGCTCCGGCAGCTCAAAGTCACGAAACCCATATGCACAGAAAGCCCAAGTGAGAAGGTAACAGCAACCAGAGGTGAGGGGCAACTTAGGTGCTAGGAGGATTTGGGAAGGTGGATACGAGTGGAGAGTTAAAATAACTCCAGCCACCACCTGTGAGCACCGCAGGTGAACTCAGCCGCCCCCAGCACTGTGTTAGATGAGAGGACAGCCAGTGAGTGGAGGGTAGGGAGGAGTCTGAGAATGACTCAGGCAGAAGAGTGAGTGGGTTGAGGGTCCCGGGGGTACTGCCCAAAGGCCCCTCCGCCGTAGGAGTTACGGTGCCGGCTGCATAGGCTGCAGCTCCAGTACGAGAACCTCTCGTGTGAGAAGGATCACCTGCTGGACGTGCAGCGGCAGCTGCGGGAGGACCTGCGGTACCAGGAGGCCGAGGTGCAGCGCCTCAGAGACATCGAGGGCTATTTCCAAGAGAGCAATGAGAAGGTAAAAGCAGCTCCAGGTGAGGGAGAAGGTGGCCAGGCCGAGCTGCCGTGCGAGGACGGGTGCAGAGGAGGAGCGGGGATGGCAGGAGGTCTGTGGAGGAGCCGTTGGTGAGGGCGGTCAAGTGTTGCTCAGTAGGAAGGTGCTCTCAGCTTCCTTTGATTTTGAATCAGGAAACCAGCCTGTAAAAATGAACCCCTTTACTTTCACCACGCCCCAAATGGAAGCCCAGAGGTCTCTGCATAGAGCCTGTTAGGGCCTTGTCCATCTCAGGAGCCTCAGTGGGATGGAATTGGGACTGGAAAGGACAGGTAGTACTCCCTTTGTCACTGCCTGAGAGGAGAGAGTGCAGCCGCTGCTCCGGGTGATGGCGGGCTGCCTCCCTGCCTCAGAACGCAGAGATGCAGTCCCAGCTGCAGGAGATGAAGCAGCGGTACGAGAACAGCCAGGAGGAGCTGGAGCGGCGGAAGCACATGTACGATCGGCTGGAGCAGGACTTCCTGCTCTGCCAGCATGAGCTGGTACAGCTCAGGACCACCCAGTCCATCCCAGAGGACAAGAGAGAATGTGCTAATAAGGTAATTGTGGTGAAGACAGGTGGGATCTGCTGGGCACTTCCTCTGGAGAAAGGAGGTTAGGGCAAAAGAGGAAGTCATCCATCCACCCAAGGGCAGGATGGGCTCTTGCCCATAATTAGGAGACTAAGTACAGCTGAGTCCCATCACGACTGAGTACAGCGAGGCCGGGAATAGAGGCAGAGCCCCATGCTGTTAACTTTTAAAACAGTTTTCCTTGACCTGAGCCACACCTTAGTAGGATCCGTGTATCTGGATCCAGTCTGAACACTGGAATGCTTGCACGTAATTCCATGTGTAGTGGTATCTTGTTATTTGTGGAGAACATACACATAGGCCTGTATATGTCACTTTTATTGTTAGAACTAGAAAGAGAAGATCTAATTTTCTGAGGCAGATTGCAAATGCTCTTGTCAGATGGCCTGGTCTTGTGCCCAGAACACTGATTGGCTTTAGAAGGGCCGAGGCTTCAGAGTAGTTAAGTCCTCTGAACTTGACTCTTACTCTCTTTAAATTGAACAGAATACTACTCTTACCCACTTCCTTTCAGTAACAGATCCTGTAGTGATAAATAAAGCCTTCCTTACTCATTCTCTCTTTTTATCATAGTGTGTAAAATGCAAGTCACTATCAGTTACCCTGTGTTGAGCGCTTTCAGGATCACTGCTAGGAAATGGAAGGGTGTTGAAGCATGATAGAGAACAGGCCCAGGATTCTCTAAAAGTAGTGGAACAAGTCACATTCAGCCAAAATGCTCATTAGCTCCTGCCACGGCCAACAGCAGGCTGTGTCCCCAGGGAAAGGCCTTCGGGAGACACAGAATGGGGGAGGTTATTTGTGTCACCACCACAGTCCACCTGCCTTTCTGCTCCCAGGCTCACATTCCCCCTCCCCCCATTCCCACTAGACTTAGGAGTGAGGGCATCTGTGCCTCCTCCCTAAGGAAAGGAACCGTATGCTGGCACACGGGGCCAGCTTTTCCTCTAATTATAAAACAGCATTGCGATTAGTCCGATATTAGAAGATTTAGGTTTTTGGAATCATAGGATGATTTCGTTTTCTTAACCCAAATTCAGCAATAGCACATACTTTTCTAAAGATTTTAAAAGATGATTATGAAAACAAAAATGGGGGGTGGGGGATTAGGGAGAAATGAAGTCTTTATTGGTAAGGAGCATACTTAGGAATAAAAGCAAATTGAGGATAATGAGAGCGATAGGGGGTAGAATCCCCAGCAGGGTGAGAAAACAGCGTCTACCAGAGGAAAGGGCCAGAGGAGAGGGAGGCGGCGGGGAATGAAAAGGGAGGGGTGCTGATAACACTCCCGCTCAGAATGCTCTCAGAAGGGACTAATAGAAAAATTTCAGGCACAGCCAAACAGCCAGCCCAAGCAGCCTGCTGGCGTTCCCCACTCGGCATCTAAAATTTGGCGCAGTGTGGCTTGGGATGATCGGTACAGGGTGGGCAACCCCGGTGAATCGGAAGAGGCAGGGGGACACAGAAATGCTCTGCTAGCCACACAGGCAGAGAACTACCTTAGGAGTAACCGCCCGCCCCACCCGCCCACAGTGTGACACACTGCTGTCCAGACTGACAGAATTGCAGGAAAAGTACAAGGCCAGCCAGAAGGAGATGGGGCAGCTGCAGATGGAGCAGTGCGAACTCCTGGAGGACCAGAGGAGGTTGCAGGAGGAGCAGGGCCAGCTGCAAGAAGAGCTGCACAGGCTCACGTTCCCGATACCCAAGTCTGGTCTCCTCCAGAAGGTAAAGGCAGCCAGCGAGTGGCTGCTCACTCTGGAGCAGTGGCTTTGAGAAGCTTCCCAGGTGTGACTGTACTTGAGAAAAAGGAAAGGTGGGGATTAAGATTTTTCTTTCCTTAACCAACCACTCCTTACTTTCTCACCAATTTCAAACCAAAAAATTCAATATAGCTGATTAGGGTTTTACTTTTTTTTTTCTCCTCACCTGAGGATATGTTGTTTTTTTATTGATTGAAGAGAGAGAGAGAGAGAGAGAGAGAGAGAGAGAGAAACACCGATTGGCTGCCTCCTAGATGCGCCCAAACTGAGGATTGAACCCACAAGCCGGGTGCCCTGACCGAGAATCAAACCTGCCTTTCCAGTGTAAGGGATGATGTTCCAACCAGCTGAGCCACCACCGGCCAGGGCTTGGGTTTTATATTTAAAATACATCTTACACTCTGGGAACTGTCCTGCATTTTATATGTAGGTATTTTATCTGTCTGGAGAAAATATACTTGAAAGTACTTTGTAAACTAAACAATACATCCAAACACAAGAGGTCAGTTCTACTCAACTGGCGGATCTCCACAGGACTCCCCCGTCCCAGATGGGGAAACTGCAGAGCCAATCAGGGATGCCTAAGGGGAGGGAGGGTCTCCAGCAGAGGGCTTTGCTTGTGACCACCACAGTCCCTGCCCTTCCTTCCACTCTACCTCGCAGAGTTTCGAGCTACTTACAAAGTTACAAGACCTGTATGAACTACAGCTCCTCTACCAAAGCATGCAGGAAGAGCAGAAACAGCTGATACACAATCAAGAAAATGTGCTAAACGAACAATTAGAGCTGCACAAAGAGCTGCATGTTTTCAAAGACTCCCATTTCCAGGAAGTGTTGGAGAATCCAGAAGGTTCCAAATCACATAAGTGCTCAAAATATGTCCAAGACAAGGTAACCATAGCTAGAGGCAGGGGGACGGTTCTGGGGACAGGAGAGGAAGGGGCTGCACAGAAGGGACAGTGTTAGGAAGGCCTGTGAGGCCAGGAGTCAGGATGAGACTGAAGCCCTGACCTGCCCCAGCCATGACTGCCCATGGGCTGGCTCCTGGGGATGAGCCTTCAGATACGGCCCGAGGACCCACCACGTGCATGCCCAGCCGCCGTCCTGGGAGCACTTAGAACCGGGATGACCCGGAAGTCTGTAATTGCCTGATAATTTGTCTCAATCCCTTTAGCGTCTCGTTTTCCAGATGTATAATATCATTTCAGTGTTTGGATTGCTTGGGACTGACTAAAGGTGTCCTCCTTTTCTCATGAGATGGTTGATAATTGAGAAGTACACTTTTCAGTGGTAAAATCTATAACCTTTTGGTGTTCTACACGAGGCCAGTATGGGGCCATTCCTTTCCAAAGGAAGCGTCCTCGCATGGAGAGTTCTTGCTACTGACCATATGTTTTCATCGCAACATTGGCCAGAACAGCAGCCAGGTTGGGGCGGGGGGGGGCGGGGGGTGTCAGACACCAGCAAGTTGTCTCTGCGGGCTCACTGGTGGAGATTTCCATTTAAGCCTTTCAGAAGGTTTGGGGGGTGAATTTGGCCTGAGGGCTCAGTGAGAGCAAGGAAGAGCAGATAGACTGTTCCACTTTGGGCAAAATGAATTAATTCAGATATTAGCCTGGACAGGGAGATCAGGGGATAGCAGGAGTCCAAACTGAGATTTGGTCAGATTCCAGGGCCATCAGATTTCCGCATAGATAACACAGAGACCAAGAACCAGGTATGAAATGTTTCCTCAATCAGATCTCGTCCTGGGCATCAGTAGCCAAGAAGCCAGGCCCAGAGGGCCAGGGAACATTCTCTGAGTCCAGATTGAGAATTGGGGCAGGAGGGGCAGGGACTCAGTGAGACCTTGATCCCCTCTTCTGAGGAATGCTCATATTCCAGGCCAGGCTGGTTTTAGAGCAAGGGGTGGGTACTGAGTCCAAAGGCCAGGATGATGGTACACCTGACTGAGAAGAAGGCAGGTGTTCTCGAGCCCCCTCAGCACTGCTCCAAGGAGAGAGGGATGAGTGCAGAAACAACAGAATCGGGAACCCGGAAACACTGGAGTATCTTCCCTGGGGACATTTTCCCCATGAGCAAGACACTGACCCATGCCAGTACCCGTAGGCTAAGTTGGCAGCCTAGGCTGTCCTGAGACTGGAGTGAAGGTGTGCAGTTCTCTAAAGTGTGCTCAGACCTCTGCGCCAGGAGGGGTGCAGCTCGGACTGCAGTGTTAGAGTAACGATGTGTCTCCCACCCACTCCCGGCAGTCCAAGATGATCGCGTCCCACATGCAGACTCTGCAGAACCTGTACGAGACCAGCCAGACCGAGCAGGAGCTGCAGCAGCAGGAGCATGGCCGGCTCCTAGAGGAGCGGAAGAGGCTGCAGGCCGACTTGCAGCTCTGCCTGGAAGAAATGCAGTTGCTCCAAGCCCGGTCCCCTTCTATAAAAAGAAGCCTTGAGTCCTACAAGAAGAGTTATGGTAGCAGCATTGACTGCAGCGAGGGCCTCGGGAGCCCCCAGAGCAGTGAGGAGAACTTTCTCAAGAGCTATGCCAGCGACACCAGTACCAGTGAGACCTATCTGAAGAGTTACCGCACCAGCAGCAGCAGCAGCGTCATCACCGTTAAGAAGACCAGCGGCAGTAGCTCTGACACCTGTTATAATAAGAGTTATGTCAGCAGCACTGACGATGAACCTGCTGAGCCTGAAGATCTAGAGGTAAAAGTAGCCAGCTGACACACAGACAGGGAGAGAAGGTTCTGATCTTATTAAGGAAGGGCCTAGCAGAGCGGGTGGAGGGCAGGTGCTCCCCAGGGTGCCGTCATTCCTCCCCGCCCTCCACAGAGCTTTGAAGACATGGTTGCCGAGGTGCTGGTCAAGCTGCAGGGAGTGCAGGCCATGTACGAGCTCAGCCAGGACGAGCACAGCCTGCTGCAGGAGCGGATGGGGACGCTCCTGGACCAGCAGAAGGAGCTGAAGGAAGAGCTGGATGCCTGTGAAAAGGAGTTCAAGGAGTGCTGCGAGGGCCTTGAGAAGCCTGTTGCCTCCCCCTGTGACAAGAATGAGGTAACTGCTCTCAGGGAGGCAGGGGTTCTTGGAGGAGTCCCTAGAGCCGAGGAGGTCGGAGCCATTTCAGAGAGGCTGAGGAGAGAGGGACAGGCTCGCTGCGGCTCTGTGTAGTTGCCGCCTTCCCGGTCAGACGGACACAGAGGGCACTGAGGCCCAGGAGGCCGGCAGTCTGCTGCGTCACTGATGGACATTTCTCAGGTACCCACCGTGCTGGATTTACTGATCTTCAAGACTCGGAATTTTTTTCCCCCTCTACCACTTCTGTTCTCTTGTTTGCACTATTCCCTGGAGCACTTCTGTCCAGTTGTATTTTTTCACCTGCCAATGTTCTTTAGTTAGTTTGCATGTATTTGTCTTGTCTCTTCAACTAGATTGTAAGCACCTCAAGGACAGGGCCCCGCCTCCTCTGGATCTGTCCTAATGCCAAGAAGAGTGCTCTGCACCCCTGGCAATGGGACAGAAAGTGTTGTCTCTGAGCAAGAGCAGCCCGCAATCCAGCAGGGTCGCTGGGTATGCAGGGGAGAGGGTCAGAGAGCAGACCCCTGGGCCTTGGTTGGCTAGTGTTGATGCCTACCAAGGAGACCCTGCTGTGCTGCCAGAAGTCAGGGAAGACAGACCGGAGGTTAGGGAGCAGGATTGGGAATTGCCGCTCTTTCCATGGCGAAGTGCAGGTGCCCAGGTGCACTCTCAGGTGTCCAACACAGTTCCTTCGGTGATCGTACCAGTAGAGATAGTTTGGGTGAAGTAGGAGTTCCCATCAAAAGTCATAATGGAATAAAGTCCGAGGTTCAGGAGGGGTAGCCCTATAGTTTATTCTCCAGATGGGTCACAGTAAAAATATTTAAATCATCTTTTGGTCATGTTAGATGTAAACCATCAGGTGCCTCCAGTGAGGGAAGAGTTCTTTGTAAAACTGCTTTAGAGGCTCATTTCCCACAGTTTGAGGTTTTCTTTCTGTTTTAATAACATGTCCCGTGTCATTAAGTGGGGCTGAGATTTGAACCCAGGCAGCCTGGTTCCAGAGCCCACACTACACTCTCTGTCATGATGTTCTGCTGCTAACTTCCCCACGTGCTCCCGCAGGGATAGTTCTGAGCCAGCGACCCGGCAGGGCCCAGGTGGACTGCGTAGGCCGGGCTGTGGGTAACTGGCTCCACTGCCCACAGATCAAAGAGCTGCAGGCCAAGCTGCGGGAGCTGCAGCTGCAGTACCAGGCCAGCATGGACGAGCAGGGCCGGCTTTTGGCAGAGCAGGAGCAGTTGGAGGGGCAGCTGCAGTGCTGCCAGGAAGAGCTTCGCCAGCTCAAAGAGAAGCGGTCGTCCTCTGCTACCAACGGAAAGAATGCCACTAAGAACGTGAATAAGAATGCCAGTGGGGTTAAAATTAAAAAGGTGTCCAAGGCAAGCCTGGGGAGTTCTGAGAGCAGGCAGGTGAGTAGTAACCTATGTAGCCAGAAGCAGAAAGGTAGATAAGATCCTGGGAAGAAAAATCACCTCCCACCATTCTGACCAAGTGAAGTATCAGTAGAGAGGTTTCTGGGGTCTCGAAGGTATTTAGAGCAGATCCATATTGGTGCCAATTTGATGTGCTCCCTCTTCCTGCGAAGTTAAGGCGAGAGTAGCGTGCAGACCACTCGTGTGGAGGTACAGCCAGCCCCAAAGGACCACAGCGGCCTCCGTTAACCCAGCCCAATCTCCTGGGGCCCCTGTGCTTCCTGGGTCACATGCTCAAGAGAAGAACCAAATGGACGAAAAGAGAGGAATTTATTCAAAGTAGTTATACACACATAAGTGAAAGAGGAGTGGGTAAGATAGGAGTCACTATGCAGGGGTAGAAAGAGCAGGCCAGGTGAGAGCTCAAGAACCTTTAGCGCTGGCAGCTGTCTAATGGCTGGTGGCCGGATAGACGGACGGTCTAGAGAGGCTGGAAGTGACTGCCCTCCACGCTGAGGGTAGGGATCTTGGCAGGTAACAGCATCCCCCATCCTGCCCCACCTCCGCCCGCAGAACGTGGACGTAGTGCTGTACTACAAGGCCAGCAACCAAGATGCAGTTAATCTACCAAAAGAGGAGAAGGAGGAAAATGGAGAACCAAAGGAGGAGGCCTGGGATGAACTAGTTTCTGAGCCCCCAGCTCCCATAGAAATGGAGCCCACAGAAGATGGGGAGGAGGGATTTGAAGAGTCCCAAGACCAGGAGGGTAAGGAAGAAGACAAACAAGATGAGGACAACAACCCTTGCCCTGAAGCGTCCAAGGAAAACCCCCTTGAGAGCAGAAAGGTAACCGCCGCCAAAGGCCGGATCGTGTGGGAAATGGGTCCTTGGGCTCAGATGCCCTGTGTTCAGGGTGACCCAGCCCAGGATGGACTTCTACAGGAGTAGAGGCCAGTGAGCTCGGAGGCAGGGCACTCGGGGGAAGCGGAGATGGAGACGGGATTGGAGAGAATGGTCTCTCTGTGGGAAATGGCAGCTTAAACCAATTTGCTGTGGAACTGTATTGCAAAGACCACCTTTGCTGGGAACCAGGGTGGGGTTACTGGAATTCTATCTCTTCATTTATGTGGTAGCATGTTACGTATGCAGAGGGTGCTCCCCCTGCCTTAGTGCATTAGTGCACTAGGGATGCTGACAGTGCAAGGCCTTCTGTCAGCAGGGCAGTCATTCAGTCCCCATTTCCCACGGTGCCCTTTAAGTTTGACCTTTGCCATTAGGAGAGGGTGGAGGGCTGGTGTCACCCACTGGGCTCTGTATATTATAAGGTGTCAGGGTGGGGGCCTGGAGTGATCAGAAGTGACAGAATATTTCACTCTGGAGACCAAACAGTTCCCTGACCCTTTAGCTGCTGGATCTTAAGAGGTTGGAGTGGGAGTATCCTGAGTCATTTCCCCACAAAATATAAAAGTATTTCTGTATGTTAATAACTAGTTCATCTGTACAGGTATGTACCCGCTGAACTCCTGCCCTGGTTGAGGTTAACTGGGGGCTCTGGCTCCCTGAAGAGTTTGAGTACTTCCGGAATAAGTCCAGGTTCTTTCTGTCCCTCTAAACACAGGGAAAGAAAATAAGTCTCTTGTGGTGGGGTGCCCCGTCCACTGGAAGGCTCTCTGGGATTTTCTGGCAGGCCGACCTGCAGCACGCCCGGCTGAGGACCCAGCATACAGTCCTTGTTTCCGGGGCAGCCCGTTGCTGAGGATGGGCAGTGGGAGAACTGCAGCCTCTATCCCGGTGTGGGTGTCGTATTTCTTTGAATTCATGGCATTCCACCAGGTGCTGGTTTAGAGCCTCAGAGATTTCCTGGCCTTGGGTGCCATATTTCTCAATGCCAGGCCTGATATTTTCAAAGTCAAGCACTTGCTGTGGAGGTGGCCCTTTGGCCCAGGGGGTCCTGTCTCTTTCGCCGGCAGCTCTGTTGGCATCTGTGTTATCGCCTGCAAACACAGTTTGTCTCTGGAAGATTGTTGCCGGCAAAGAACTGGCCCTTCTCCATTTGCTGGCTTGTTTTAATGCATTTTGTCTCATAACCACAGCATTACACTCGTAGGGGATGCGAGGGACCAGAGCCCAGAACACTTAGAGAGTTGGTGGAAAACAGCCAGAACAAGGGGCTGACAAAGGGACAGGTGGCCTGGCAAGAGACGGGCTCTTCCTAGGGTGACAAAGTATACATCCTTCTCATCTGGAGAGCCCAGCTTTCCGCCTTGGAGCTTCAGTTTTCCACAGTCACTGACCCACAGGAAAGGTCAGGGCGCAGAGCACCCACTTGACTGGTTTAAGAGGGAAATGAAGCCGGAAAGCTGGACTCACCACCTGGTTGACACCTATCCGTATTGAACCTTCTGGAGGCTGCCAGTGGGAAGAACCAGGCCGGGTAGCAGAGAAGAAACCCTGCTGCTCTCGCTGACCAGTTATTTAATCTCTTGATCTCTCTCTCTCTTTTCCCTTTGTTTTCTCATCTTCGTTATCTGTTGAATTCATGTGTTTATGTCTTTTTATGCCACCTTTCTTTCACCTCCTGTCTCTTCTCGCGCTTCTTTCTCGTTTGATATGTTGCAGCCATCCCCTGCCCCCAACCCCCCCATCTTCTCCTTGCCTCTTGTAGGCCTGGTGATCATATCGGCTTTGCTCTGGTGCTGGTGGGCCGAGACGTCGTCCTAACACAGGTACTGGTATTGTGTCTTCTTCGAGGGATCGAGGGAGGGTGCCCTGGCCTCCCCTCTTTTGCTTTTCTCTCAGCGGCTTGCTTCTTGCTTTTGGAAATCTGTGACTTCTTGGAGCATGTCTTTGTAGCACGTAGGGAATCGGATGCCCACTGTGGACATGGTTTGAGCTTCTGTCTTCTGGGAAAAGTTTTGATGATCTCAGCACTGTTGCTACTTCCAAAGCTGCCCAACTACTTCTGATGAGCTGATGTCTGTCTGTAGGGCTGGCCTGGGTGCTCTTTGTTAAGCCCCAGAGCCAAGCACTCACTGTTGTAACTGCCCAGGCTGGCAAAATAAGGACTCGCCACCGCCCCTGTTGGGTGAGAGAGGAGGTCTGAAGAGCTGTGATTCCTGTAGGGTCATGTGTACAAGGGTAGCCTCAATTCATCTTTCAACCTTGGTAAAAATGGAACTGAAACTCCTACCATATTATATACTTTCTACTGAGAAGTTCTCTGATTTGGGGCTTTTGGTCTTCAGAAAAGTCAGAATAGGAATGCCAGGGATTTTTTCCAGTTCTCTCTTTGGGGGCCAAATTCTTTCTCAGCTGGGCTTTCTGGAGAGATGGTACTATATTGGTGAAAAGTTTCCACCAACCAGAGCTGCCAGTGTCTCAGGGAACCAAGGCTGATATATTCTGGGCACCTTCAGTTGGCCAGTCCATGTAATCTGGTACCAACAGGATACCAAATTCAGGAGGCAGAATGTGGCCCAAGGTAAAACCCTAGGGTTCCCCCTGCCTTCGAGAACCATAATCTCTTCTCGGCCTGTTTTAGCTCCTTTCTTATGCTCCCCCTGCCCTCTCTCACCCTCCTTCTCACTTCTCAGTTAGTGGAGTGTAGTTGGCTTAATGCATAGGTTCAGAGTGGCAGCTGAAGCATTTGCTGGTAGCTTTTATCACCATTTCCTCTTTTCTCTTCCCTCCCCACCCCCTCATTCTTCCCCCTCTTCAGCTCTTCTCCTTTTATTTTTTTATTTTTATTTTTTTTATATATTTTATTGATTTTTTACAGAGAGGAAGGGAGAGGGATAGAGAGTTAGAAACATTGATGAGAGAGAAACATCGATCAGCTGCCTCCTGCACACCCCCTAATGGGTATGTGCCCGCAACCAAGGTACATGCCCTTGACCGGAATTGAACCTGGGACCCTTGAGTCCACAGGCCGACGCTCTATCCACTGAGCCAAACCGGTTAGGGCAGCTCTTCTCCTTTTAGGCATTGCACTTACACCCCATAGACAGTCTTCAACTCCTTTAGTGACAAGTCTCTCCCTGTACCCGTTCTTCCCCTATATATGCCTCGATTTCTAAGTCCCTGGGATGAGGCCCAGAGCATTCAGCTATAACCTTTCTCCAGCTCAAACTCAGCCTGGTTCACGCAGAGTGAGAGGAAGGAACTCCTGGTTTAGGGTCCTCTCAGGGGAGCTTGTTGTGCCCAGAGCCTGCTGCACCAAATATGCAGCTCCCCAACCAGGAATCGAGGTAGCGTAGGTACAACCTGCCTGACAAAGTGGTCAGAGAGCTTGGTTGCGTCTGTCTGTGCTTCTTGCAGCTTGGTTCCAGGGAGCAAAATGCATAATCTGAATGTTCGTTTCTTCAAATGTAAGCAAAAGATGGATGATAAAACCTCTGCCTTCCCCACTGAGGGTCAGATGAGTTCATATATGTAAAAGTACTTCACCATGATAAAACACCACATAAATAAAAAGAACATACACTTATATAATGCATACTACGTGCCACGGCTGTCCTAATCACTGTATCTATAGTTACTCATTTAAATCTTACAACAACCCTATTATTAATTTGGTATGTGATAAAACTAAGACACAGAGAGGCGTAGTTATAGAGCCAGGAAATTGTGAATCAGATTCTAAGGACTTAACATTAGCAACAGATAAAATTCCAATCCTGATTTCCCTTATCTCCTCATTTTGAGCCATTTTCCTTGGTTGCTTCCAGGTAATTAGGAAGATACCATACTTCTCTTTATGCAGCCTCCGATCACATTGTTAATCTACTTCATGTATTATAAAACCCCTTTGCATGTTGCATATGCTAAGTGACCCCCCCCCCCATTCTCTACCTGCAGTTGGTTTTGTGGATTCAAGACAGAAATTTTCATTTATCCCTATTAGAGATAAACCACTGATCTAACCTGTGGAGTTTTTTTTTTTTTCCAAGACAGAAATTTTCATTTATCCCTATTAGAGATAATCCACTGATCTAACCTGTGGAGTTTTTTTTTTTTTTTCTAATCTCAACTCTGTTTTCAAAATATTTCCTTTCCCTACCAGCTTGTCATCCTCAGGGGTGACAAGCCCTCCCTCATATTCTCATCCACGTCACAGGTGAGGGCTGAGCCTCTCGAATGTCATCTCACCAGGCTTTTATCCAGCTCATTGGTCACATAACAAATGGTCACACAACAAGCCGTGCTGTCATCCTACTCACTTCCTTCATGTTCTCTCCAAAGATATCATGGAAAACCTTGTCAAACACCTTGATTAAGTCCAGAACATGATTTTCTTGATCTGTGGATTTATTTTTATTTTTTAACTTGAACTTATTGGGGTGACATTGGCTAATAAAATTACACAGGCGTCAGGGGTACGATTCATCTGTGGATCTGTGAATTTAGTGACCCAGTCTGAAAGGAAAGCCTGACATGACTTACCCCTTTGTGATACTCGAACCAGCCCTTTACTCAGCCAGCCTGGAATCTTGCCTGCACCTGGTATAAAGGACGCCAGTTCCCATGCATGGGTTCAGCACTTTGCACCCTTAAAAACCCCAGACTGGCATTTTTAGCAGTGCACATTAGGATGCAAGCATCTGAGCATGTCAGTATTTTTCCTAGCTCCCTTTATGAATTACTCTGTATACCCACCTCCAACATTGTTTTGCTTCTCACTTCACATCTTATGTTCTTTTTAGTAGCTGTTTTTACAAGTATACCAGTAGGAGGTTTTCTTTGCTCTTTATAGTTGGCTTAAAATCCTCTTTTTAGGTTCGTTATTCTCTGAGCAAATGCATTCTTAGCATTGATGGGCTATATTTGCCCTTCCCTAAAACTGTATTTCTGTTATGCCATAGCTTACGACTTAAAACTCAAATTCTGTCTTTCAAGTAATACAGTAAAAAAGTAATAAAATTAGGAACTACTTCCCCGGGTATGTATTTTCTTATTCAGGATGTCATGTTCCCTAAATGGATCAGCAGGATTTGCTGTGGTCAGCAGGGTCTGGCAGCCTCCCAGAGCCAGTGGCCGGCTTCCTTGAATTTCCTTGAGCCACCATCATTCTCCACAAAGGTTTTTGGCTGCCTAGGACCTCATATTTGCCCACACTCCATGGTGTTCTTTCTTCATTTCCTCTCAGTCTTCATATCCTCTTGACTCTGAGTTCATTCTCCAGGAACTAATGAGGTGCAGCTGCTTTTCTTAAAGGCCCACATTTACCCGCATATTTTTGCCATGGTAGCCAACCTCCCTCATTACAACCATTTGGATACTCTAAAGTCTGGCTCCTGAACTTGCTCCTACACACAGGAACTGGGATTCTCACCCTATGGGGCGTGCAAACAAGCAGTCACCTTAGGTGGGACACATAGGGTCGTTCAGGTGTCTAGTGGTGCCAGGACTCAGACCACATTGTCTCCAGCAGTTATCCAGGAGGTAAGGGGGAGTGGGCCATGGTGGTCCTGAGGTGTCTCCAGCACCGGTAGGCAGGGGCTGTCTGGCTTAGGGAAGGGTTCAGCGGGCTGGGCACTCACCATTTGTCTTTGGTCCCCACAGAACATGTTTGGGATGTGGAAGCCTATGGTGTTCTTGGCTCTTGCAGCTGTGGCTCTGTATGTGTTACCCAACCTGCGACGGCAGGAGGCAGAGTTCTGCCTCTTGGAGTGATGGCAGACCTGACCTGGGCCAGCCCTGGGGGCAGATCCCCAATGGCTACTACCCTCGGCTTTGGGCAGGACACACTGTGCCGGAGCCCCACCCATCCACATGTCCCAGTGTCCCCATCTTTTTAGCCTCAGTCACTCAGGCTGAAAAGGCTGCTGGCACCCATCTCCTGCCTTGTGTAAGATCCTGGGTTCCTTGTAATTAAATGTCAACCTAACTACATGAGACTGTGTGGCTTCTGATTTGTTAAATACCTCACAACACAACCAGAACAGAGCTGTTTCCCTTAAACCAGGCACCTCACATAAGGGTCTGACTCCTAAATATGATTTCTCACCCTAGAAATGACCTCAGAAATGAAGCTGGCTCCTGTGCTGCCAACCAAATCACAGATGGATTGGTCTGTACATATCAACACTCTCTCACGGAGCTCATCTGAGCATAGAGAAATGGAGTGAACTGGGTACTTTGTGTGAGGGGGGCCCGGTGACCTGCCCTTAGGTTCTGTGCCCACACCTAGCTATTCGAAAAGAATGCCCTGAGAAGATCTGCGTGTGAGCTTTCCTCGCTTAGTCCTATGACTTCTCAAGGGGTTTGCTCTTAGAGAAAACTTTATTAACCCCTCAGGGCCTGGCAGTAAACAGGCCACACACACAAAAGCTTTACTGAAAAGTTTAATGAAGGGACAACGTCCAGAAGGCAGAGTTGAAGAACTAATAAGGAGTAGTGAAGTCCCCAGGCACCAGCAACAGTGGAAAGTGGCTACCATCCCAGGCCTGAAAAGGGGCCCAGACACACGTGGAGGCCACGGGGATGTGGTCCATGTCAGAGCCACAAATAAAAGGGGGAGTTTGTGTATCCCCGCCTTCTTCCCACCCCCAGGCTCCTGTTGGTACCTCTCATTGGCTGAGCCCTACTAGGAGCCAGAGAGCAGAGGTGTCCCATGTGATGTCATCTTTCAAGGTCAGCCTCCTGGAGTTCAGAGCAGAGCAAAGGATGGCGAATGGGTCTGAGTGGAGACAAGCAGAATGTGAGGATAATTTATGAGTGTCCTTGTTTAACATTCATCCCCGTGGAATGCTTTGATTGGTTGTTCTCATCATGAAGTTTCCATATGAAAACCCTCAAGTGTATTCATAAGACCCCCATGACTACTGGTTTCCTGAGACCCCTCTCTACTTCCTTTTCACCTGATGCCAGAAGAGTCATTCACCCAAATATCCAAAGCAACCTATAGAGCATGTCTGGTGGTAGACACTGCTAAGCACTAAATGAATTCAGCAGTAAGGCCACTTAGAATTTGATTTTAAAATTGTGTGCAGCCCAGAGAATGACAAGGCTGAACTGGGTGGGAATCCATCCCAGCAGCCCCGAGGCCAGTGCTGAAAACAAGACCAGCCCCTATAAACGGAGCCGCACCTAGGCAGATTGACGGCGGTGCCACACGTCCCTTTTGCCTCCCTCTAAATGACTCTTTAAAGATAGCACTGATTTAGGGTGGCCTAGCTTCTAGCTACTCAAAGTGTGGCCCACAGATCAGCATTTAAGCTTGTTGGAAAGGCAGCATCTCAGGCCCCTCAGACATGCAACATAGAACCTGCATTTAAACAAGACCCCCAATTGATTAGTAGGCACAATAAAATTTAAGAAGCACTGCCCTCCGTTGTATTAGACTGTGTGTCCTCAGTTGTAACCTAATTGAAATTCCTTCATAACTCACTGTTGCCATTGGTCCCTGGCTCCTGGTTGTTTAGTGCAGTGAAACCCTGCTGTTTATTGACTTTATTCTAGTCACCAGTTGGCTGGAGAATATATATGGTGGAAAGGACTAAAGGTTACCTACCACCGTGGATCACTGATTTACCTTGGAATTAATCAGAAGTCAAGATGGAGGTCATGATCTGGTAGGCAATTGGCCCCAGTCAGGACTTTATTGGCCCTTCCCAGGCCCGAATCCAAGACTGAGCAATGACAGGAAAATGACCCTGCTTTTCCCCAGCCTTTTTGCTTAGAATTCAGAGCTCTTCCATTAGGACACTTGCCCCGTTGGCTCATTTTTTTAAAAATAATTTTTATTGATTTCAGAGAGGAAGGGAGAGGGAGAGAGAGAAACATCAATGATGAGAGAGAATCATTGATTGGCTGCCTCCTGCATGTCTCCCACTGGGGATCAAGCCTGCAACCCAGGCATGTGCCCTGACTGGGAATGGAACCTTGACTTCCTGGTTCCCAGGTAGGTGCTCAACCACTGAGCGCGCCAGCCTAACTCATTTTATTTTTAAATGTATTTTTATTGATTTCAGAGAGGGAGAGGGAGAGAGGAATAGAAACAATGATGATAGAGAATAATTGATTGGCTGCCTCCTGCATGCCCCCCATGGGGATCGAGCATGTGCCCTGACAGGAAATCGAACTGTGACATCCTGGTTCATAGGTCAATACTCAACCATTGAGCCACAACAGTTGGGCCCATTGGCTCATTTTATTTTTTTATTTTTAATATATATTTTATTGATTTTTTACAGAGAGGAAGGGAGAGGGATAGAGAGATAGAATCGATGGGGATGTGCCCGAAACCAAGGTATATGCCCTTGACCGGAATCGAACCTGGGACCTTTCAGTCCTCAGGCCGACACTCTATCCACTGAGCCAAACCGGTTAGGGCCCATTGGCTCATTTTAGAAAGCCATTCTTTTCATCCTTTTGAGCTCTGACTCCTGGTCTTGTTAATACACTTCACCAGAGTGAAGAGGTCTCTGTGTTGAATGTATTCATCACTTGAACTAGCTTTGAGTCTACAGGGCGTCTCTTAGAAGCCAGGGGAACATGCACCCAGGCTGAGGTACAGATAGAACCGAGGACTCCTTTCATACCACCTTCAAGGACCTCCAATTCCCCACTCATCAGCCCTCTGCGTAGCTGCTTCCTTTCTGCTCTCTCCCTGCACAACAGCCCCCTCTGTTTTCCCTTCCCGGGTCACGGGTCACGTGGTACAGTATACCACCTACTACTCCTGTCAAGGATCAGCAGCTATTGGGGGGCAGGGTGGGTGGTTCTAAAGATCAGAAGTACTCTGATTCTGATGCTGGCAGGTGGAGTGTTAGGATGTAGAGAAGGGAAGAAGGAAGCATGGTGGAGATCCTGGCTGTGGACTCTACCGGGGATAGAGACAGAGCTGGGAGGAAGACCTAGCTCCCCAGAACCCATAGGCTTTCCAAGATACCAGCACAGGAAGCAAACTAACTTATTTTCTAATCACCTATTAGCTGCCAGGCACCATGCTCATCATTTTACGTTCCCTCCTTTCATCTTCACACATAAAAAATCCCTATGAGACCACTATTAACTCCATTTTATTTATTTTTAAATATTTTTATTGATTTCATAAAGGAAGGGAGAGAGAGATAGAAGCATCAGTGATGAGAGAGAATCATGGATCAGTTGCCTCCTATACGACCCCACACTGGGGATCAAGTCTGCAACCCGGGCATGGGCCCTGACAGGGAATCGAATCATGACCTCCTGCCTCATAGGTCAACGTTCAACCACTGAGCCATGCTGGCTGGGCTATTAACTCCATTTTAGATATGAGAAAACTGAGGCCCAAAAGAGTGACATCACCTGCCCAAGGTTACAGAGTCTATCGATCTTTCCATCATACCACACTGTCCCTGGCACCTGAGTCAGGGCCACAATCAGTATCACTGACTGATCAAAGGGCCTGCTGTGAGCCTGGCCAGCCTGCTCTTTCACAGGTGACAGTGAACATGTCTCTGGCTCCAGAAAAACATGGCCCATTGGGCCTGCTCATGCAGACTCTGCATGGACCAAGTTAAACATGGCCACTGTCAGTGGCGGAGGAGCAGTGTCCCTTGATGGGAGAACTGGGGCCAGGTGGAAAGCCAGGCAACCTGTTCCCCAGAGACAGGTCAGCAGGTGGTGAGTCAGGGGGCTATAAACGGCCTGTGGCCCCAGCCACCACTGCCCCACATACTCAGCTGATGAAACCCCCTGTAAGCCCCTCGATGAGCCCCCGCCTGGCTCAGGGAGGAACACATTGGCCCTCAGGAGGCCACTCCACTTGGCAGGCCCCAGGACCAGCATTGTGCACGGTCTGTTCCAGCCTCATGGCCGGGCCTGGGGCCTGGGCTCATGGGCTATATTGAGGGCTGAGTCACCAGCCTGCCCCTGGGTCAGGCTGCAGTGACTGGCTGGCTGGGGCCTGAGTCAGGCCCCGATTTATCCTGGAGAGCAACAGGCTCAGGTTTCAGGGGGGTAAGGAGGGTTCCGGGAACCATCCTTGGCACTAGGCACCTTGCTCTGTTGGACCACTTACTCCTCTGGGGTCTCACAAGGACCTCTCTAGGAGGGAGGGAGTGAGAAGCAGGAGAGGGACTTCTTTCTCCACTCGGCGGCTTCCCTCTGAACATGCCACCCTAAAAGCGGCCCTCAACTGACTGAGGGACCTCAGGTAACGCCCACAAAACAGGTCCATGAGCCACTAGGATGTGTACAGGGGCTGTTGGCTCCAAGCAAACCCACTTTCCCCATTCCCTCCTCCCAGCAGCTCAGAGAGAGGCACCCATCCTTTCTCAGATCTGTTCCCCAGTTTCTTCATCAAGGCTTCAGAGACATCACTGAGCCCTCAGCTGGCACCTCGGTGGGGTGTCAGAAGTCTGCCTTTACACACACACACACACAAACACACACACACACACACACACACTCAGTCCCCTGTGAGACCTAGCTCTGTGTCATGTGTCCCCAGAGCTGGGCATCTCTCCACAGGAGAGCTCAGTCTCTCAAGCAGACAGACAGCCCTGATGCTTGGTGGCTGGTTTGGCCATGGGACAAAGGTGGTATGGGGTATGACAGTGCTGGGATAGGGAGGGGGTGCCAATAGGAGAGCGGAATTCCTGAGCACCTCGTCACAGGCAGCCGACAGAACATGAGCCTGAGCCGCAGGCCCAAGCTATTTATACCTCGCCTGTCACTATCAGGGCCCCCACAGCTCCCCCCTTCCAAGCCACACACAGCAGGCCCCCTTTCTGTTTCTGGCCCCTTCTCTACTCCTCCCCATCCCTACCTAATGAGAAGGGAAAGAAATCATTCATGGACCCCTTTCACAATAAGCACTGCTCCCCACACCCCTGCACTTCTTTCTGAACTCCATAACTAACGGGGATTGCCCTCATCCTGTCCTTCAGAAGGAAGACAGCCTTCGAAGCTTCCCATATCCCCTTCCCTTTCACGAGTCTGAGGGAGAAGAGGAATAAAATAGACGGATTCACCTATAAGGCCCCAGAACCTTCCCAAATTCCAGTCATCACATAGAGTGAGCTGGAGACCATCTGGCCCAAACTTATTTGGTCTTGAAGACTAAGAAAGCTGAAAAGTATGGCCCGAAGCGGGTACCAGGGGTTATGGAATACATGTATGTTACAGAATTATGGAATATATATTCTCTTAAAAATCCTTATTGATTTTTAGAGAGAGAGAGAGAGGAAGGGAGAGAGAGAGAAACATTGATTTTTTGTTGTTCCACTTGGAATAATAAATTGGTTGATTCTTGCATGTGCCCTGATCACGATCAAACCGCAACCTTGGTGTATCAGGATGCTCTCTAGCCAACTGAGCTCCCTGGCCAGGGCCACATATGCTTTTTTAAAATGTAAGTCTACTCTATAGCTCTCTCATCCAGGCCTCGATTTCCTTGCTGTCACCATTCCCTAGCCTCCAGCCGCCCTCTGCTTACCCTGGGCCCAGTCCTGCTAGGCTTCCTGGCTGGCTCCCTGGGGCTCTCCCTGCCCACCGGCCTCTGTCACGTTTCTCCTTGGCTGCTCTGGGCACTGCTCTCCCTGTTTCTATCTGGCTTAACCCGCCCTTTCACTGGAAGGATCTGCCCTGTGGCCCAAATGGGCACATTGCCCAGGGGGCTCCCTGCTACTGTGGGGCAGTCTCTCCCTTCCCTCTCATCGCCTTGGTTGAGTCAGACTGGGGGGGGGGGCACAGTGTGACTCACTGGGTTCTCTTTTCCTGAGCTCAGCTTCATTCTGAGGGGATGAGGCCAAACGGGCCGGTGACAGGGACACTGAGTCAGGGGTAGCCTCCCTCCGTCTCCTGGGACCCCGGATTTGGACTTCAGGCCAGGCTTTTCTACCTGTACAGTGGAGCACCCCCAAAACCTTCTCCCTAATCGCCCGCAGTGTCCCTCCTTCCTCTCTTCCTCTCAGTCCTTCTCTACCAGCCCACACATTTCCCTCCCTTATCCCCGTCCGTCCGCAGGTGGACAATTCCCTGGGCTGGGAGCCAGGGCTCCCAACTCATCCACAAAAGTCGGCCAACCCCACCTTAGTGTGTTCTGCACCCACCACTGGCCTCAGTTTCCCCATTTATGTCTTCAGTCCCGCGGGACGTGGAGGGGGCATATTTCATCTCTGGCAATCCTCAGTTTTGGGGTGTTGGGTGCCCACCCCCCTACATTCCAGCGCGGCGCCCCGGG
>NW_005360677.1:330146-330504 GCF_000412655.1 Myotis brandtii
CGGGCCTCGGCTGGGCGACGAGGCGGACGACATGCCGTCCACGGAGAAGGACCTGGCGGAGGACGCGCCGTGGAAGAAGATCCAGCAGAACACGTTCACCCGCTGGTGCAACGAGCACCTCAAGTGCGTGGGCAAGCGCCTGACCGACCTGCAGCGCGACCTCAGCGACGGGCTGCGCCTCATCGCGCTGCTCGAGGTGCTCAGCCAGAAGCGCATGTACCGCAAGTTCCACCCGCGCCCCAACTTCCGCCAGATGAAGCTGGAGAACGTGTCCGTGGCCCTCGAGTTCCTCGAGCGAGAGCACATTAAGCTCGTGTCCATCGGTCAGTGTGGGCGGGGAGCGGGGAGCGCCCCGGAC
>NW_005360677.1:330568-330825 GCF_000412655.1 Myotis brandtii
CTGCACAGCGGCGCGGGGGAGGGCGATGCTGGGGTGATGGGGTCCGCTGCAGGCTCTCGGGACCCGCCGCTCCTCCTCGTCCCCCTTCTGCTATCGGGCAACCCCAGCCATGCCCAAGAGGACAGGGCCGGTGCCCGCTGTGTTACTGGGGGCGTCTCCCCCCAAACAAAGCAGCGGCTCCCCGCCTTCTAGCAGCTCCACGGGAGGAGCGTCCTAAACTCTGCGGAGCCTCGGGTTCCGAGGCGGAGGGAGGACCG
>NW_005360677.1:330889-363017 GCF_000412655.1 Myotis brandtii
GGGCTGCAGGTCCGCCCGGCCCCGGCCCACCGTCTAGGCCGGGATTGGCTGCAGCTAACGGTCTGCCCGGGGGAGGGAGGGCAAGGCCTGTAGAAGGAAGTCATTGAGTGTAACCAGATTTGGAAGGTGTGTCTGCGCTGGGTGGGGGTGGGGAGACACTCAGCTTGGGAGCCCAGAGGCCAAGGTTGGATCCTGCGTGACCGGAGCTCGCCCCGCCCCTCGCAGCCCTGCACTCTTCCTGCTGCCGGGCCTGGGGGAGACCCGCACCCCCGTGGTGGCCCCTCAGAGTCCTGCTGGGATCTGCAGGAACGCGTCCCTGGGGCTTCCACTCCGGGGCCGGGAGCGGAGTCTCACTCGGGGCCAGGTGCCTGCCCTGCCAGGCTGCCCGCAGGCCGCTCCCGATCACTGAGTGTCTGTCTGCCCCCACTCCCCTCGGGGCATCTATAGGCCTCCTGAATTAGCAGCTGAGGTCAATCCGGGGCCCTTTGCCCTGTCCAGTCCCCTCTCTAGGCCTTACCTCCTCCTGCCCCAACACTGCCCCCTACCCCACCCGCCCTGGCCTGGAAATAGCCCTGCCTCCGTGACACAGCAGATGTCTCTGAGCTTTCCAGAAGGACAAGCCTGAGGACAGTGGGGGAGGGGCCCGTGTGTGTGAGAGGGGGGGGGGGGGGGGGTCAGGGAGGAGTCAGCCTGGGGCTGGCATCCCCCTGCACGCTGGGATTTGACAGACGAGCTGTCCCAGGTGGGGTCTCCAGGGAAGAGCCTGGAGCCTCACCACGACTTTATAGGAAACTGCAGTCCTCCTCTCCCCTCCCCTCCCCTCCCCTCCTCGCTGCAGGCCGCCGGCCCCGCTCCAGGCCTCATCCTTCCGGAGCGCACCTCTCCCCTCCCCCATGGCGGTGCCTGGCTCGGCCCCTCCGCTCCACGGTGAAGGGGCCGGCCTGGAGTAGAGGGGGAAGAAGCAAAAACTGGTTTGGGGGCGGGAGGGAAGCGCCTTGGTTCCCACTGAGAGGAAGGGAACGGTCCCGGTTCGGGCCAAGTGGCTCACTCGCGCTGATGAGATAAGCTGTCAGCAATTCAGCTGCTGGGCCTGAGGCTGCGGGTGGAGGGGAGGGGGCACAGGCGGCAGGGGCTGCCCAAACCTGAATGTAAAGAGGGTCCCCGCCAGGGGCCAGGGGCGGCATCCTGCTCCCTCTGTTCCCTCTGTTCCCTTTCTTGGTGGTGAGGAGCTGTCCTGGGGTTCTCCTGTGGGCATTGTCTCAAGACTGAGACTGACCAGCCTCTGGGCACCTGGGAAGAGGGTCAAAGAGACCCCCCACTTCCCTGTCTAGGAGTGGGGTGGGAGCTGAAAAGTCCACCTGCAGGAGGGGCTATTCAGCAAGGACTGAAAGATGTGTGCCCATCTCACCCACTCGCTCTCCCCCCTCCCCTGTCTCTGCCCCCCACCCCCCTCAGCCCCTCGGAACAAAGAGACCTATGAGGCAGCTCTGTCCTGCAGCTGTTCCCCAGTTGCTATTCCTTCTCCCTCAGCCAACAGCCAAGGGAGGGGCTGGAGGGGACAGCAGCTGTCCCGGCACCTCCCTCGACCGGCCCTCTCTCCTCCCCCTCCGTTTGGGGCCTGGGGTGGTTTCAGGGACTGGCTGTGGGGCCCCTCCTACCCCTTTGGGGGTATCCGTAGGCAGGCATAGAAGTGGCGGCTCCAGGGGGTGCAAGGGAGGAAGCCTGGCTTGAGCTGAGCTCCCCTCCTCTGCCTGGCCTCTGAGGAGGAGAGGGAAAGGAGGGTCATTTTTCCCAGCGTAGGGGTGTGCCCACCCCTCTCCTGCCCCAAGGCTCAGTGGACCACTTGCTGTCTGGCCCACTGCCAGTTGCTGGGGAGAAACCTCTTCCTGCAGCAAATATGAATGATCTTCCCCCAACATACCCCCACCCCCAACCCGCGCAGCCTCCAGGCCTCCCTCCCAGGGATCTGGCTCCAGTCTGCCAGAAGCACTTCTGTAAGCACCAACTTTGGAGGCTGTCGGGCCAGTGAGAGGCTGTGGGGCGCTGGGTGTCAAGACCGTGAAAATGCCATGGGCCTGTGTGTTGGAGAAGGGAGTGCACTGAAGCACCGGGAGGCCGGGAGTGAGTGTGTCATGGAATCTGAAAGCTGCCAGACCATTGTGCTGCAGTGGAGCCAGGGGGAGAAGGGGCGGGCTGGGTTGCTGCTGGGGAAGGAAGGATGAATCAGTGAAAGGGTGGGGGAGCCTAGGGGGCCAGAGCCCTTGCCAGAAGGACAGAGAGGCTGAGATTCTTCCACTGGGGGCAGGAGGGGGTGGGGTGGGGATGCTGGGATTCCCCAGGCCCTTGATCTCTTAATTAAAGCTGTCCCCCCCAAATCTAGAGAGGAGCAGGAAAACATATAAGGGGCACCTCCAGCCCCACTCCTTCCCACCTCTCAGGGCAACAGCAGTGTAAACAAGGCTGAGTCTCCTACCGCCTCCCAACGTCCTAGAAGCTGTGCTCAGGGAAGCGGATGGATTTCAGGCTGGGATCATCTTTTACAATGAAGCTGGTTTCCGAAGACCTATACTCCTCCCCCCCCTCCGCCCCCCTGCTCCTGGATATTTCTTCTGGCTGCTAAAGGGGAACTAGGCCTCCCAAATCTTGGGGAACCAGCTCTGATCCATCTTATTCCTCAAAGGAGGGGATGGGTGGACAGTGTCAACTTCTCAGACTTGCTTCCACATGGGGGACTTTTCCCCAGGGCTCTTGTGAAATCCTACTGGCCCCAGCATTTGGTAACATGATTTCAAGTCTTAACAGAGTATGCACTGTACCCTTTCCCTCCTCCCAGAACTTTGTTCCAAAAGCCTTTTGTGGTCGTCAGAGGACGATTTGGTTGGAACCAGATTGATCCTACTTTCCAACTTCAGTTTTTTCCATATTCATTCATTCATCCAGCATTTATTGAGACCCTATTATGTTCGGAGACGCTGAGTGTAGAGAGACAAAATACCGTGTCCAGAGTGAAAGAAGCCAGACAGAAAAAGAGTGCATACTGTACGATTCCATTGGTATAATACTCTAGGAAATGCAAAGGAGTCTGTAGTGACCAAGGGCAGACCAGTTGTTGCCTGGGAAGGGGGAACAAGGAAGGGCAGGAGGAGGGATCACAAAGGGGTACATGCAAAGGGGTCACAAAGGAAACTTCGTGGAGCTGTGTCTATTATAGTGATGGCTTTATGGGTATATACATATTGTCAAAGCTTATCCAGATGTACTCTCTCATATGTGCAATTTGTGGTATGTCAAGCATACCTCTAAAAACGGTCTAAAAAATGAAACAAAACAAAGCAGTGTCTGCCTTACAAAGACTTAGATGCCAGATCACTGCATGGATGTCTGCAGCCTGATATGAGACCCACTCAAGTGACAGAAGCGAGATTACCTGCTGTGGGGACACACTGGGCAGCAGCCTCATTTTGAAGGGAAAAGGGGAGGGGCAATAAAGGATAAAGGGGTGGCCTTCTGGGCGGAGCCTTGCAGGAGGGTGAGAATTTGGTAGGAGGCAGGGGAGGGAGGGCACAGTGGGGGCAGAGGGGTCTGGGCAGTGGAGGGTAAGCCCTCCTGAGCCAAACTTGTCCCCTCCGCTCTGCAGACAGCAAGGCCATCGTGGATGGGAACCTGAAGCTGATCCTGGGGCTGATCTGGACGCTGATCCTGCACTACTCCATCTCCATGCCCATGTGGGAAGATGAGGATGATGAAGATGCCCGAAAGCAGACACCCAAACAGCGTTTGCTCGGCTGGATCCAGAACAAGGTGCCCCAGCTGCCCATCACCAACTTCAACCGTGACTGGCAGGACGGCAAAGCTCTGGGCGCCCTGGTGGACAACTGTGCTCCTGGTGAGTGGGCCCCACGACACACATGGATCCTTTAGCCTGGAAGGAGAGCTGGGACGCGCTGGTGGTACTGAGGCCTGGGGTGGTCAGAATGCATGTCTCAGGGCTGGGGATCAGGACCACTGTGGGGCTTGCCCCCTTCTCTGGCTGAGAACCCGCTGGAGTCAGGCCTTTCCTGCTGGGTATGCCAGATTCTGCAGTGGCAGGAAAAGATTTAAACCCCTCATTTTATAGACAAGGACACTGAGGTCCAGAGAGGGCAAGTGACTTGTCCAGGATCACACAGCTTGTCTGTGGCAGAACTGATCCAGAGCCTAGAGCCCCGACTTCCTACTTGCCACATGGCACCATTTCTGCCGAGCTGAGAGAAAGGAAAAGTGTTGGGACTTGTAGCAAGAAGCCCAGGAGTTCATCCCAGAGAAGGCTCGTCTTTGTGAGATCCTGGGACAGCTTGGAGAAGGGGCCGAGGCTGGCGTGGCCCTGCCCAGTGGCAGGTGACCCAGCCCTGGCCTGGTCAGGTGGGGGCAGCCAAGGCCCATGAGAAGACTGAGGCACCACAGCTGGAGCCCTGACCCACGTGCAGCTCCCTTTCTGAGCTTCATCTCCTGAGAAGATAGGTCTTCTCCCCGAGGAAGCCGTGGTCCTTGGGGGAATCCTCCCCCAGCTTGGGGTCAGCCGGGGAGCAGGAGGTGGGAGACTGGGGCACCGGCAGCCTGGGAGGCATTCCCAGCTGCGAAACCATTGCCCACAGCTGGTGCGGCTGCCAGCAGTGAGCTCAACTGTTCCGGCCAGGCACGGATTCCAGCCTCTGAGTTGGCCCCTCCCCGCCAGTGAGCATCACCTCCCCTCCTCTAGGTCTAGCCTAGATCAGCACCCCCTAACCCCTGTACCCCTTCACAGGACTGGCAGGATGGCAAAGGGTGATCTGGGGCTGCCTTAGCATTCCTTTTGTTAGAAAAGCTGGGTTCTGGGTGAACATAGAGGAGAACTCATCCCCTCCCAGCAGGCTCTTCCATGCCTCAACTTCCCCAAGTGAGCAGTTAGGAAGGAGAGGGAGTTTTATGCCCTAAGGCTGATGTGAGAAGTGCTCGGAGACCTAGGACTTCAGGGCAGCTGTGAGGGGACCTTTTAGGGCCCGGGTCAGAGGTGTATGTGGGTCAGAGGCTGACCTCCTCTGTCCACCCCTGAGGCAGAATGAGGTGGAGGGGCCTGGGAGAGGTGCCCTTACAGGGGTTTGGTGTTCAGGGTCTGCACTGGAGCCTGGGCAGGCAGGAGGCTGGCTGGCAGGGCTGGTGCCAGGCTGCGTCAACCAGGATAGAAAGGCCTCATTGTTGGTGCTAGGAGAGACTGCCTGCCTCTAAACAGCGATGGGCATCCCAGCCGATGGGCCATAACGTGGGGGGTCAGCAGGAACCTGACTGGTGGGAGGGGGTGTGAATCTACAGCCCGTGAGGGTGTTGATGAGCACATGTTGTGCCTCTGGCTGACCACTCCCCCCTCATCATTGTCGCTCTCCACCATCTCTGCAGGCCTCTGTCCTGACTGGGCGGCCTGGGACCCCAACCAGCCTGTGGAGAACGCCCGGGAGGCCATGCAGCAGGCGGACGACTGGCTCGGGGTGCCCCAGGTACACTCGCAGTTTGGGTCTGGGGAGAGGAGAGGGACAGGAGGACCAAGGGTGCAGGTTGGGTGTGCAAGGATAGCTGGTCAGGATGTGGGTGAGAACCAGGTTGCCAGGTAAGGAGGGCACCCTGTAATCCGTTCCTTCCTGTGGCAGGTGATTGCCCCTGAGGAGATTGTGGACCCCAACGTGGATGAGCATTCTGTCATGACCTACCTGTCCCAGTTCCCCAAGGCCAAGCTCAAACCCGGCGCCCCCGTTCGCTCCAAGCAGCTGTACCCCAAGAAGGCCATCGCCTATGGGCCTGGTATGTGTTGAGCCCCCAGCAGCCCTCCCTGGTCAGCTGGGTGCCTGCTAGGGTGGCTCTCCCTAAGTAACCTGCCTCTGCCTTTCCCCCTCAGGCATCGAGCCCCAGGGCAATACGGTGCTGCAGCCCGCCCACTTCACGGTGCAGACGGTGGATGCCGGCCTGGGCGAGGTGCTGGTCTACATCGAGGATCCCGAGGGCCACACTGAGGAGGTATGGAGAGGCCACGGGGAGAAAGGGGTTAGTGTGACATTGGAACCAGAGTCCACAGGCCAGCAACAGGAATGGCCTGGAGGCGGCTGCCAGAGCCACCCGCCATGCTGGAGAGGGGAAGCTTCACTGTAGGGGCCCCCAGGCACTGTGGGGCCAGGAGGGGCTACAGCCACTGTGACTTCCAATCTGTTCCCTCCCCCATAGGCCAAGGTGGTTCCCAACAATGACAAGGACCGCACCTACACTGTCTCCTATGTGCCCAAGGTCGCTGGGTTGCACAAGGTATCTCCCTCCCCCCGCCCTCCCCTCGCTCCACATTCCATTCCTATCCTGGGCTCTGGCTGAGTGGACCCCCCTCTCAGCTCACAGCCCACCCCTGTCACCCCCTCTCAGATCTGCTCTCCCCTAGAAGCTAACCTTTGACCCCTGACCCCTAGGTGACCGTGCTCTTTGCTGGCCAGAATATTGAACGCAGCCCCTTTGAGGTGAATGTGGGCATGGCCTTGGGGGATGCCAATAAGGTGTCAGCCCGCGGCCCTGGCCTGGAGCCTGTGGGCAATGTAGCCAACAAACCCACCTACTTTGACATCTACACTGCGGGTAAGGGCCGGCCTCAGGGGTGTCAGGAGGGCCCCTGACTGTGGGTGTGGCTGAGGGACTGGGGCAGGGAGCCAGCCAGGAGGTGGATGGTCTCCGGGTGAGGGGGCCTCGAGCAGCTGGTGTGTTCAGGGTGGGGCTGACAGCCTTTGTCCGTGGCAGGGGCTGGCACTGGGGATGTTGCTGTGGTGATCGTGGACCCGCAGGGCCGGCGAGACACAGTGGAGGTGGCCCTGGAGGACAAGGGCGACAGCACGTTCCGCTGCACATACAGGCCTGTGATGGAGGGGCCTCACATGGTGCATGTGGCCTTCGCTGGTGCCCCCATCACCCGCAGTCCTTTCCCCGTCCATGTGGCAGAAGGTAAAGGCCCTTCACCTGCCCCCACAATCACCTCACTGAGGCCAGGACATAGAATTGTCACCAAATTCTCAGTCTGAGGATTTATGGGAAATGGAGCGCTAAATCCAGGGGTGGGTGGGAGCCGGCTGAAGGCTTCAGAAGGGGAGAAGGAGCAGCCAGGGGTGGGGCTCTGGCAAGATCGCACGCTGATCACCTCTCTAATTCCTATCCCCAGGAAGACCATAGGGAAAGATTACGGGGGAAGCAACAGGGCCACATGGTCGGGGCAAATATACACCAGGCCCTCAGGCGGTGACTCCCCCACTTGGTTCTCTTCCTGCCACTCAGAGCCCTTGCCCCTGCTCACCCTCTCCGTGCCCATCATCTACCAGGCCCTGAGAGTGACGCTGTGTTAGTACCCTAGCAGGGGCGGGGCCAGGCTGGCCCTAGCTGACTGGCTTTGCCTGTGCTGTGTGGCATGGCCCAGGTGATATGGAATCCCCCCCTTCGGTGGCATTCTGCACAGGCCCCAGGTTCCATGCTATTGCCTGTGTTCTGTGGCAGATCTAGTGTCTTTGCCACTTGCCTGATGATTTCTGTGATAGGAACTATCTTGTTGCAGGTTCCATGCCATTGTATGTGTTCCGTGGCGGGCTGAGATCACCATGCTTTAGCTTCTGTGTTCAGTAGCAAGGCCTGGTTCATTGCCATGGCAGTGTTCTGTGGCAGGCTTCACGTTACATGGAATGCATTATCTCTTGTTCCGTAGTGTTGCTGAGTGTTTTGTGGCATGACTTTGTTTCTAAAGCTGCTCTGATGGCTCTAGGCCAGTGGTCAGCAAACTCATTAGTCAACAGAGCCAAATATCAACAGTACAACGATTGAAATTTCTTTTGAGAGCCAAATTTTTTAAACTTAAACTATATAGGTAGGTACATTGTTATTAACTTAATTAGGGTACTCCTAAGGCTTAGGAAGAGCCACACTCAAGGGGCCAAAGAGCCTCATGTGGCTCGCGAGCCGCAGTTTGCCGACCACGGCTCTAGGTGGATGGCCTTGGAGTAGGTGAAGGGCCTTTCCTTCTCTCTCTTTGCCCCACTCTCTGCCCAGGCTCTGCCATGCCTTTGTCCCAAGCAGCGCTGACTGCGAGCCCAGCAGGAACAGTTTCTTATAATGGGCCTGTGGCTGCTCCTTGCCCAGCGTGGCTCCTAGCAGCCCCAATTGTGTTGGGGACACCAGGGAGCACTGGGGAAGGCTGCATGGGGCAATGGACTTGTGAGAGGGTCAGGAGGACTGTAAAGTGAGGGGTAGCGGTGCGGGGCTGAGTTTCTGTCCAGGACCCCTCAGCGCCCCAACCTCCCCACTCCTTCTCCCTAGCTTGTAACCCCAATGCCTGCCGTGCCTCCGGGCGGGGTCTGCAGCCCAAGGGCGTGCGTGTGAAAGAGGTGGCTGACTTCAAGGTGTTCACCAAGGGCGCTGGCAGTGGAGAGCTCAAAGTCACAGTCAAGGGGCCAAGTGAGTGCCGGGGCCCAGGGCTGGAGGTGTGGGGGCCACAGGGGTGGAGGTGGCGGGGTTGGGGGGGCAGGGAGGAATGTGGCCAGTGGCTCTTACTCCCTGAGAGCCTTGAGAGTCAGTACCACACCCCCCCCGGAGAGATTCAAAGAGACCCTGACCTGAGACACTGTGAGACCTCAAGCACCCGGTCTCCTCTCTGCCTCAGTTTCCCAGCCTGCCCCTGGGAATGGTCCTCTCCTCTGTAGATGCTGCTGTGGGCTGTGATGCACAGGGATGACATGTGGCTCCTGGCTGACATGCATCTTTGCCCATGTAGCAATGCCCTCAAGCTAGGCCTGGGTCCCAAGGGCTCCTCAAGGGGGTTGAGGAACTGGAACTCACACACCATTGATTCCCGCTTCCCTCCTGACCTCAGAGGGCACAGAGGAGCCCGTGAAGGTGCGGGAGGCTGGAGATGGTGTGTTCGAGTGCGAGTACTACCCTGTGGTGCCTGGGAAGTATGTGGTGACCATTACATGGGGCGGCTATGCCATCCCCCGCAGGTAAGCGCCATGCACCCCTGCCTTCCTGTCTGGGTCCTCACAGATGGAGGAGGGAGCCGGCTGCCTGGGGCTCTGAGGGAACAGAGGAGGGGTAGCTCTGCCAGATACTTCCCAGTATTGACACCGGCTCCCCCTTCACCCAGCCCCTTTGAGGTACAGGTGAGCCCAGAGGCAGGAACACAGAAGGTACGGGCCTGGGGTCCCGGTTTGGAAACTGGCCAAGTGGGCAAGTCAGCTGACTTTGTGGTGGAAGCCATTGGCACGGAGGTGGGGACATTGGGTAAGTGACTGTGGGGAACGCTGGGGAGTGTGGGGATGAGACAAGGAGATGGACGTGGGGACAACTGGTGAGGGGTTGCTGGGGGGATGACAGGGTGTCCAAGCTGCCTCTAGTGCCCTCTGACCCTCCCCACCTCGCACCCAGGCTTCTCCATTGAGGGACCCTCGCAGGCCAAAATCGAATGTGATGACAAGGGAGATGGCTCCTGTGACGTGCGGTACTGGCCCACGGAGCCTGGGGAGTACGCTGTGCATGTCATCTGTGATGACGAGGACATCCGAGACTCGCCCTTCATTGCCCACATCCAGCCAGCCCCCCCTGACTGCTTCCCAGACAAGGTTTGGTCCCATCTTCTGTACACCAGCCTGGGATGGGATGATCGGGGCCCCCCTCCACTCCCCAACGCAACCCCCTTCTCCTCCCCTGCTTAGGTGAAGGCCTTTGGACCCGGCCTAGAGCCCACTGGCTGCATCGTGGACAAGCCCGCAGAGTTCACCATCGATGCCCGCGCCGCCGGCAAGGGCGACCTGAAACTCTATGCCCAGGTGGGACATTGCCCATTCTCACTGCCCCTCACTGCTCCGGGCAGGGACCCTGGGAGGTTGGGGGCAGGTGAGAGGCAGGGGCCTCCAGGCATCATAAGACTGATTTGTACTGGTGCATTAGAACTATGAAAAATTTAAAATTTTGTGTTTTCTTACTGATAATCTTTAAAAACACACTTTATAAAAAACATATTTTTATACTAATAATTTGCAATTGAAAGGTGATTTAATAGAGCAAGACATTAGTTTCCCAAGTGCATTGACCCCTAGAAGTTAAGGAAACATATTCTTGGGTCCAGGAAGATGATTCTTCTTTAAAAGGTTCATTATTCGATTTTTGGAACATTGATTTAGCCCAGGCTCTCCCCTGCCAACACATTTCAGAGATGTAGGCTGGGAGACCAGGCCACACAGATGGCCAAAAGCCTGTCTCCTGGGTGCACTGTGGCCTCCAGAGCATGTGTTGCTAAGTCATGTGGCCTGAGGACTGGGCTGGGGAAGGAGCCTGTGAGTGTGTTAGCTGTGGGCAAGGAGGACCGACGGCCTGCAGCCAGCAGAGGGCGGCGGTGCTCTGAGGAAGCCTGAGCCCTCTCAACCTTGCTTGGTGATGCCCACAGGACGCAGACGGCTGCCCCATTGACATCAAGGTCATCCCCAATGGCGATGGCACCTTCCGCTGCTCCTATGTGCCCACCAAGCCCATTAAGCACACGATCATCGTTTCCTGGGGAGGCGTCAACGTGCCCAAGAGCCCCTTCCGGGTATGTCATCGTCCTGCCCTGCCCACTGCCAGGGGCCCCAGAGGGAGCGGAGCCCTGTGAAGATGTTTTCTGTCCCTGGGCCCTTGTCACTGCGCCCCCCCCCCCCTTCAAGTCCCCTTCAAAGACGCTAAGAGGCTGGGAAGGGTGGTGCTGGGGAAAGGGATGGGCCTTGAGGAAGGGCACTGTGCTGAGCTCTAACCCCTCCCTACAGGTAAATGTGGGAGAGGGCAGCCACCCCGAGCGGGTGAAGGTGTATGGCCCTGGCGTGGAGAAGACGGGTCTCAAGGCCAATGAGCCCACCTACTTCACTGTGGACTGCAGCGAGGCAGGGCAAGGTTCGCCCAGGCTGGGAATGGGAGTGGGGGTGGGGCCTGGGCAGGGTCTGGGCTGACAAGGCTAGTGCTCTGGCTGGAGCCCTATGGGACCTGTAATGTGGGGGAGATTGTTGAGTGCCCCTCTCATGGCCTGGTGCCTGCCTTCCCCCAGGCGACGTGAGCATTGGCATCAAGTGCGCCCCCGGCGTGGTGGGCCCCGCAGAGGCTGACATTGACTTTGACATCATCAAGAATGACAATGACACCTTCACAGTCAAGTACACACCCCCAGGAGCTGGCCAATACACTATCATGGTGCTCTTTGCCAACCAGGTACACTACCCTCAGTTTTTGGCAGTCATCCGCGGCCTGTACCCTGCCCCCAAGTCTAAGCGGGCAGCTTGAGATGCTGTCGTTGGGGACGGGGGGTGGGGGACAATTCCACAGCCACTGATTGAGCTTTACCTGTGTATGGGCAGTGTGCCTCGGAGGAGACACGGGGGCTGTTTCAGAGGCTGCTGTTGTCCACCCTGACCAAGCCTTTTCTTCATCCAGGAGATCCCTGCCAGCCCCTTCCACATCAAGGTGGATCCGTCCCATGATGCCAGCAAGGTCAAGGCAGAGGGCCCTGGGCTGAACCGCACAGGTGGGTGCCTGGGCAGGGACTGGGTCCAGCTGGCTGGGGTTGGGGTTGGGTGTCCTCCAGGCCCTCACCACCGTCTTGGGGTGGGCTCTCCAGGTGTGGAAGTTGGGAAGCCCACTCACTTCACGGTGCTGACCAAGGGAGCGGGCAAGGCCAAGCTGGACGTGCACTTCGCGGGGGCTGCCAAGGGTGAGGCTGTGCGGGACTTTGAAATCATTGACAACCACGACTACTCCTACACCGTCAAGTACACGGCCATCCAGCAGGTATGCCCCACCCTCTCCCATGCCCTGCCCCTCCTGGCTGATGAGGACCTGGGTTCCTTTCCTCTAAACCAGCGGTTCTCAACCTGTGGGTCTCGACCCCTTTGGGGTCGAATGATCCTTTCACAGGGGTCGCCTAAGACCATCGGAAAACATATATAATTACATATTGTTTTTGTGATTAATCACTATGCTTTAATTATGTTCAATTTGTAACAATGAAAATACATCCTGCATGTCAGATATTTACATGACAATTCATAACAGTAGCAAAATTACAGTTATGAAGTAGCAACGAAAATAATTATCATGTCAGATTACATGACAATTCATAACAGTAGCAAAATTACAGTTATGAAGTAGCAACGAAAATAATTATATGGTTGGGGGTCACCACAACATGAGTAACTGTATTAAAGGGTCGCAGCATTAGGAAGGTTGAGAACCACTGCTCTAAACTAATAGGGCCGGTTCTGGATCTTGGCCCCTTTCCTGCCTCCCATCCTTTGTCGCTATGGATCTCCGCGCCTCGAGTCCACATCTGCCAAGGGCATGTTGCCAGGCTATGTCTAAGCCACCCAGTTCTGACCCCCTGTTGTACCCAACAGGGCAACATGGCAGTGACAGTGACCTATGGAGGGGACCCTGTCCCCAAGAGCCCCTTTGTGGTGAATGTGGCGCCCCCACTGGACCTAAGCAAAGTCAAGGTTCAAGGCCTTAACAGCAGTAAGTGGGGCAAGAGATGCCCTGGGAGTGAGGGGTGTTGGGAGGATGGGCTGGAGTTTCTGCTCACGGTGACCCTTGCCCTCTATGCAGAGGTGGCTGTTGGGCAAGAACAGGCATTCTCCGTGAACACACGAGGGGCTGGCGGTCAGGGCCAGCTGGATGTAAAGATGACCTCACCCTCCCGACGACCCATCCCCTGCAAGCTGGAGCCCGGGGGTGGAGCGGAAGCCCAGGCTGTACGCTACATGCCCCCCGAGGAGGGGCCCTACAAGGTGGACATCACCTATGACGGTCACCCGGTGCCTGGCAGCCCCTTTGCTGTGGAGGGTGTCTTGCCCCCTGACCCCTCCAAGGTAAGGAGATAAAGGCTGATTGGAACTGGGAGTTGGGAGCTTGTAGGGAAGACAGGTGAGTCATAGGGGCAGAAGCTGGAGGGGCTTATGTCCTGGAGTGGGCACAGGCAAGGACCCAAGTCAAGGTGACCTGCCTTCGAGAGAGCTTATTATTAAGAGCCTGGCCTTGGGTCAGACCTGGGCTTGAGTCCCAGATCCAGTAACTGGGACAAACGATTTCATCTCTCTGCCTGTTTCCTTGCCTGGAAGTCTTATAAGGACTCAGTCTGTAGTGGCTGCTACAGTTGAAGGTGGGTGGGAGCTGTGGATGGTAGGCACGGGAGAGCCAGGTGTAGGGAACCCACATACTTGCTCCTCTCCCTAGGTTTGTGCTTATGGCCCTGGTCTCAAGGGCGGGCTGGTGGGCACCCCAGCACCATTCTCCATCGACACCAAGGGGGCTGGCACAGGTGGCCTGGGGCTGACCGTGGAGGGCCCTTGCGAAGCCAAGATTGAGTGCCAGGACAATGGTGATGGCTCCTGTGCTGTCAGCTACCTGCCCACAGAGCCGGGCGAGTATACCATCAACATCCTGTTTGCCGAAGCCCACATCCCTGGTTCGCCCTTCAAGGCCACCATCCAGCCGGTGTTTGACCCGAGCAAGGTGCGGGCCAGTGGGCCCGGCCTGGAGCGCGGCAAGGCTGGCGAGGCGGCCACCTTCACTGTGGACTGCTCCGAGGCGGGCGAGGCTGAGCTGACCATCGAGATCCTGTCGGACGCTGGCGTCAAGGCCGAGGTGCTGATCCACAACAATGCCGATGGCACCTACCACATCACCTACAGCCCCGCCTTCCCCGGCACCTACACCATCACCATCAAGTACGGCGGGCACCCGGTCCCCAAATTCCCCACCCGTGTCCACGTGCAGCCCGCTGTTGACACCAGTGGAATCAAGGTCTCGGGGCCTGGAGTGGAGCCGCATGGTGAGTGAGACAGAGGAGCCAGGAGCTGGTTAAGTCACTAGTCAGAGAGCCGGGGAGTCGGGGAAGCAGGGCTGAGGGCTGTAGGGGCCGATGTGGGCTGAAGAGAGGGCTTTGGGTCAACCGGAGTCCTTAGGGCTCAGACACCCCAGAGAAGGAGCCCAGGGCAAGGGCAGGGCAGGGAGCTTTGCCTCTGCTCTTGTGACAAATTGCCTCTGCCTGTGGGCATTTTAATCCGGGGAAGGATCCTCAACTTTCATCAGCTGACGGGGACCCTGATCTGAGAAAGCTAAGCACCCTCCTCTAGAGGGCACAAAAGGATGCTTTGGGGCAGAGATGACCAGAGTCAGGAGATAGCTCAGTGAATGTGTTACCACCTGCTGGGTGCTAACCCTCGGGCTAGGTGTGAGGGGCAGGGTGCAGAGGGATGTAAGACTGAGATCTGTTCTCGAGGGGCCCACAGCCTGGGGGCTGACTGATGTGAACAGAATGTCACTGTGTGGGGACAGGAGTGAAGGCAGGGGCTATGGGAGACAAGGCCTGGCGCTCACAGGGACAGAGGCCGGCTGGGAAGGAGCAGCCTCGGAGTTGAGGAGGGGTAGGGGTTAGCTGCTCTGTGAAGGCTGCCCCCAACTCACACTGAGCTCTTCTCTCCTGGGACCAGGTGTCCTGCGTGAGGTGACCACTGAGTTCACTGTGGACGCAAGATCCCTAACAGCTACGGGTGGGAACCACGTGACGGCTCGAGTGCTCAATCCCTCGGGTGCTAAGACGGACACTTATGTGACAGACAACGGGGATGGCACCTACCGGGTGCAGTACACAGCCTACGAAGAGGGTGAGGGGCCAGGCTGAGCGGGCTGGTGGGGAGCTGACCCAGCGTTCTCTGGGCGGTGGGGTGTGGGGCTGCACACCCTGACCCACTCCGTGTGGCCGCTTCCAGGTGTGCACTTGGTGGAGGTGCTGTACGATGAGGTAGCTGTGCCCAAGAGCCCCTTCCGAGTGGGCGTGACCGAGGGCTGTGACCCAACCCGAGTCCGGGCTTTTGGACCAGGCTTGGAGGGTGGCTTGGTCAACAAAGCCAATCACTTCACTGTGGAAACCAGGTATCCTCCTCATTTCCTAACTGTGGCCCTGATGCTGTGGCTGCCCTGACCCCAGCCACTTGTCCGCCCCCTTTGTCCTCTGTGGGTGCCTCAGCACCCCCAACCCCCCATCAAGGGTGACCCAGGAACAAACCTCCCCCAGCGTCCAGGTCAGCGGGGCCCCGTGGCCTGCTCTCCTGCCCCCCGCCCCCACCCATCCTGCTCCTCCATCCCCACTCGCTGGTTCCAGTGGTGCTGATGGGGGTGTCGTCTCGCAGGGGAGCCGGCACTGGTGGCCTAGGCCTAGCCATCGAGGGCCCCTCAGAAGCCAAGATGTCCTGCAAGGACAACAAGGATGGTAGCTGCACAGTGGAGTACATCCCCTTCACGCCCGGAGACTACGACGTCAACATCACCTTCGGGGGACGGCCCATCCCAGGTGAGCAGCGAGGGCGGCGATGCTCGTGGAGGGAGAGGGATGCCCGCGCCCTGGGTGGGAAATGGAAGGAAGTCGTGTGCAGATTCACCCCTAGAGCAGGATGGCCGGGAGCCCAGCTCACTCGGGCTGGGCAGGCACGGGCGCTGGGGCATTACCCAGAGGCAGGGCGGCGGGTGCTGTTGGTGAAACCACCCCTTCAGTTCATTCCCAGGCGCCACTGGCATCCTGGCCCTGTGCCTGGAGCACCAGGCTTCGTGGGTTCGGTCACTCAGACACAGTCCGGGCCACCCTCACTGGCTTAGTGAGGACAGCCTTGTGCCCTCTCCCTCTGTCTGTCTGTGAGGCCAAGAACCCCTGCTCACCTGTGGGCCGAGCTGCTCGAGTGGGTCATGGCTTCAGTTACTGCAGAGCTTGGGTCTGCTGAAACTGGACACATTTTCCCCCTTATCTGATTTCACAGTAAAAAACGGAATGTCTTTTTAAACATTCCATTTTCAACATTTTACTCATTTAGGAGGGTCTTCTTTCAGCCTGTGGCCCAAGTGAGTGAGGTTTGTCCATCCTCAGTCTGCAGTCCAGTTTATTTATCCTGGTTTACATTGTCTTAGCAAGTTCCGAAGTGTCGAAGCTTTGGCACACGTGGCTCTGGCCTCCCCGGGCGTTTCAAAGGCCGGGAAACATCCAACCCCCCCTCCCCCCGCCCCCTCGCCGGTTCTTCAGTGTAAGAGGCCCTCCCAGCGGGTGGGCAGGGCTGATGGCCTTCTCCTTTTACAGGAAGCCCATTCCGGGTGCCGGTGAAGGATGTGGTAGACCCTGGGAAGGTGAAGTGCTCGGGCCCAGGGCTGGGGGCTGGTGTCAGGGCCCGGGTACCCCAGACCTTCACGGTGGACTGCAGCCAAGCTGGCCGAGCCCCCCTGCAGGTGGCCGTGCTGGGCCCCACAGGTACGGAATGTCTAGGGCAGGGTGGAGGGAGGTGGGGACTGGGTGCCAGAGGCTCTGCTGACCCTGCTTCCCTTGCCCAGGTGTGGCTGAGCCGGTGGAGGTGCGTGACAATGGAGATGGTACCCACACCGTCCACTACACCCCTGCCACCGATGGGCCGTACACAGTAGCCGTCAAGTATGCTGACCAGGAGGTTCCACGCAGGTAGGACCAATCTCCGGCTCCCATGCTGCGCTGAGCTCTGGGTAGCTCCTGCCAAGGCCACACCTGCAGGCCACCACTGGCCCTGGGAGTGTCCCTTCCACTTGTCCCAGCTCCATCCCGCTCTTCCTCAGGGCTCCCTCCCTGTCTTCCCCACCCTGGGGGCAGCACAGCCTCAGGGGCCTCTCCTTGGGCTCTTTCCCAGCATGCAGCCCTAAATGAGCACCTCGGGGAAAGGCGGGAGGCAGGAGAGGGCAGCCTGTGTGCCTTCCCCTTTAAACAAACCACAGCATCTTCCCCGGATGGAGAAGTGCTCAGGCTCTGTCAAGGGCACCCCCGCAGTGACCCTCCCACAAGACTCAGGATGCACTCTGGCTCCTGGGAACGGGCCCGTCCCCCCTGCCTCAAGAAGTCATCCCTCCTGCTCATGTCTGTGGGGAGGACTCCTGCCCCCTGCCCCCCAGCCAACTATGCATCTCTTCTGCCCCTCAAGCCCCTTCAAGATCAAGGTGCTCCCAGCCCACGATGCCAGCAAGGTGAGGGCCAGCGGCCCTGGCCTCAACGCCTCCGGCATCCCTGCCAGCCTGCCCGTGGAGTTCACCATCGATGCCCGGGACGCTGGGGAGGGCTTGCTCACTGTCCAGATTCTGGTGAGTGCACGCCTTGCCCACCTCCCAGGTCAGGCTCCGGCACAGGCGGGCCTTAACCTCTGCTTCTCCCCAGGACCCTGAGGGTAAGCCCAAGAAGGCCAACATCCGAGACAACGGAGATGGCACGTACACCGTGTCCTACCTGCCAGACATGAGCGGCCGGTACACCATCACCATCAAGTACGGTGGCGACGAGATCCCCTACTCGCCCTTCCGCATCCATGCCCTCCCCACCGGGGATGCCAGCAAGTGCCTCGTCACAGGTGGGCAGGCACCTGCTTCCTCTGCCTCTGCTCCCCATACAGCACCCCTCACAGCTCTTCCAGGTCTCTGGCCCAGTCCCCTGGGGACTGTTGGTCCAAGAACCCGCCCCTTCCACACCCTTGCCCCCACCCACCCCTCCTGAGTGCTGCACGGCCTCACACTCTTCTCTCTTTCCAGTGTCCATCGGAGGCCATGGCCTGGGTGAGTGCTCTGTCTCTTCTCCTGTCGTGGGCTGAGGTGGTAGGGGCAGCTGGGAATGGAGGGGGGCTGGGCACATGCCCCACGGACCCCTGACAGGGCTCTTCTGTGTGGCAGGTGCCTGCCTGGGTCCCCGCATTCAGATTGGGGAGGAGACGGTCATCACAGTGGACGCCAAGGCAGCAGGCAAGGGGAAGGTGACCTGCACGGTGTCCACGCCGGATGGGGCGGAGCTCGACGTGGATGTGGTTGAGAACCACGACGGTACCTTCGATATCTACTACACGGCCCCTGAGCCGGGCAAATACGTCATCACCATCCGCTTCGGAGGCGAGCACATCCCCAACAGCCCCTTCCACGTGCTGGTAAGGCCCCTGCTGCAGCAGGGCCCGGGGGCTGGGCGGCGGCTGGGCCCTCGAGCAATAGCAAGGAATCGCAGAACCTGTCCCCACGTCTGAGGGATTCTGAGCCCGGAGTGCTCCAGAGTCAAGCCTTTGGTGTCCCTGTAGCCCCCCAACCCGGGAGTTGAACACAGCCCTCCCTGCGGCCCCTCTGGCTTCGGTCAGTTCTCTCTGGAGGAACTTGCCATGTTCCTCTCTGACCCTTGGGCGCACTGTCCCCATCCATCTCCCCACGGTGGCCCTACAGGATGATGAAGCCCTCCAGAGGGTAAAGCACCCTACATATCCATCCTGACCCATGGGCAGCCCAGGATGGCAGGTCCCAGGGTCATTCTCTGAGTCAGCTCCTGGTCACTCAAGCTGGTAGGCTGGCCCGCCACATCCTGAGCTCTCTGTCCCTTGCCTCCCAGGCGTGTGACCCTATGCCCCATGTGGAGGAGCCCTCCGACGTGCTGCAGCTGCACCAGCCTAGCGCCTACCCCACACGCTGGGTACTGCTGCCTCCCACTCCTCTGCCTTCATTTCTCCCTTCTATTCCTCAGTAGCAAGGGCTGGGCATGGTTTGGGGCCACTTGGGGAGCAGGTGGGGTTCAGGCTGGGCAGAGGGTTCCCTGAGCTGGGCACGGCACCTCTTCTCTTGCAGCTGATGCACCTCTCCTGCCACTCTGGTTTCACCATTAACCATCTTGTTCTTGCCTCACTTTCTCTGACGTCAGTCATGGCTCAGGCCAAACTCCCTAGGCCTCCCCAGCCAATGACTGCTCCCTCTCACCTGCCATAGGCCACAGAGGAGCCAGTGGTGCCCGTGGAGCCAATGGAGTCCATGCTGAGGCCCTTCAACCTGGTCATCCCCTTCACCGTGCAGAAAGGGGAGCTCACAGGTACTGTCCTGGGGTCTGGAGGCACGACGGCTCAGGGGGTGGACACCTTTGTCCAGAAGGGGTCCTCAAACTTTTTAAACAGGGGGCCAGTTCACTGTCCCTCAGACCGTTGGAGGGCCGGACTATAGTTTAAAAAAAAAACTAGTTGGCTGCTAAGCAACAGGCAGCGGCGGCAAAAACACCCAGCGGGCCGGATAAATGTTTTCGGCGGGCCGCATGTGGCCCGCGGGCCGTAGTTTGAGGACCCCTGGTCCAGACCCAGACCCTTGTCTTAAGAGATGAAAACTGGGGCCCAGAGGGGGGGAGTGAGCTCCCAAGGTCATGTAGCAAGTTGGGCAGAGCTGAAACTCAAACTGAAGGCATCTGCCTCCCAGTTCAGGGTCCATCCTGCTGCCCCAGGCTGGTGCCTAACCTCTAGGGTAGAAGCACAGCCACACAGGAACAGGGACAGCAGGGGGTGGTGGTCGGAGAAGCTGAGGTCCCCTACATAACTGGGTCTGCTTGGCAGGGGAGGTGCGGATGCCCTCTGGGAAGACTGCCCGGCCCAACATCACCGACAACAAGGACGGTACCATCACGGTGAGATACGCACCCACAGAGAAAGGCCTGCACCAGATGGGGATCAAGTATGACGGCAACCACATCCCCGGTGAGTCAGGCTGGGCCGGGCTGGACTGAGAGCACACAGTAACGTCATTCTTGCATGCCTTCTTTCAACAAACATTTATTAAGTACCTACTGTGTGCAGATACCCTGGGAGGCCCTGGGGAGGCTGGTAGCCTGTTGGGAGGCAGACTTGCACTAGTGGCAAAGATGCTCAGTAGGGAGGCTCCTGGCTGGTGCTGGGGCCTGAGGTGGGCTCAGGCAGCCACTAACCCAGCTACTAACCCAGCCCCTTCTCTGTCCATCCCAGGGAGCCCCCTGCAGTTCTACGTGGATGCCATCAATAGCCGCCATGTCAGTGCCTATGGGCCTGGCCTAAGCCACGGCATGGTCAACAAGCCGGCCACCTTCACCATTGTCACCAAAGATGCTGGGGAAGGTGAGGGGAGCTGCGGGCAGGGGGCTGGGTGGGAGCCAGCCAGGTGCAGGGGTGAGGGCAGGATCTCTGATCTCAGCCCTTCCTTCGCCTACAGGGGGTCTGTCCCTGGCCGTGGAGGGCCCATCCAAGGCAGAGATCACCTGCAAGGACAACAAGGACGGCACCTGCACCGTGTCCTACCTCCCCACAGCACCAGGAGACTACAGCATCATTGTGCGCTTCGACGACAAGCACATCCCAGGGAGCCCCTTCACAGCCAAGATCACAGGTGGGGGACGTGTGGGCAGACGCCTGACACACACCAGACACACAACAGACATGCAAGCTCAGCATGTTCAAGTCACTGGGGCTTGAGGGTAGCGCCCTACAAGGTGGAAGGGGTCATTTTTGGACAAATGCAAGGAATTCTATTCTCTATAGCAAGTAAGAAACAGCCAACCACTCCCGTGCTTTAAAACACATCTTCACATTTAGTCTTTGAAGTAATTCTTTTGAGGTTAGGGTATTGATAATCCCTTTTGATAGATGAGGAAACCAGGAAGCCCAGAGAGGTAAGCAACTTGATCAGAGCCACATAGAGAGTAAAGGGTTTGTGTTGTCTGGTCCGGTGTAGGAAACCACGTGACTCAGGATAAAAATACACAAATTAGGGATTTAACCCATTCAGGGCTGTTGGGGTGCAGGCCCTGTCCATACTCTTTGTCTGCTAATGTCTAAATGAAGACTGAGCTCATCCAGGCCTTGGGCGTCTCCGCATGTGAGGAATCCCCAGTCTGTTGAGTCAGTGGGATGTGCTAGGAGGTCTCCTGAGCCCCACGAAGGCAGGGCCTGCCTGGAGTCACAACTGCCTGACACCCCAACTCCACCACCAGGCGATGACTCCATGAGGACGTCACAGCTGAACGTGGGCACCTCCACGGACGTGTCGCTGAAGATCACCGAGAGTGACCTGAGCCAGCTGACTGCCAGCATCCGTGCCCCCTCAGGCAACGAGGAGCCCTGCCTGCTGAAGCGCCTGCCCAACCGGCACATTGGTGAGTGTGTGGCCATGGAAGGGGCTTCGGGAGGAAGAAGCCCTGAGTGGGGCCAGGCCCAGGGCTCCATGTCTGACCCCCACCTCTCCACAGGCATCTCCTTCACCCCCAAGGAGGTTGGGGAGCACGTGGTGAGCGTGCGCAAGAGTGGCAAGCACGTCACCAACAGCCCCTTCAAGATCCTGGTGGGGCCGTCTGAGATCGGGGACGCTAGCAAGGTGCGGGTCTGGGGCAAGGGCCTCTCCGAGGGACACACCTTCCAGGTGGCGGAGTTCATCGTGGACACGCGTAATGCAGGTGCTTGCCCTAGAGACCCCTCCAGTGAGGACTTGTCCTCCTTTCCTGCCCAGCGCCCCCTTGGCCACACCCTCCTCCCTGAACTTCCTGGCCCGGTCGCTGTTGGGATTCATGTTCTGGGACTTAATTAGGGGGAAGTGAATGTCCTCATGTCAGTTCTCTCATGTTTGAGAGAAAGCTCAGCTGTCAGGAGTCTGTCTCCCCCTTGCTTACTGGAACCCAAGCGGCCTCTCTTAGGGAATTTTCCAGACTCTCTGGGTCAGTGCCTGGCTCCCCCTCCCCCACTGCACCATCTTTCCTTAGTGGTGACTACACACCTTGGGCGCCCATTCCAGATGGAGCCTGCGGTTTGGAGAGGGGATAGCAGAGTAGCAGAGCGTGGCAGGGACTGAGGGAGACACGTCTCATTTCCCACCAGGTTATGGGGGCCTGGGGCTGAGTATTGAAGGCCCTAGCAAGGTGGACATCAACTGTGAAGACATGGAGGACGGCACATGCAAAGTCACCTACTGCCCCACGGAACCCGGCACCTACATCATCAACATCAAGTTTGCAGACAAGCATGTGCCTGGTAAGGCTCTGGGTTGCGGCTGGGTGGTGTGAGGCCAGGAGGCCCATGGCAGGCGGTCTGAGCTGCCTGACCATCTCTCCCCCTACAGGAAGCCCCTTCACGGTGAAGGTCACCGGTGAGGGTCGCATGAAGGAAAGCATCACCCGGCGCAGGCAGGCGCCTTCCATCGCCAGCATCGGCAGCACCTGTGACCTCAACCTCAAGATCCCAGGTGAAGTGTGAGCCCAGAGGAGCCTGGGCAGGGCAGGGCGGGGCAGGGCAGAGTGGTGGGGAGGGCCTTTGGGCCTAGAGCCTGCTCCGAGGGCTCTTTGTCCGGCTTGCTCATTTTCACACACACCCCTGGATGTCCCACAGGGAACTGGTTCCAGATGGTGTCTGCCCAGGAGCGCCTGACACGCACCTTCACACGCAGCAGCCACACGTACACCCGCACAGAGCGCACGGAAATCAGCAAGACGCGGGGTGGGGAGACCAAGCGTGAGGTGCGGGTGGAGGAGTCCACCCAAGTCGGTGGAGACCCCTTCCCTGCCGTCTTCGGGGACTTCCTGGGCCGGGAGCGCCTGGGCTCCTTTGGCAGCATCACCAGGCAGCAGGAGGGTGAGCAGGCCTGGGAGGCCGGGCCTTTTGTCCCTGGGGACCAGAGGGGTGTGGCCGGCCAGCCAGGGCTGGTCTGAGTGGAGGAGGGGGTCTTACTGAGGAGGCGGGCAGATCCAGGGCCAGGAGCAGCCCGTGTCGCTCTGACCATCCCCGCCCTCTGCAGGTGAGGCCAGCTCTCAGGACATGACGGCACAGGTGACCAGCCCTTCTGGGAAGATAGAAGCCGCAGAGATCGTCGAGGGGGAGAACAGCGCGTACAGCGTGCGCTTCGTGCCCCAGGAGATGGGGCCCCACACAGTCACCGTCAAGTACCGCGGCCAGCACGTGCCCGGCAGCCCCTTTCAGTTCACTGTGGGGCCACTGGGTGAAGGTGGTGCCCATAAGGTGCGAGCCGGAGGCACTGGGCTGGAGCGAGGAGTGGCCAGCGTGCCAGGTGAGGGGCAGGTGGCCAGGAGGGGAGACGGGGGTAGGGCAGCCAGCAGGATGGGTGATGGTGCTAACGGGCCACTCCTGCCCTGCTTCCATCTCCAGCGGAGTTCAGCATCTGGACCCGAGAAGCAGGCGCCGGGGGCCTGTCCATTGCGGTGGAAGGTCCCAGCAAGGCTGAGATTGCATTTGAGGACCGCAAAGATGGCTCCTGCGGCGTCTCCTATGTTGTCCAAGAACCAGGTGGGTGCCCACAATGGTTGGGGGCTGGGCCTGCCTGACCTCTCAGACTGAGCTTCTGCTCACTGATCAGGCAGATGGTTGGAGCTACAGAACTGACTCTTCCCCTGCACCCCTGGCTCTCCATGGCCCCCCCCGCACTTCACCTCCCTCCACCCCACACCCCTGGGAATGCGTGTCTGTCTCCAGAGCTGAGCCCTGACCCAAAAGCCTGTCCTGGGATGAGGTTGGGGTGGCTCCTCCCCTGTTGCCGATTCTGGGGCCTGTGCTGATGAGCTTCCCCTCCCCAGGTGACTATGAGGTCTCCATCAAGTTCAACGATGAGCACATCCCAGACAGCCCCTTTGTGGTGCCCGTGGCCTCCCTGTCGGATGACGCTCGACGCCTCACTGTCACCAGCCTCCAGGTGTGTGTCCGGGGGTAGGGCCCCTCTGCCACCTGAGAGATGGGCAGGAGTCAAGTGTGGGAGGCCCACATCCCTGAGAGATGGGCAGCATAGCACTGGCCTGGATGAGCCAGTCAGACAGGCATTCCCTCTCTCCCAGTCTGTACAGCAGGGGGTTCCAGGCCCTCTTCTAGTTGCCGCTTCAGGAGCCCCTGTGCCTCTCCTCATGGCTCCCTCTAGAACTGGACTCCATGTCCCACCCCATGGCTCATCTTCACCTTCCGATTGGCCCACCTCCTCCGGGGAGGGACCTCAGGCTAGTCCAGCTCACTCTGTTTCATCATCTGAGCTACTGAGTGCTCGCAGTCCACACAGCACTGGCTTCTGTGCCATCAGGCCCGCTTTAGAGGTCTGGGTCTTACCCCGTCAGCCAGGACAGGGCACATCACCTCTCATCCTCCACTGTGCCCAGCACAGCCAGGTGGCCCCAGCTCCTAGCAGGTGGATCTGAGGACACAGATGCCCCTGCCTCCCATCTCAGCCTTGTTGAGAGCCTCCCTGAGCTGGGCCAGCAGCAGGGGCCTGGCTGGGATGGGAGGTGGGAACCTCTGGACCAGGGCATAGTGAGAGCAGTGCCAGGCTGCGGAGGAGCACGCCAGGCCCTCCCAGGAGTCTGAGCATCCTCTGTGGTCTCTGCAGGAGACGGGGCTCAAGGTGAACCAGCCAGCGTCCTTTGCGGTGCAGCTGAATGGTGCTCGGGGCGTGATCGATGCCAAGGTGCACACGCCCTCGGGGGCGGTGGAGGAGTGCTACGTCTCTGAGCTCGACAGCGGTGAGCTGACCCTGCCCTTGCCACTCCTGCCAGGCCAGGACCTTCTGGGAAGAAGGGAAGAACAAATGCTCACCCACTAACCCTCTGCCCCACAGACAAGCACACCATCCGCTTCATCCCCCACGAGAATGGTGTCCACTCCATTGATGTCAAGTTCAACGGTGCACACATCCCTGGCAGTCCCTTCAAGATCCGTGTTGGGGAGCAGAGCCAGGCAGGGGACCCAGGCTTGGTGTCAGCCTATGGGCCTGGGCTCGAAGGAGGCACCACAGGTGAGTCCCTGGGGCTGGGGCGGAAGGGTGAATATTGGGGTGCTCAGCCTCTAGTTCCATATTGTCCTGCCCTGACACAGGGGCAGTGCTAATGAGGCCTGTTCTGGGGAGCTTGGGGTGGGGCCCGTCCCAGCTCTGGGCCCCAAGGCCTCCCTGCTTACAGCCTTGCTACCCCCGGCCCCCAGGTGTTTCATCAGAGTTCATCGTCAACACTATGAATGCGGGCTCGGGTGCTTTGTCTGTCACCATTGACGGCCCCTCCAAGGTGCAGCTGGACTGTCGGGAGTGTCCTGAGGGTCACGTGGTCACTTACACTCCCATGGCCCCTGGCAACTACCTCATTGCCATCAAATACGGTGGTCCCCAGCACATTGTGGGCAGCCCCTTCAAGGCCAAAGTCACAGGTGAGTGCTCTGGGTAGGGTAGGGTAGGGTAGGGGAGGTCCCTCCAGCCCAAACTGCAGCCCAGCCCACCCTGGATGGCCCCAATGGCCATTCACATCAGGGTCATAGTCTGCCCCAAACACCACGATAAGGTTACCAGGAAGAGGGGCCTGGCTTTACACAGCACACCATTCTCCATATTCTCCATGTGGAGTCCTATAGAATCATTGTTAAAAATCAAATCCTTCCTCTTTATTGTTGCCCATCACTGGTTTAATCTCTTCCCTAGGTGGCTCCCCACACAATAACTTTCTTCCCTCCTGGCTTCAAAAAACTTAAGAGCCCAGCTAGCGTGGCTCAGTGGTTGTGTGCCGACCTATAACCAGGAGGTCATGGTTCGATTCGATTCCTGGTCAGGGCACATGTCTGGGTTGCAGACTAGATCCCCAGTAGGAGGCGTGCAGGAGGCAGCCGATCAGTGATTCTCTCTCATCATTGATGTTTTTGTCTCTCTGTGAAATCAATAAAAACATATATTAAAAAATAAAAATAAATAGAGCTCAGCAAATATTTAGCAAGCTCTCCTTTTGGAAGCTACGTGTTCCTTTTTAGAGCAAGACTCTTACCCTGTGACTTGAGTCCCCAGACAAAGCCTAGAAGGGCAAGGCACGGAGCCACCAGAGGCCCAGACCTCGGGGTACACCTGCCACGGCAACCATAGCCCAGCTCCCCTGTAATGGATTGTTGCTCCTAGGGTGCTACAGCTGAGGAAAGGAGTGTGGCCCATGACCCTGAGTCCCACGGGTGGTCAGTGCCGGCCGCGGGCCTGCTGCCTGGAGAAGAGCAGGCCTCTGAGCTCTCACGGCTATCCCGCTCTGCCCTCAGGTCCCCGGCTCTCTGGAGGCCACAGCCTTCACGAAACATCCACGGTTCTGGTGGAAACGGTGACCAAGTCGTCCTCCAGCCGGGGCTCCAGCTACAGCTCCATCCCCAAGTTCTCCTCGGATGCCAGCAAGGTGGTGACACGGGGCCCCGGGCTGTCCCAGGCCTTTGTGGGCCAGAAGAACTCCTTCACCGTGGACTGCAGCAAAGCAGGCATGCTGGGGGGAAATGGGGGTCTCCCAGCGTGGGCGACGGGACAGGAGTGGGGGAGCGGGGCTGCTGTGGACAAGGGTCCCTGGTGTGAACCCACCCTTCCTGCCTCCCTCTCCAGGCACCAACATGATGATGGTGGGCGTGCATGGGCCCAAGACCCCCTGTGAGGAGGTATACGTGAAGCACATGGGCAACCGGGTATACAACGTCACCTACACCGTCAAGGAGAAAGGGGACTACATCCTCATCGTCAAATGGGGCGATGAAAGTGTGCCCGGAAGCCCCTTCAAAGTCAATGTGCCCTGAATCACAGACGTGCCTCCCCCAGCCTCAGCCCTCACCTCTGGCCAGACACACACTCACACACACACACACAAATGGGTCACACCCAGATGCACATGTGCACAATCAGACACCACAAACACCTGCCTTGAGGTGTGAAATGAATGGCACTGCCTCTCCAGCCCGCTGAGCCCCCAGGGGTTGGAGGCCTTGTCTGTCTCAGGACAGTATCCCTCCCCTTGAATGTGACATGAGGGCGGACTGGGGGTTCAGAGAAGCCCTGAGTTTTCTGGTGGGTCTGAGGCCAGTGGGGGAGTACATGTTTGGGGGTGTCTGCATGTGTGAGAGAGGGCACCCTCAAACCTCACTGCTGGCCAGGCCTCCTTGCACTGAGGAGTGCTTCTGGCCCCTCTGGTGGCTACAACCCCAGAGTGTGAAGGACTTGGAAAAGAAGCACAATCGTTGGAGAAAAAGGACCCAGAGCCAGCGGCAGCGTTGGCACATGGCCTGGCTTAGGGCGATGTATATCCCAGCCAGGCTTCCTGGGGGACAATTTCTCTCTCTCTCTCTTTTTTTATGGTTGCACAGCTCTGCCCCATGGGGGGCCTTTTTTACACACTGCGAGGCCCAGCTTTCTGGGGGACTTTTGCACATGTCATGTGGCTCAGCTGGGAGCCGCTTAGGTGGAAAACTCCAAATAAAGTGCGGCCTATCGCAGAGTCTCGGCTGTTGGTTCCTTGTGCGAGTGCTCTCACGCTGGCCACCTTCTGGCCCACTGACACGAATTCAGGCCCCAGGGAGGCAGAGACCAGCTGGCTGTCCCCTGGAGGCCTGACCCGGGCCCAGGGGAAAGGCCTGGGGCAGGGGCCACCCTTCTGGTGAAGTCTGGGATGTTGGCAGAAAGAACCAGGGATGCGGGAGAGAGTAGTTAAGGATATGGGATCGGTCCTCAGATTCCTGGAGAGCTGGTGGGTGGGAGAGGGAGGTGGACACTGTTCTAGAAGACTGTCCTGGGACCGCTGGGAGGCCAACTGCTATTCACCCTGATCTCAAGGATGTTCTCCAAATTAGGACCTTAAAACATGAGCACTGACTCAAACAGGAATGCTCCTCATCCAGCAGGCAGGCAGAACCACATGCAAAGCCCAGACCTTTACTCCAGCCAGGTCCTCCCCCCTGAGCCAGCCTCTTAACTTAGCTCCCCTGACCCACCAGCCTTTCATTGGCCTCCCTGGCCCACAGCCTCTCCCTGGCCCACAGCCTCTTCCTGGCCCACAGCCTCTCACTAGCCTCCCTGACCCACCAGCCTCTCACTGGCCTCTCTGGTCCACCCGCCTCTTTGGTAGTCTCCCTGATGCTACCGGCTGCCTCCAACCGGCTCTCCACATTGCAGCCAGAGGGGTCACATTAAAGGGATTATGCCCCTCTCCAATTCAGGGCCCTTCTGCGACTCCCTCCTGCTCCAAGCTAATGTCTATTTTCCCTGACAAGGCCTCCAGGTTCAGGTCCAGCTTCCCTACCCATTCTTTCCAGAAGCCCTCTGAGTCAGGCACTGTGCTCATTCCCCACTGCACCCTCCAGCTTCAACCCCTCTTCACAGCCTCTAGTTCCCCAGGCCCCGTGCTGCAGTTTGGGCCTCTGGCAGGAAACAACCTTGCCTCTCCACCCTCTTCATTTTCCTATCCAACAGGAAGCTTTTCTGGACAAGCTCCCAGCACCCATACTCCCTGGGACATGTCTCTAGCTGCATTTACTATCTGCTCTGTGGCCACCTATCTACCTTCCCCACCACACTGAGCTCCCCGACCCTGGCAGGTCTGACACAGACAGATGTGATGAATGAATAAATGAACAAGCACCTGAGTAGCCAGGAGGCAAAGAAGCATTTCACGCAATAGATTCCCCAATTCTTAGACCCATTCCTAGACATTTCAGCACATGCTGGTGGGTCAACTCCAAAGCCCCCTCCTCACCTTGTCACTCAGTAGCCTGCCTCCTTGTTCCTCTTTTAAGTTTCTTCTTTTCCTTCGCCCTCCCTCATTCACTCTAACCTCTTTCTGTGTGTCTGTCCCCCTGCCTGGGACATTTTCCCCTCTCCTCTCAATCCTGAGGGAGCTCCTTGAAGACAGAAATCGTATTTTATCAATCTTGTGTCCTCAGTCTTTTTGTGGCCACATTTGATAAATGCCAGTTGAATGAGGGAGTGTGAGATGAATGTGACCAGCCCAGCTCCATACTTTACCTGATAGACCCACTAAGGTGGGATCTGTTCTCTTAAGGATCCACACACTCCTGGCCATTAAGGGCCAGTTCTGTGCCAGGCCCTGAGTCAGATGTTTCCACACACACCGCTTCTCACGCCTAGTTCTCCCTCCGCCTCACCCCCAGATGTGAGAGTGTTCCTGCATGAGTTGCTGTCCTCCTCTTGCGTACTGATGGGTTTATAGACATCCAGCCCAGCTGCTTTCTCTGAGCCACAGTATGGCCCTGGGTGCTGAGCACTTATGGGTTCCATCTCAATCCTAACAGCCTATGAGGTGGGCATACTGTTATCTGAAGAAACCAAGGCCCTGAGAATGGTGGTTATGAACCCAAAATCATACTTCTAGGTAGCAGGGCAGAGATTCAAACCAGGTATTTCCAAATCCCGAGCCTATTACTAAACAAATAACCAGTAGACCAGACCACCTGGATGTTAAGTGCTCTAAACTTCCAAACACCATGCCAGGCTCCATGCCAGACACCTGTTTGTTAAAAGAGCACAGGAAAGACCTGGTTGGGTGGCTCAGTTGTTTGGAGCATCGTCCCTTACACTAAAGTTGTGGGTTCGATTCCTGGTCAGGGTGCATTTAGAAGGCAACCAATTTAAGTTTTTCTCGCACATCAATGCTTCTCTCTCTGTCCCTCTTCTCTCTAAAAATCAATAAAAACATATCCCCAGGTGAGAATTATAAAAAAGAAAAAGGGAGGAGGAAAGAGAGGACTTCTCCTCTTCAGCATGTTCATCTCACAAAGTTCACTCAGGAATATTATTCCTATTCATCTAGCTGCACAGGCCAGAAGCCTAGAAGTCCCCTGGGTTTCTCACTCCCCATACACATCCAACCCAAAACCCAGTTTTGTCCATTCTAACTTGAAATATCTCAACTCCATCTGCTTCTCCTCATTCCCTATGATCACTACCCGAGTTCTGGCCACCATCAGCTCTTACCACAATGGTTTCTGCTCCTTCAATCTTGTCTCCACACAGCACGGTCACAAGGCTATCTCTAAAACATATATCTGGTAATATCATTTTCTCACTTGAAATCCTTCAGAGGTTTCAGGATAACTTTGCCCAAATTCTTTTTTAAAAATATATGGTTTTTATTGATTTCAGAGAGGAAGGGAGAGGAAGAGATCCAGATTCTTTTTGAAAAATATATGTTTTTATTGATTTCAGAGAGGAAGGGAGAGGAAGAGATAGAAATATCAATGATGAGAGGGTATCATTGATCGGCTGCCTCCTTCACGCCCCCTACTGGGGACCGAGCCTGCAACCCGGGCATGTGCCCTTGACCAAAATTGAACCCAGGACCCTTGAGTCTGCAGGCTGACGCTCTATCCACTGAGCCAAACCAGCTAGGGCTTGTCCATATTTTTTATCTTTTATTGGAGGCACTAAGCCTTTGCACAGGCTGTTCCTCTTTCCCAGAACACCCTCTTGTAGTAATTTCTATCCCCTTCATCCTAATGGCGACCTTTTGAGCGCCCCCTGCTCCCATGGGTTAGTTACCTCTGATACTTCCAGGTACTTCTCACATTTTAGCAATTAACACACTGCTTTGCAATGGCCTGTTCACTAGACTGCACCTCACCAGACAGTAACATCATTAACTTGTTCACCCTTTTATTTTATTTTTTAAAATATATTTTATTTTATTTTTTTTACAGAGAGGAATTATTTATTTAAAATACTAAAGGCCCGGTGCACAAAATTCATGCACTTGGTGGGGTCCCTCAGCCCGGCCTGTGCCCTCTCGCAGCAACCAAGGTACATGCCCTTGACTGGAATCGAACCCGGGACCCTTGAGTCCGCAGGCTGACGCTCTATCCACTGAGCCAAACCGGCTAGGTCACCCTTTTATTACTTAAACAACCTGTACTCATTGTTAACTATGTGCCCTATGTACACGATGGAGACCCAGACCTTGTCTTGGAGGACAGGAACTGTTTCTTTGGAGATCTCTCAGAGTCTAAACAGCAACAGGCTCCACACTTTTGTTGAACCAACAATCGAACGTCCTTACGTCCTTTGCCAATCCCTGCTGCCGCGCGTAACAGCAACAGGCTCCACACTTTTGTTGAACCAACAAGCGAACGTCCTTACATCCTTACGTCCTTACGTCCTTTGCCAATCCCTGCTGCCGCGCGGACTTCTGGGAATCGTAGTCTCGAGATTCTAGCCCCTCTCTGTGGCGCAGCCGTGGGAGTTCAGGCCGTTTGGCTGCAGATGCGCATGTGCTGGGAGGCGGGGTGGTGGGACTGCGCATGCCTAGAGGGTGCTACCTGTGGGCGGTGCGCTGTGGAGGCGGGGACTCGGGGACTCCAGGTTTTCTCGGCTGAGCCGTCTGTCTGCTAGGATGGCCGGGAGGGGGAAGCTCATTGCGGTGATCGGAGATGAGGACACGGTGACGGGCTTCCTGCTGGGCGGCATCGGGGAGCTGAACAAGAACCGCCACCCTAATTTCCTGGTGGTGGAGAAGGATACCACCGTCAATGAGATCGAAGAGTCAGAGAGATCGGTCCGCCGACCCTTCGGAGTGGAGGCCTCCGCTCCCCAAATTCCCTTTGGGGGGGGGGCTATGTCGGGGTCACGGGCTCCACCTCACATGACCGTGTGTCACGAAAGGAGGGGAACGGAGCTCGTGACGGACGCCGCCCCTCGGTCCCACTTACCCCGCCGAGGTGGCGCTTCCCGGGCCCAGCCCCTCCGCAGTCCTGGCGGGTTCACCCCCAGAGCAGGCTGCGGGCATTGCCAGCGCTCGGCTGGTTGGCGAGTTGACCCCTAAAGGAACCGCACCCCCGGTGAACACCCAGGCAGCCTCGGGCTCGGGCTTGCTTGTATTTTCAGCCCTCTGCAAGGCCGAGGGCATGATGCCCCCTTAGGGGCGAGAAAACGGAAGCTCAGAGATGACAGGCACATGCGAAAGCCACATACATGATGGGGAAGAGACAGGGTAGACCTGTGAGCCCCACCCAAACCTGTCTGCCTCCTGAGCCGGGTCCACAGCCTGGCTGTGCTGTCCCCCCTGCCTGCCTGGGGACTTCCCATTGCCCCGAGCGCCGTGGGCAGCACATCAAGTCCCGGGACCCCCCCCCCCCCCCGCAACTTCAGGCCGTGTCCCGGGGACCAGAGCTGAGGAGGCCCCTGTGCTTCCCTTCACCCCTTCCCTGGGCCCCTGTCTTGGTTCCCAAGTCCCAGGAGCAAAGCACTCCCACCTGTTTTGCCCTAAACAGCCCAGTCCTGAGCTGCCAGTTGAGACTGGTTCCTGTTGCCTGGGAGTGACCCAAGTTGTCCTGGGAGGACACATTTTGCCTCAGGAACTTGCCATTTTTTTTCCAACCAAAAGGGACCTCAGAGATCAAGTCTAACTTACCCTAGGCCAGTGATGGCGAACCTTTTGAGCTCGGCGTGTCAGCATTTTGAAAAACCCTAACTTCACTCTGGTGCTGTGTCACATATAGAATTTTTTTGATATTTGCAA
>NW_005360677.1:363274-367483 GCF_000412655.1 Myotis brandtii
ATTTATTTTATATATTTAAATGCCATTTAACAAAGAAAAATCAACCAAAAAAATGAGTTCTCGTGTCACCTCTGACACGTGTGTCATAGGTTCGCCATCACTGCCCTCGGGTCTGGCACAGAGTAGGTGCTTAGTCAGTAGTTTTTAAATTTTCTTTATTTTATATATAGATATAGATATCCGAAAGGGAGAGGGAGAGAGACATAGAAACATCAGTGATGAGAGAGAATCATCGATCAGCAGCCTCCTGCACACCCCACACTGGGGACCACGCCTGCAACCCCGGGCATGTGCCCAGACTGGGAATCAAACACTGAGCCACGCTGGCCAGGCTATTTTATTTTTTAAAAATATATTTTTATTGTTTTTAGAGAGAGAGGGTGAGAGTTGGAGAGAGAGAAACATTCATGAAGGAGAAACGTCCATTGGCTGCCTCCTGCACGCCCCCTACTGGGAACATGTGTGACCTCTTGGTGCATGGAACGACACTCAGTCCACTGAGCCACACCGCTTGGTGTAAATCGTTTTTTAAAATTATTAATGTTAAGTTTATTGGGGTAACATTGGTTAATAACATCATAAAAGTTTCAGGTGTACAACTTTATAATACAAGTAAATCGTTTTAATGGAGAAATTAATGAATGAATAGGTGGTTGATCACAAGAAAGGAAGGTCCCAGTGTCAGGTTCCCTCTGTGTGGAAAGTGTGATGCCTTCATTACTCATCTTCCTCTTACTACTCAGTGTTCCTGGCTCATGCCCAACTTCCCCAATGGTCCATCCCTGCCCGCATCAGCATAGACCTTGAGGCCTTGAGTGGTCTTATCAACCCCCTTTTTAAAAGTTTAATTTGTTTTACTTTGAAAAGTTAATTGTCCATGTGGTTTGCAAATTAATACTTAAGAGGTATACACATTAAGAAGTCTCATTCTCATCCCTGTCCTTTTCTACCTCATTACCCCTGTGCATACCCACTGAGCTTCTTGCCGCTTTTTCTTTGCGAGCGCAAAGGGGCAGACACGTCTATTATCCTCTCCCTCTCTTACACAAAGGCAGCACGCGGAATACACTGCACCGAACCTGCATGGCCAGTGCACTTGGGAGCCTTCTCAGCAGGGGAGGCAGAAGCCAGCCCTGACCACCATGACCCTCAGTTTCTGAATGAAATTGATTCTGGAGAGGATGGAGAGTTTAGTGTAGCAACCTTTACCCTTGTCTTCTGTGCTCCCTGGAAGAAGCCCATACCCCCTTGCAGCCGAGCCCACCAACTGGGAGTAGGCTGCCCTGGACTCCCTTCTCATCTCTCCCAACAGGCAGTTTCTAAACCGGGATGACATCGGCATCATCCTCATCAACCAGTACATCGCAGAGATGGTGCGGCATGCGCTTGACGCCCACCAGCGTTCCATTCCGGCCGTTCTTGAGATCCCATCCAAGGAGCACCCCTACGATGCCGCCAAGGACTCCATCCTACGCAGGGCCAGGGGCATGTTCACGGCCGAAGACCTGCGCTAAGGCACTCCCCACTCCCCTGCTACCTCTCCCTGCTTGCCATCAGCCCCTCTCTAAGTTTTGAGCCTCTGATTTCCGATTCCCTGCCCCTTCCCACTCCATTGAGAGGCTAAATGAGGTGCTTCCACGTTGCTGGGGCTCTGTCAGTAAAATTAAGGCTGGTTGTTAGGGAACAGGAAACCTGATTGTCTTCTCTCTCCATTACCTCTCCCCTGTGCTGTTACAGTGTCATTGTTGATGTTAAATTAAAATAATGTTCTCTCCAAACCAAGTCTGGATGCCAGAAAGGATACGCGTGGGATGATGCTCTTGGAGGGATTAGATGGGCAGGGCTGGAAAAGGTTCTGCCAGAGATCAAAGCAGAGAGAAGTTGGATAAAGAAGGTTGTGCCAGGAGGCCATAACTCAAAGACTGGTCCTCTGAATCAAAGACGACCAGCTCTGGCAGGGAGGATGGGAGGAGACGAGCCCAGACCCCTGGCTCCCCAACTTTAGTCTGTATTGGCTGGGGGGACCTGACCCAAGGGCTGGAAGCAGAAAGCACAGGAGACCTGGAAGCCTGGAATGCTAGCCTGGGCCTGGGTCCTGCAAAAGGTTTGGGGATCAAGGCTCTTAGCCAGTGGGCCTGGCCCGAGGCTGTCCCAGAGAGCGAGGCATGTGAGGTCTGCTGAGGGCATGGCAAGTAGAACCCTGGCCCTGTGTGAGGTGAGGCTTGGTTGCCTGGTGACTGTCCCGGGCCAGCCACCTGCTGTCAAAAGGACTCTGTTTGCTGTGCTCTCCCCTCAGCTGCACTCACCCTGGTACCTCTCTTCTTGCCACCATGTCGCGGCGACTCAACATAGATTCTGTGCAGCAGAACTTCTGGAAGGAGGAACTTACGAGGGAGCAGAAGTTGCGGTGTGAATGGCACCTCAAGTATGGGTCGATGGTGAAGGCCAAGCAGAAGGCTATGGCTGCAAACCGTCTACCCCTCAAACTGCCCACCCTGTACCCCCAAACCCCACCCTCACCCCCACCTGCCCCCAAAGCAGTCCCTTCCAGAGTCCCCAGCCCTGCCCTGGAGGCTCCTCAGCAGTCAGAAATGTACCCAGTACTGCCTGCCACTCGGGCCCTGCTGTATGAAGGCATCTCCCACGACTCCCAGGGGCGCTGCTGCTATCTCAACACCCGAAAACTGGACGTGCCAGAGAAGCGCTACCTCTTCCCCATCACCACCAACTTCACATATGGCTGGCAGCTGGGTGAGCCCCAACCTTCTGGAAATTCCCTCACAAGCAGGCACCTGTCGGGAGCCAGGCAGCGTGCTGGGCACTAGGCACATGGACACTCCTTTCTGGGGCATCCACAGGAGCAAGAAAATGAGCAGGAGGTGGTCCGGGTGGGACCAGGGTGTGATGGGGTGTGTGCTGCTTTAGATGGGATTGTGAGGAAATGCCTGACTGGGCCCCTGAGTGACAAAGAGGAGTTTGGGATGTATTCCAAGTGTGAGGGGAAGTCAGTGGGGGGTTTTAAGCAGGTAAGTGCATTGATTTATTTTTAAAAATCACTCTTAACTGTATGCAATGGCTTTTCCAGGGGGAAGCGTAGATTGGCAGATGAGTTAGGCAGCTACTTTGAGCTTTCCTGGCAAGAGATGATAGCTTGGGCCAGGGCAGTTAGCAGAACTGAAATATATTCAGTTTTGGAGGAAGAATACATGAAACTTTCTGATGGATTGAATGAGAAAAGAATGCACTGATGACAGCCAGGTGTTTGGCTGAAGCCGCTGTGACAGGGAAGACTAGGAGAGGAGCAGGACTGGAGGGTGTGTGAAGACGGGTCAGCGCTGGCCATGTGCTGGAGGTCAGTGAGGCTGGGTGTGGGAGTTGTCCTCTGGAGCCAGGTGAGAGCTGAAGATGTGAATTTGGAGTCATCAGAAAATAGGTGCTCTTTAAAACCCTGAGATGGGGTGAGCTCGCCCAGGGAACTCCAGATTCTGGGGTCTGACAGGAGGAGAGGCAGGGGGCACAGAGGGGGAGGGAGATGGTGTGGGTGTCCTTCTGCACTAAGTCCACTTTTTCCTGGAGGCTGAGTCAAGGTCATCAATGAGGGGAGAGGAGCGGAGGTTGTGATGTAGTTTGAAATGAAGAGTTAAGGTGTGGGAAAGGAGCATGCCAGGGGGTGGTGCGGGATTGCTGGGTGATGCTGTGTCCTTTTGCTCTCTGCGGTCAAATGAACTAAGTTATGTGTCTCCAGCTGCTCTAGTGCCTATGCAGAACAGGGGATGGTTGGTTGGGGATACACACCGTTTAAAGTTTGCCTAAAAAGTCTCCCCTCTTTCCCCAGAGCCCTAAAAGGGAAGTAAAGGGAGCAGTTTCCAACCAGCGCAGGAGGTAGAAAAGAGCCCCAGCTGCCCTAGAGAAGTCTAGCTTTGTCCCTGTGAGCAGGGCGGGGTCCTGCCACCCTTTTCCTGGAGGATCCTGAGGCTGGGGGCAATGAGAGCACACAGCGGAATGGCATTCTGCCATCACTGCTGATCCGCCACCAGCCCACTCCATTTCCCCATAGCCCCCACTCCTCAGAAGCACTATTTATTTATTTATAATATATTTTTATTGACTTCAGAGAGGAAGGGAGGGAGGGAGGGAGAGAGAGAGAGAGAGAGAGAGAGAGAGAGAGAGAGAGAGAGAGAAAGAAAGAGAGAAACATCAGTGATGAGA
>NW_005360677.1:369772-370751 GCF_000412655.1 Myotis brandtii
GAGAAAAGAATGCACTGATGACAGCCAGGTGTCTGGCTGAAGCCGCTGTGACAGGGAAGACTAGGAGAGGAGCAGGACTGGAGGGTGTGTGAAGACGGGTCAGCGCTGGCCATGTGCTGGAGGTCAGTGAGGCTGGGTGTGGGAGTTGTCCTCTGGAGCCAGGTGAGAGCTGAAGATGTGAATTTGGAGTCATCAGAAAATAGGTGCTCTTTAAAACCCTGAGATGGGGTGAGCTCGCCCAGGGAACTCCAGATTCTGGGGTCTGACAGGAGGAGAGGCAGGGGGCACAGAGGGGGAGGGAGATGGTGTGGGTGTCCCTCTGCACTGAGTCCACTTTTTCCTGGAGGCTGAGTCAAGGTCATCAGTGGGGGGAGAGGAGCGGAGGTTGTGATGTAGTTTGAAATGAAGAGTTAAGGTGTGGGAAAGGAGCATGCCAGGGGGTGGTGCGGGATTGCTGGGTGATGCTGTGTCCTTTTGCTCTCTGCGGTCAAATGAACTAAGTTATGTGTCTCCAGCTGCTCTAGTGCCTATGCAGAACAGGGGATGGTTGGTTGGGGATACACACCGTTTAAAGTTTGCCTAAAAAGTCTCCCCTCTTTCCCCAGAGCCCTAAAAGGGAAGTAAAGGGAGCAGTTTCCAACCAGCGCAGGAGGTAGAAAAGAGCCCCAGCTGCCCTAGAGAAGTCTAGCTTTGTCCCTGTGAGCAGGGCGGGGTCCTGCCACCCTTTTCCTGGAGGATCCTGAGGCTGGGGGCAATGAGAGCACACAGCGGAATGGCATTCTGCCATCACTGCTGATCCGCCACCAGCCCACTCCATTTCCCCATAGCCCCCACTCCTCAGAAGCACTATTTATTTATTTATAATATATTTTTATTGACTTCAGAGAGGAAGGGAGGGAGGGAGGGAGAGAGAGAGAGAGAGAGAGAGAGAGAGAGAGAGAGAGAGAGAGAAAGAAAGAGAGAAACATCAGTGATGAGA
>NW_005360677.1:370775-372068 GCF_000412655.1 Myotis brandtii
TGATTGGCTGCCTCCTGCACACCCCCCACAGGGGATCGAGCACGCAACCCAGGCATGTGCCCTTGACTGGAGTCGAACCTGGGATCCTTCAGTCCACAGGCTGACACTTTACCCACTGAGCCTACCCGGCTAGGGCCGAAGCACTTTTTATTTATTCACGCTTACAAAGTGGATACAATAAGGTCAGATTCCTAAGGCTGGGTAGGCAGAGCTGCCATGTTCTGCGAGTTCCTTTCCCTGGAACCCATTCCTGGCCTCTGACATCTTTTCCCAGGCCCCACACTGAAGCAAGAAATGGCCTCCACCAAGATGTGCCGCGTTGACTCGTTCTTCCGCAAGAACGGGGCCTTCTCCTCGCTCGACCCCCGGGACCTGGTCCTCTGACCTGGGCCAGGCAGTGTGCTTGGGGCTGGAGGAAGTCACGCGCCACCTGGTGGTGTGTGAGTCTGGCTCTCCCGGGCTCTGAGGCTGCGTTCTGGGCCTTTCTGAAACTACCTCTGATCTGCAGGTTGCCCTCTTGTTTTTCCTTCTCCTCCACCTCTTTCATCGTCCCTTTGAAGGCTCAGCAGTGGTTAGAGGGGGTGAGCGCTACCCTCCGGGCGCAGGCTTCTCAGCGCCAGGGGGGCAGAGTAGCTGCTGGAAGTTCTGTGTTCCTGGGGGGAGAGTGGCCTGTTATCCCAGATGCCCGGGAAAGGGGACCGCCACCAACCCACCCCATAAGCCTCTCCCTGCCCCCCTCACCTGGCTCCGAGGGCCCGCTGCACCTGTTCCAGCTGCACCCGCAGGGCACGCCGCTGCCCGCCTTGTCCTGTGTGGTGCTAAGCGCTGAGCGCCCTTGTATCCCAGCCCACGGCTCGATGGAGCCCGCAGGGCGCAGCACCATGTCAGAGCCCCGCCGCCATTACCCTGCCCCATCGCCATCCCCCAGCTGTGTGGGTGGCAGCTCCAGGGTACTTCGAAGGGACCCAGGTGGGCCCCCACCCCCCTATCCCTGTCTGCTCCCGGGGATCTTGCCTGTGGTAGGAGCTGAGCTGGACTGGGTGGGGGCCCCAGAAGGGTGCACCTGGCAGTGGCGTTCCAGGACCTGGAGGGAGAGCCGTCACCGGCGGTGGCCGCCTTCTCTCCTGGGGATCTTGCCTGTGGTGGGAGTTGAGCTGAGCTGGACTGGGTGGGGGCCCCAGAGGGGTGCACCCGGCAGTGGCGTTCCAGAACCTGGAGGGAGAGCCGTCACCGGCGGTGGCCGCCTTCCGTGCCCAGCCCATCAGCGGGCCCTCCCGCACAGGATGTACCCAG
>NW_005360677.1:372411-390184 GCF_000412655.1 Myotis brandtii
CGGATTCTAGTCTCTGGCTGTGGGTCTTGTCCTGCGTCAGCTTGGTGCTCCTTCCCCGGGGCCTGGGCGCTCCCTTCCCCCAGGCTGCGGCCTCTGTCCTGCCGGAGACCTGCAGACGTCCCTCCCTCGGAATTCCTCGGAAGTCTTCCTCCTGGGGTTGTGCGGGCGCCTCGCCCTGAGCCACCTCCAGGCTGGTGAGGTCGGGCCTCCGCCTCCAGAATGCGGAAGGCTCTTCACTCCCCCCCCTGAGGGACCTCCTTCCTCAGGCACTCTGGCCTGTTTCCTTCTTCATCTTGAAGAGCATCTTCTTCTCACCCCGAGGGGTCTCCCGCCCAGACCCACAGAGATCTCTTGTTTCAGAGCCGGAGTAGCCTCCCCACCCTGACCCTGGTTTGCCTTCTCTCTCTGACTCTGAGGAACTTCTTGTGCTCCCCGTGGGGGGCTCCCCGTCCCTGATCCTGAGGGTCCCCCTCTCTCCGACTCTGAGGAATCGGAGTTTCTGAAGTGCTGCTCTGTCCTGGTCCAAGCCCCAGCCCAGCCCCTCGGGGGATCCTGGGATAGTGGCAGGCCCTGGGAGGGCAGGCCTGAGGGCCCGCAGGCTTCCAGATGATGGTGGAAGGGGGCCTGGGTGGTGGGCTCTGCTGGGCCCTCTCTTCCTTCTGGACCAGATTCAGGGAAGGATGCACTTTGTCCTAGGCTGTGAGGGAATCCCTGTGCCAGGGCCACCCCCACCCCCCACCCCAGGGGAGCCTGGAGACCCCAGTGGCTGCTCCGGTGGCCTCCCTTCCATATGGCCCTTGCCTGACTCCTGCATTTGTTAACCCGTGTTATGTAGTGTAAACGGTGCTTCAGCAATGGTCCCGTCCACCTCGCTATAGGAAGTCGCCCTGCCTCACCCCAGCAGCCTCTTCCACGGCAGAACCCACCCCTGCCGCCCCCAATCTGAGAGGGCCCTTGCCCAGGACCCTCTGACCCCTTCACCTTGAATTCTGAGTTTCCTGGTTCCCCAAAGCTACTGCTGGTGGTGGGGTCCAGCTCTCGTAAGCAACCTGAGAAAGATTGATGTAAGGAGCCCTGTGCACACGTCCCAGCCCCTCACACACATCCCACCTGGACTGGAGCCAAGAAGCCTAGGGAATCCCCGGCAGATAAAGGGAGGGGGCGCCCAGATAGCTGGTGTTTGAACTTCCAGTTCTCATAGTTCATTGTTCCACCTGTATTTACACAGCCTACTATGTGCCTGCTTGTCAGGTTTGCCCGCCTACAGCCGACTGCATCTTTCTTATCTTCCCCTCCAAGCCAGACCATCTCCCTGGAACCCCACACCCTCTTCCTCCACCATGGGATGCCTTGGAGCAGGAAGGGCCTCGTAGGACACCCCTACTTTGTCCTGATGGGCCCATCCAGGCCCATAAAAAAACCACTGCATGTACCCTTTTAAGCTCTTTCTTGGTTTCTGACAGCAAAATCAGACAAAATTCAAGAATTGAAATCTTAGGCCAGAGCCGAGCCTCAAAACTGCAAGTCTGCATAATCAACAAAAGGAATCTAAAAAGGGAGATGAGAGGTCGCTGCTCCCTTGCAGCTGTGGAGGGAGGCAAGTCGCTCAGTATCCTTAAAACTAGTTTTAAAAAACTTGATTTCATAAGGTCTTAAAGTGGGACCCTTCTCAAGAACATCCCATCTTTATGCAATATGGATGTGGAGATATTCATAACTAACCGAAATAGAAGGTTCTCTGTGAAAATAAATCTGTCTTTTGAAGAGTTTCTGAGCACAGGGGTCTGATAAGACTCCCACGCCTTCAGAAATTATTGCATAAACTGTGAAAATAGCCTCCAGCCCCTTCCTCTGAATATAATTGTAAAAATTTCTCTATCAATTAGACAATAGTCATTGGCACTTTCTTCCTCTCACACGTACAAAAGAACAATTAAAAGCTGCCCTGGCCTCTTGATCATGGTCCCATGTACCAAAAGGTCACTAGTTCGAATCCCAGTCAGGGCACATGCCCAGGTTGCGGGCTCGATCCACAGTAGGGGGTGTGCAGGAGGCAGCTGATCAATGTTTCTTTCTCTCTCTGTCTCTCTCTCCCTCTTCCTCTCCTTCTCCCTCTCCCTCTTTCTAAAATCAATAAAAGCAAATTTAAAATGCTTATGGCTTTGCTGGGCTTAGTATTTAACAAATCCTTTGAGAGTGTCTTGTTTAAACTAACAGGTCCAGGGCTCACAGCATCTATCTCACTGATTCTAATCCCCTGTTCATGGTCACACTCTCTCACTAGGCTGTGCTCTCCTCAGAGACAAGGGACCAAGTGATGGGGCAAGACTTTCATGTACTTGGCATATCCCCAGTGTCTGGCGTAGGGTGGCCCACAGGCTATTCCATTCCCTCCTCCCCGAGCAGCCATGGACAGACATTGCCACCTCTCTCCCCTGAGCTCCAAATTAGTTTCAGAATCCCCCTGGACACAGTGCCTGAGACAGCTGCTACAAATCAAGGGGAATTGGCACATAAAATAAAACCTACTTGCCGTTCTTGGGTGCCCCGACACCCAACTAAGAGCTATGAGATGAGGAATGAGTGAGGAGTGGACTGCCTCCCCCAGTGTAGTCCGGCCACCCCAGCCGAGGGCCCTGCTGCCTGGATGCCGACCCCTCCTGTCAACATCCCAGGTGTGGGCTCTGCAGGCACGCCAGGGCTCTCCCACGTGGGTCTGCGGCACTCCCGACTTCCCCCAGATCTGGGGCTGATGATGGGTCTGCAGCCAGCCCCCTGCAGGTGTGCAAAAGCTGCCTCAGCTGCACCTCTTGCATCTGGGCTCTGGAAGGGGAGGGGCAGCCTGTCTGCCAGTCTCCCCACCCCCAGCAGCTGCTGAGCCTTCCCACCTAACATTCAAACACCATACGGGGCGACTTGCCCCAGCCCCTGTACCCACCACTGGATCCTGGGAGCTGGACCTGGGGGTTACCCTTCCCAGGGGCTGTGGGCAACCATGTGGGTGCAACTGAGCGAGAGCCCCAGGAGGACCATGTGTGTGAGGAGGGGTGCTGGGCGGGGCTGTGGAAGGAGACCAGGGAAAGGGCCAGTGTTCGGTCTCTTTATGTGGCAACACCCAGTGCACAGATTCCCTGGGAGAAAGACTCACCCCTCCAGGAACTGGTGGTTCTGGCTCAGGGTGTCCCCAGCCTGGTGTGAGGAGCACAGCCTGGAACGCTGGAAGGATTAGGGGGTGGCCTAGTCCCCAGGACACCAGATGGTAGGCAGCCTCTAAAACGCCCCTGAGATGCCCCCTCCTGGCATCCATGCCCTTGGATGATGCCCTCCCCTGCCCCTCCAGGTGCAGGAGCTTGGAAAGGGGTCCCTCCTGCCCAGGGGAGCCCTCAGATGAGCCTGCAGTCGTGGCCGGCAGGTTGTCTGGACAGGTCATTGGACACACCCTCCTGCTCTCTCCTGGGAGGCCTCGGCCCAGAGCCGGCTGCCAACCTGCCCGAAGGGCCTCGGCAGTTGGTGGCTGAGCTGGACCGGAGACAGCCGTCGCTCCCAGTCACCACAGCACCCTCTTCCTGGAGGGAGGGCTGCGGTGGGTGCTCAGTGTGCCGCTCAGGGCCTGCCAGCCTGCTCTCCTCCCACGCTGCAGCCATGTCTACGGCTTCTGGGCATCACCACGCAGTGGACTGACCAAGATGGGTGCTGGCTGTGGGATGGTAGCAGCCGGCACAGAACGACAGGCCCCGTGCTGCGGGCACAGCGCTACACCCTCCTCATGGATGAGCTTCCGGTGCTCCCAGCAGCCCTCTGAGAAGGATGTTCTCTTCCTCGTCGTGTGGCTGAAGGAATAGAGGCCACAGCCCACACCTTGTCGGAACAGAGATCTGAACCGGATCCATCTGTCTCCAAAGCCCACGCTCCTCCCACTCTCCTCACCACTATGACTGCCCCAATGTCACAGTGACCCCCCTGCCTCAGCCAAGCCCCGCTCACCCGACTCATCAGCTGCTCCGAGTCCCCACCCACCCTACCACGGGCCTCGCTGCACTGGCTCCGCGCACACTGGGCCTGGTCCCTCAGACCACAGAACTGGGCCTGCGGAGGCCAGAAGAGGCCCAGCCCCGCCCCAGTCAGCAGCTCCAAGTCCCACAGGAGCTGCAAAAAGATGGGGTGCCAGAATGTGAGAGGGTACCCATCCTGCCTCTGCCACACCCCCAGGCAGCCCCTCCCTGCTCCTGGGCCCGCCGGCTCCATGCACCTGGGGAGGTAAGGTTGGGTCAGGCCCCACCGAGGCCCGGTCCCCTCAGAGGCAGTGCCCTGCCTCCCTCACCTGCCGAAGTGCAGCCCAGAGCTGGCCCAGGCCTGCAGGGCATCGGAACAGGTGCTGGTACAGAGCCAAGACCTGCTTGGGGCTGCAAGGGAGCCTTAGGCCCCAGGTGTAGCTGCCTGCGCCATGGAGTAGGGGTCGGGGCAGATGTCCCCTCCCCTTTTCCCAGTGCCACTAGGGACTGGAGATGGACACACAGGATTTGCTCACAGGAGCCAGAGACAAAGCCCCTGAGCACAATAATGCAGGACCCTGATGTCTGAGCCGCGGCCGGGGCCCACCAAGTCTCCTGGAGCTCTGACTCCGAGAAAGGTTTCTGGGTCACGGAGGTGGCGGTGTAGGGTCAGGAGTGTGACCCTTCCAGAGACAGGTGTGTGCATGTGCTTGTTCGCATCCCAAATGAGTACCTGTTTTACATCCACATACTTACATGTACATACGAAGCTGCATTACATAGGCGCCTCACATGCTCAACATGGGCAGCAGCTACCCACAGCCAGGACACAACTGCTCCACACTTGTGACCCTTCCTCGCAGGGTGCTATCATTCTCACCCCCATTTTACAGATCACAACACTGGGCCCCAGAAGTAAGCTGCCCTAACCAGCAGGTGGCACTGTCTCCCTCAGCTGGAGATGGTGGCGGAGATAAACAGGCTCTGAGCCAGCGCAGGCAGGACAACGTGACGGGCAGGCCATGGCGGGTGCTTCCCTAGCGCTGGCTCCAAGCTGTCCCCATGCAGAGCGCTGTTCATTCTGCTTGTTCCTTGCAATATGTCAGATGAGGACACAGCCTGCATAAGCTATAACTAAGGGAGGGAATGAAGACACGAGATGCTGCTGCTCTAACCACTCCACGAGGGCAGGGAGCCCCTCGCAGCAACTTGATGAAGTGGGTGCTATCATTCTCACCCCCATTTTACAGATCACAACACTGGGCCCCAGAAGTAAGCTGCCCTAACCAGCAGGTGGCACTGTCTCCCTCAGCTGGAGATGGTGGCGGAGATAAACAGGCTCTGAGCCAGCGCAGGCAGGACAACGTGACGGGCAGGCCATGGCGGGTGCTTCCCTAGCGCTGGCTCCAAGCTGTCCCCATGCAGAGCGCTGTTCATTCTGCTTGTTCCTTGCAATACGTCAGATGAGGATACAGCCTGCATAAGCTATAACTAGGGGAGGGAATGAAGACACGAGATGCTGTGGTCTTCGCTGTCTCTGCTGCTGCTCTAACCACTCCACGAGGGCAGGGAGCCCAGAGAGAAGCCTGGCAGAAGCAGCTGAGCAAGCAGACAGGTGACCTCAATCCAGCCCAACACTCTCCCCTTTTCCTGCTGAAATATTAGGGACCCAGCAATGAGAGCAGGGCCCCCTTTGCTATTTTAGCCAAGGTCCCTAACACACCAAGGTCGTATAGCCAGTAGGAGGTAAAGAGAATTCAAGATAGAGTTCACTTTTAAAAGATGTTTTTCTTTTCAAAGACATAGAGTTTTTCTATTTCAAAGCCCATGTTCTTTCCCCTACAAGGATGTCTTCAGAAATTGCACATGTGTCCCCGGCCCACAGGCCCATCAGGGTGGGCGTGGCTGTGGATGCACACAGGTATACACGCTTGTTGGGGGGGGGGGGGTCTGTGCACTTGTATCTGTGTCTGTATTTCATCACAGTCCTGGTCCCCACTCCAGGCACAGGGTCCCTCTATCACCAGCTCTGAGTGGCCCAGGAGGCCCCTGAGCACTTGGTATCCCCAAACCAAGAGAAAACAGGATGCCATGTGGGGACTGAGCATCTTCTCTGTGCACTTCAGCCCCTGCAGGATTCCACATGATCCACAGAGGGTGCCCCATCGGGGCCACAGGCCACGCCTGCTACCTGCAAACGCAGGCTGGGACCAGGCGTCCTGGCTCCGCCTGCCCACTGCAGGGCAGCACCAGGGTATTGCAGGCGAGGGGCAGCCCAGGGATGCAGGCACGGGAGTGAGCAAGGTCCAGAGCTGAATCCCCACAGCTGCCACCGCTCTGACTCTGGGGACACTGACTTCTGGCCCCCATGTCCCAAGCAGCCCATGCCCCAGTGCCAGGAGGAAGCACACGCACACACACACACACAAGGCAGCCTTAGGGCAGGCCCCGAGTTTACTGCTTCTGACTCAACACGGCTGGGTTTTTGTGGGACATGGGCCTAGGCTCCCAGTGCCAGCGCAGGGCACTCTCGCTGAAGCTCTGGCCAGGGTGGGAGCTGCTCTCCAAGGAGAGCCTTCTGGTCTGATGAGTCCCGGTCGCTGTCATCCTGGGTCAGGTGTCCCCCGGGACTCCTGGCTGGGGCTGAGCAGATCTCGGGGTGGCTGGTCCCCAGTGAGTAGGACTGGGGGGCAGGCCTCGGGTGGGATACAGTGGGCTTCATGCTCCACCAGGCCTGCGGGGCACTGGCAGCCGGGGACACAGGGCCTCACACAGTCGGCAGACAGCTCCCCCAGGGGGACGTGCTGGTTGAAGCAGGTGCGGGGACAGGGCGGGCCACACTCATCGAACACGAAGCCACGGTCCAGGGGGCAGCCCACCACTGCAGGCAGAGTGGACGGCGGGGCTCCAGTCACCCTACTCACCCCTTGCAGCCCTCCCTGTGCCTCCCCCACCCAGATCTGGCCCTCTGTGCCACCCCCTTCCCCATGCCACCTCGGGCACTGCTGGCTCACCACAGAGCGTCGGGCCCCGCCAGGCCGGCGTCGCCCCTGCCTGGCGACAGTGGCTGGCATAGGCTTCCAGGGCATCGCAGAGGCAGGTGTCAGCCGAGGAGCCAGGGCCACAGGCACACAGGTCATACACACAGGCGGCAAAGAAGGGCTCCGGCGGCACCACAGCATGGCAGCGACTGAATGGGGAGGACTTCAGCACCCCGCACCGGGCGTTGGCCTCACGCCGGGCACGGTAGCCTGCTGCTCGGCAAGGATGCACCTCCCGGCCCTTGGAACAGGGCCGACCAGGTCCCGGCCCCTCGGGGACCTGGGTGGGGAAAGTGGCCCTGGTATGACCGCATCCTTGGGCAGCTGGCCTTTGTCTGCCGTTCTTCAAAGCATTTCCCACCCAATGTTTTGTTTTAGCTTCAAAAACCCCCTTACAAGAATAGCAAAGAATGAAGGGGGGGGGGGGGGGATAAGGACACATATGTACTAGTAATACCTTAATCAATAAAGAAAAAAAAGAATAGCAAAGAAAGCATGAGCTACTTTTCTTTTGTCCCCATTTTGGGGACAAACCAAGGCCCAGAGCAGGCAAGTAACTTGTTCAAGGTCACACAGCCTGTGAGTAGCAACGCAGGGCTTGGGGAGTCAGATGATGAGGCCTCTTTCAACAGGCCTTTCTGCCTCCTCCAGCTCCATGCCAGGCAAGAAGCTCCCAAGCCAGCCTAAAAGTCCCAAAGCCCATCTTGTATCCACCCTGCTCCCCATGTCCACACCAAAGGGCTGCTCTGAGACTCATGCTCAACTGTGCCGTCTCCAGCCCGATCCCCGGCCCCCCAGGCCCCGGGCTCCTGTACCACTCACCTGCCAGCTATTCCCAAAGGCAGCCTCAGTGGGTAGGAGCAGCCCCTGAGGGCCCTGCAGATCATCCTGGGCAAAGCCATTGAAGTTCCCACAGAGCCCACAAATCTGGCCCCGGTAGGAGCCAGGCACTCTCACCTCCACCTGGGACTGCCCATCCCACAGCACCTGTGTGGAGAGGCTGGGACTGGAGAGAGGGGAAAAGGAAGCCCAAGATCCGCCCTGGCCGCACACACAGTGTCAGCGCGCCCCCTGCTGTCGGAGGGAGGCTCTCCATGGGGGAGACGGCCCCGGGGACAGGCTGCGGGACTATGACAGGCAGCACAGCTCCCAGGAAGGCACCGGCCGTCAGCATCCCTGAACTGGGCCCCCAGGTGAAATGCACCCACTTCCAGAGATAGACTATCTCCTGGGTGCTCAGGCCTTACAGCGGACAGGACGCAGTTAGAGTTTGTATCCCAAGTGTAGCCAAGTCCTATTCTAGGAATTTACAAAGTGTGCTTCTTGCTGGATGCGGGGGAGTGCATCACTCCTTGGCATGGGAGCTGGAGGGACTCCTGAAACCACCTATGCCCTAGGAGACCTCAGTTGACCCTCCCGCGAATCCTTCCACGATTTTACCAACGAGGAAACCGGCCCACAGAGGACTGGTCCAGGCCCAGGGCCCAGTGTGTTGATGGCTGAGCCAAGATTAGAAACCAGGCTCAGAACTTTCATTGCACCTGAGGCCTCTGGACTCTCCCACCTCCGTGTGGCCCGGGAAGTAGTTGGTAACCCCCACGCCCTCCACAGAACAGCAGCCTGAGCAGCCCCAGGCCCCTCCTTCCCCCACCCCACACCCCCATGGCCAGGCCGCACCTGGAGCCCCGGCTGGGTGTGCAGGATCACGGTGCCGCCCCGCAGCTCCGCGTACAGCAGCGGCTCCTGCAGGAAGGGCAGGGCCACAGGGCGCCCGTCCACCTAGCGGAGAAGGAGGGCGGGAGGAGGGGCGACGTTGGCACGGAGGCCTGGACGGCGGCGGGACTGCCCTTCCCGGCCCTCTGCTCGCCTCACCGTGACCGCCCCGCCCTGCAGCAGCCGCACGGCCACGTCTCCCAGCAGCACCGCCACCTCCTGGGTCCAGGCCACACCGCTCCGGCCCCGGTCAGTGTTGGTCACGTGCACACTGCGGTGCGAGAGGCCGGGCGCGGTGGTCAGCAGGAGAGGGTGCGGGGCAGGGAGCAGGCAGGGGGCGCTGCGCACCTGAAGTCCCCTCCACGGCAGTGCCGGGCCAGCACGTAGCTGCAGCTGCCCTGGAAGTGCAGCAGGCGGCCGTCGAAGGTGCGGTAATGGGGGTCTCCGAAGGCCATGCAGGAAGCCGGCCGCGGCAGGCAGCGGGGGCAGCAGCTGCCGGGATTCAGGGCGGGAGCCTCGTCCTGGCCTCCGCCCGGGACAGCGTCAGACACGCGGTCCCGGCGGAGCCCCACGCGGAGCCTCTGAGGACCCGGGCGCTCGGGCTCCCAGACGCACTGCGAGCGGGCTCTGGGCGCCGCCTCGCGGTCGCTCCGGGAACTGCAGGACCCTCCGCCGCGCCCCTCGTCCCCAGCTCCGCGGCCGGGGGCCCCAGCCAGGTTCCTCCTTCCCTGCCCGTTGCACCAGGTGGCGGTGCCACGTGCACACTCACCCCACCGCCCTAGACGGGCACTCACAGGGCCACAGGAGAGCGGCGGGCAGCGCTGACTCTGGCAGCGCACGGCGCCGGCCACGCAGGAGCAGCTGGTGCAGGGGTCCACGGCCCAGCTTTCCCCGGAGGCCACCTCTCGGCCCTGGTGCTCACATGACTGGGCGGGAGCTGAGGGGACTTGGGGGGAGGGGAAGGGCAAAGGTCAGCTGCCCCTGCCTCACCCTGGGTCTCGGTGCTGCTCTCTCCATCACCCGGCCCGCACCTTGGCATCGTTCACAGCACCTGCCAGTGTCTCGAACCTTCACCCAGCCGTGTGGGCAGGAGAGGGCCTGGCACTCCTCAAGGCGGCACTCCACGCGGCCCCGCTGAGGACAGAGGCCACTGCTCTAGGGACTTCCGGTAGGACCTGGGGTCCCTGGTCACACTTCTGGGGGCTCAGTTCTGAGGCAGCAGCCCCTTCTCCCTGGAGCTGCTCCAGAAGAACCACCACTTCCTGTTCAGGTGGGGCCTGAAGTCCAGCCCTCAGCTCCGTGCCCAGCACAGGGATGCCTCTGCCCCCTCTCACCCAGGGGGGCGCCCTTTCCTAATTACCTCAAAGACACCCCCTCATATGCATTGGCCCAGCGTCCTGAGGCTCCCCTCTTCTATAAGGCCCTCCACCCCCACTCCTCACCCCCAGCTCACATGGCAGGTACAAGTAATGCAGGCATTGCTGGGGTCCCGCCAGCTCTCTCCATCGGCCACTCTCCGGCCCTCGGCCTCCACCACACATTCTGATGGGAAATGAGGCTGGGGGAGCGCTGTCCTTCCAGCTGCATCCCTCCTCCCTGGAGCGCACCCTGAAGGCCCACAGCAGGGGGTGCCCCCCACCCACTTAGCACCCTGATGGTATTGATTTCTTCAACCACATGCAGGGGGCCTACTAGAGGACAGACCCTGCACCGGGGATGTGGAGAGGGTTCTGGAAGCCGAAAGAGCCGTAGGCTGGAGCCCTCCTCGGGCCTGGCTGCCAGCTGGGCAGTGCAATACCCTACCAGGGGCCTGTGGTACTGAGCCCACTGGCAGGCCTCAGGCCAGGCCTTGAGAATCCAGGCTTCATTCTCTGCCTCCCTCTGCCTCAGGGTCTCTCCTCCACCCCAATGACAAGCCCTCCCTTTCTACAAAAGAACGAAGCCAGCATTTACCCCGGCACACAGGGCAGCAGCCCCCAGGCGGGGTATGGCGCTCTGAGGGGAGACAGCTGAGCTCAGGACAGGCCTGGTGAACGCAGAGCCAGGTGAGGTCCTGTGAAAGGGCGTGAGAACACGGTGGGTAGAGGATGTGGGAGGGCGCCGGCTCTTCGCGGAATGTGACATTCAGGACGGGTGGGCGCATGCCGGGTGAGTGGGAATCCCGGAGCTGCGGCCGGAGATTCGGCCCCAGCCCACAGAGGCGGTTCTTGGAGCTTTGGGAATCCCCAGGGCCGAGGGCTCACCTGGCACTGGCAGGTGTAGCAAGGGTCCAGCGGGACCAGCTCAGACCCCAGCAGGCCCTCTGTGCAGTTACTCAAGGCCTCTGTGTAGACAAGAATGCAATTGAGGGTAAAAGGGGGGCAAGGGATGTAAGCCCAGGTGACCGCACTCACCCACTCTATCCTCAGACCCATGTCCCAGCCCTTGACTCCAGGAAGGATAAATCCTTTCCCGCTGGTTCAGGAGAGAAAAGTTTGGACTTTTCAAGAGGAACTTTGCTAGGCTACTGGGGGGAGGGGGCTGGACACTGGCCACGTGTGGCTTCCTTAGCCTGAGGTCCCTCAGGACCACACACAGCGCTGCCTGCTCCCCGCCCAGCTCCCTTCATATTGCCTGGCTAAAACGGCACAAGAAAGCACAGAGAGCCAGAACCGGTTTGGCTCAGTGGATAGAGCGTCGGCCTGCGGACTCGGGGGTCACGGGTTCGATTCCGGTCGGGGGCATGTGCCTTGGTTGCGGGCGCGTCCCCAGTGGGGGGCGTGCGGGGGGCGGCTGATTGGTGTTTCTCTCTCATTGATGTTTCTGACTCTCTGTCCCTCTCCCTTCCTCTCTGTAAAAGGTCAATAAAATATATTAAAAAAAAAAAAAAAGAAAGAAAGAAAGCACAGAGAGCCAGGTAACCCCCAGTTCCAATCCTCAGTGCCTGTGCCATTTTAGGCAGATCAATCAACCTCTCAGAACCTCAGTTTCTTCATCTGTAAAAAGGGAATAATAATAATACTTACCTCACTGGGTAACTGTGAAAATTAAACAAGATACTGCTTATTAAAATCACCAAGCAGCGCATGGCATGCAGGGGTGCTTAATAAGTGTTCGTCTTTTTCTCTTTTCCTGAAGCACAAGTGCTGATAAGAATGGCTCTCCCCATCTCTGGAGCTGGGCCACTCACTGCCCCTCTTGACCCGACATCATTGCCCTCAAAAGCCAGCAGCTGGCACAACTGCCACCCCACAGCACCACCTGCTGGGCAAAATGAGTCAAGGGGTCCCTGCCAGTTTTCCCGGTTCCCCTTGGGGTGGTGCAAGCCTCACCCGCCAGGGCAGGGCGAGGGCTTCTAGAACAGTCCTCTGGACTCAGGAAAGGTCTGGGGCTGGGACTGTGGCAGAGAGCTGGCTGGCACTTCCAGTGTCAGTCAGGGGGTGGCAGCCCTGCTACCCTCTATCAGTGACTCACGGGCACAGGTGGGACAGCAGTGCTGAGGCCCCGGGGGCAGGAGCTGGCTGGCAGGGCAGCCCACCAGGCTGGGACACTGCCGTCGGTGACAGCGAAGGCTGGGAGGCCCCTCGGGCTGCAGCTGCAACAGGAATGAGTGAGCAGGGCTGGGCCCCAGACCCCTCCGTGTGCCTGCAGCACCTCCTCAACAGCCCCCCAGACTGGCTCCTCACCCCTAATCCCCAGCGATGATTTCCCTTTCCCTTTCCAGTCATTGGGCCTGAACCATCTGTGACCTTTGACCCTCCTGCACTCTCATGCCACCCTTTTCCCAACGCCACTGCCTAATCTCTGGACCTATGATGTCACTGCCTGCTCCCCATTGATGGAGATTCTCAGTGGCCCCAACCACTTCCCAGGTGTCTCCTCGCCCATCCTATTCACGCCCACTCTACACTCCTGCCAGGGGGGCCTGCCCACTGCCTCCCCCACTCAGCACTGGTGCCACAGCTAACCCCAGACTTCTGGGCCCTGCTGGCTCTTCGCCCCAAGCCCTGCCTCACCTCCTGGCCACTGGGACACTCTCCTGTCTCTGACCCTCATAGTGCCTGCTGCCCGCAGTGTCCAGGCTGCCCGCATGGTGCCCCACCCCCAGCATGGCCCTCACCTACCTCGCAGATGCACACTTCACAGGGGTCGGCCCCAGGCTGGAAGCTGTCCCCTGGCTCATACTTCCGGCCCTCATGCTCACAGTCTTGGGGGTGGGGTAAGAGCAGAATAGGACCAGGGGGCCTTCAGGCTGGCAGCAATGCCAGGGGTAGGGTTCTCTGTCCCCCAGAGACCCCAACCCCCAGGATTTGGGTGTGTACAAAAATGGGAGCCACTCTGGAAAGGCTTGTCTCTGCCGCCCCACCCAGTGCCAAGGCAGGGAGATGCTGACCAGGTACTACCTCCCTGCCACCCACCCCACCCCAGGCTCCCAGTACCAGAGCATCGAGGGCAGCAGTCACTGGGCCCCTGGCGGGGATGGGCACAGGAGCTGATGCACTGGACTCGGGCGCAGGTGACAACACCCTCGCGACACATGCAGGAGGAGCAGGGGCTGTCCGGAGGCTCCCAGCTACTGCCTTCAGGGTGCTCCTCCCCGTGGGCCAGGCAGCCTGTCCCAGGTGGGCAGGGGTGACTCTGAGTCTGGGTTCTGTCTGCCCCCGATGGCCCACCCTGGGTGGTCAGCAGGGCCTGGGGTCTGGCCTGGGAGGGGATCTGCAGGGGTGAGGTGGGAGGTGGCCTGGCAGAACTGCTGTCTGCGGTGGAGGGAAGACACGGCTGGGCTCAGAACTCCTGGGCTATAATCCCTGGCACGCCTGCTTGCTAAACCAAAGGCCAGGCAGCAGGCACTGCCTGTGGTAGGCCAGCATCAGCACCAGAACCTGGCACGCAGCAGGCATCTAATACATGCATGCAGAATGAATGAAAGGTAACTCAATCTCTCCAAGCCTCAGACTCCATAGCTGTTAAATAGAATTTCCTCTGTGCTGCCCCCTCACAGTGAGATGCTGTCATGGTTCTGGAATCTAAGCCGTGCTGGGCAGAAGGCAGGTCAGAAAGGCTCCTATTCAGGCAGCCTAGAAGCAAAGGTTGTCTCTGCCAGCTGCCAGTTATATTACCTCTCTGCACCTCAGTTCTCCCATCTGTGAAATAGGAATAATAATAATAGTGCCTCCCTGATAAGATCTTTGTGTGGATTGAAGTGCTTAGCTCCTGGTATATGCTCATGATGTGATCATGATGATGAATGGGGTGTGGTTAGGCAGGGGGCAGCTTTGAGGGGGTCTACTAAGCCTCTGGAAGGGGAGATGGTCTGGGCAGGCCAGGGGCAGGGCCAGGTCAGAAGAGCTGAAGGAGGACAGGGGTGAAGTCTCAAGGATGGAGGTGTGGGAGGGCAGATGGGTGGGCAGGGAGGTGGGAAGACAGGAGGGGAGTTTGAGGGAAAGGAGGTGGGGCAGATGGAGGCGCATTGGGCCCAGGGGCAGAAGCAAGGGGCAGCCCCACCGGCCGGGCACACCTCTGCAGCGAGGGCAGCAGCTCCCCTGCTCGGTGACCTGGAGTGGGCAGGACAGGGGTGGGCACCGCCGCTGCACACAGCTGACGTGGCCGGCCTGCAGAAGATGCTGGGTCAGTGACTTGCTCCCTAGGCTGGGTGCCCTAGAGGCAGGGTGCCCAGCCAGCGCCCAGCCCCCTCTGCCACCTCCCGGCCGTACCTGACAGCGACACCGCTCGCAGCTGCCCGTGGGCCCCTCAAACTCCTCCCCATCCTGGTGCTCCCGGCCCTGAGAGAAGCATCCTGTGGGCGACATGCTTTCTGGGTGGGACGCTGTGCCACCTTGCCCTGTCCAACCTCAGGCCTGGCGAAAGGCGAGGAGGAGGGGCAGGGAGGGGCCCCGGGGGCCTGGGTGTGGGGAAGGCAGCTCACTGTGGCACACAGGGCAGGAGCAGGGGCCTGGGGAGGGGTGAGGGCAGAGAGCAGGTGGACATGGCTTCTTCTGGCAGCGCATGGAACCTTCCTGGGGAGAGAGGTCACACTGCCACTTCCTGATCCCCATGTCATCACACCCTCAACCCAGGCTTCACACTGCCCCAAGATGGGGCACCCCCACCGAGCCTGCCAGGCCCAAACCCCCTGGCTTGGCCAGGAGCCTGAGTCCAGTCCTGTCCCACTTGTCACAGGCAGAGGTGCGCTGTGAGACTGCGGGGGGGGGGGGGGGGGGGGGGGGGGGGGGGGGGGGGACAAGCCGGCCAGAAAGGAGGGCCAGAGATGAAGGTTCCCGGGTTCCCCAAGGCCACCTCACCTGGCAGGTGCACAGGGAGCAGGTGGGGTCCAGTGGGTCAGGGAGGGTCTCTCCTAGGGCAGCAGTGACTCCATGATAGAGGCATCCTGGCAGAGCAGGGAAGGCAGTGGGAGAGCTGCTGTCAACAGGACCGTCTCCTGCCTCACACTCACACTCACACTCACACTCACACGCTCTCACACATATACACTCACATATACTCACATATACTCACAATACTATACACTCACACTCATACTTTCACACACACATACTCTCTCACATATACACTCACACACACTCACACACATACTCTCATACATATACACTCACACAATACACTTACACACATACTCACACTCATATACTCTCACACACATACACGCTTACACACATACACATACACTCACACTCATACTTTCACACACACATACTCTCTCACATACACTCACAAACATACACTCTCACACACACATACACACACACACACACAGCCGGCCTGGGACCTCTCAAAGCTTAGGGGTCTGAGAGGGAGAGCGGGTGTCTGGGAAGGTGGGTGAGGAGAGGCTTCACCAGGCTGTAAGTGGTGAGCTTTGCACGCAGGGAGGCCGTGGAGCATGGAGGTGGGCTCACAGAGGAAGGTGAGCAATGGGTGGGGCTCCCGAGGCACCCAGGGCAGTGGGAATCGTTTTGAGTCTCGTGATGTGCTGTTTTAGGAAGGCAGCAGGACAACTTAAGAGCAGAAAGGTCTGGAAGCACAGGAACCAGTTATTTGGTGAGCCCAACACCAGTGAGAGGTGACAGCAGGGACAGAGGACACAGACAGTGGAGGCGTGGGATCGAAACGCAGGGTGTGGGTCTGCGGGGCGGCTGTCTCATGACTCTGGGCTGCTGGAGGTCCAGAAGGGGCGGGCGGTGGGAGGGCAGGCGTTGACCTACCCTGGCAGGTGGGGCAGCAGTGCCCAGATGGGATGAGCGGGTGGCTGCAGCCCAGAGGCTCACAGGGTCTGCGGCCGCAGGTCACAAAGCCTTCCAGGCAGGTACACAGGTTGCAGGGCGCTCGGGGCTCTGGGAACTCCTGGCCACTCAGGTAGGACTCCCCAAAATACTCACAGCCTTGAAGAGAGGACAGGGAGAGGCAGGGTGGGGTCAGGAAGGGGTGAGAGGACAGCAGTCACCACTGTAAGCTTGCCCTGGCCTGAGTCCAAGGCCTCAGAGACGTGGCCACGGTGGGGAGGGAGGCCTCCATCCAGGCTGACGGACACAGAAGTGGAGAGTTGGGGGGAGAGTCGGACTGGCCAAAGGGCAAACTTTCTCCCGTTCAGCCTGCAGAAAACTCTCCCTGTCCGTCTGATCTATAGGAAAAACCCGCACGGAATCTGTCCCTAGGGTTGAATACCCAGCAGGCCACTGCCCGGCCAGAAGGCACCATTTTTTCCAACGTGACCTTAGAGCTGGGAGATGCTTGAGATAACTTAGGTGGCCTGGACCCAAGGCATCCCCTTTCCAACGCTCTTTCAAGCCCTCTGATCAATCAAGGAGGGGCCAGGGCCCAGGGTGGGGCAGCTTGCCCTGAGCGGCTGACACTTTCTGACCTTTTTGAAAAAGAAGGCACTTTGGGTGATAATGACCTGTCAGTGTGAACTCATCCACTGTAACCAATGTACCGCCCTGGTGGGGGGCCCTGATAATGAGGGGGGCTGTGCCTGGGGGGGTTGGGCACAGGGGATATATGGGAAGAATCTGCACCTTCCTCTTAATTTTGCTGTGAACCTAAAACTTTTCTTTAAAAGAAAAAGTCAGTAAAAATAAGAAAAAGGGGGTGAGTCTCAGGCTGAAAGCCTTAGAAGGCAAAAGTATCTGACTTGAATTTAATATTTGATTTTTAATTGTATTCACTTTAATGGTAATATTCTACTCCTTGAAAATCTAGTTTTCCATTTACAGTATGATATAAAGGTTCCTTTCTAAATAAATTTCAATATAAAATTTCAATTTGAAGAAAAACACTAAATAAATAAAGTTACAGGTGGTAGAGGGTATTAGAAACAATTGCCAAGATAATAAACAGGAGTGACCAAAGACTGGGGAACTGGTCTTGTTCAACTCTCTCTCTTTTTTTTTTTTTTTTTTTTTTTTACAAGAGTTAAGATTAGGCCCAGAGTCACTCTTAAAAATGGTTAAGATGGTACATTTTATGTTATGTGTTTTTTCAAACATTGACAGAAATTAGGCTCAGAGAGGTTATGTAACTTGCCCAAGACCACACAGCCAAACAGCATCAGAGGCAGGAGCAAACCCAGGCTTTAGTCCAGGGCTTTCTCTTTCTTAGTGTAATAAGAATCGGGGCCCTCTCCAGGGCAGTGAGGATGACTCTGAGCCCTCCCGCCTCGCCCACCCCCTGTCCCTGCCCCTCACCATCACAGGCAGGGCAGCAGTCACCCCTGGCAGGGAAAGGGCACTGGGCAGGGGCACAGGCCCTGGGCTCGCAGCTGACGCTGCCCTCCAGGCAGAGGCAGTCGTGGCACCGCACTGTGGGCGACGGGAAGCGCTTCCCGCTGGCCAACTCCTTCCCCTCATACAGGCAGCCTAGGGGGCAGAGACAGGGCGGGGCGAGGGGCTGTGGTGGCTGTCTACCAGGCCCACCACCTCCCGGGCACTGCCCCCCAAATTCTGAGAGGGGAGGGCCAGGCCAGGGGGAGGGGAAGGCGGGGTGGCGCCCAGGCTGGAGCTGGAGAAAGGCGGGCGAGGAGTCAGAGGTGACCAC
>NW_005360677.1:390649-402165 GCF_000412655.1 Myotis brandtii
TCCCAGCCCACCGCGTGGACTGCTCCCGGCCGCCCCCAGCCCCACCCCTGCTCCCCTGCCTCCTCCCACCCCGGGGGCGGACTCACCAGACAGTGACACAGGCGGCAGGGGTCAGAGGGGTGGGGGAAGTCTGCTCCGTGGGGGTACTCTTTCCCGCTGAAGGCACAGCCTGGGGGAGGGGGCAGCTATAGGCCTGGGAGAGGCCCTACTTGCCCCAGGTCATGCCCTCCCAGCCCTAAATGCCCACAGGAGGGGCCAACCATCCCAGGAGACCCCCTTCCTGTCCGCCTCACCATGGCAGTCATTGCGGCAGCAGGGACCAGGCAGCGGGTGGGCGCAGGGGGGCTTGGGGCAGGCCCGAGGCTGGCAGCGGGCGTGGCCCTCCTGACACCAGCACTCCTGGCAGGGGTCTCGGGGGTGGGAGAAGCTCTCGCCGTGCGCAAACACTTGTTCCTCCAGGATACAGTCTGGGCAGGGGGTGGGGAGGAATGGGGACGAAGACTGAAGGTGCCAGGAGCCGGCAGACAGCTCCTCTCCCCGCGGAGCCCGGAGCTATGGTGGAAGCTGTCCCCACAGAGGGAGAGAAGGGGGCTGTGATGCAGGCATGGGTGTCTCTCTGAGCGCACACGTGTGTGTATGTGTGAGCGTGTGCACACACACGTGTGCACAGTCCTTTCACCTGCAGGCACATGTGTGTGCCTTGAGGGTGAAAAGCTGAAGGGCTCCTGAGTGCCACACGCCCTAGCACACTCTCCAGGGGGCGGGGGTGGGGCACACTGCATTCCAGCACCCCGTCTCCCTCAGGGCACATCCAAACGTGTGTGGCATGAACGTGGTGTGTTACACGGGCAGACAGACAAAGATATCCGAGTGGTGCGGTGCGGGAAGAGGAGACTTGATGGGGAAGAAGGGTGACATGGGGACATGAAGGAGAAACAAGTCCCTCCCACCCACGCCCTGTGCCTTCCAAGCTTCGCCAGACTGAGCCTTGGGAAGGCCGTGGCTTTCTAAGGGGACTGCTGTGCCCAGGGGGTGGCAGGAGGGCCAGGCCTAGGTCCCCCGAGCCAGACAGGTCCCGTGAGCACGTACCTGGGCACCTGGGGCAGCACTGGCCTGGTCCACTCTGGGGCCTGGCGCACGTTGTGGGTGGACAGTCAGCCAAGGAGCACCTCACGGTCCCGTCCTGGGAGTGGGGGAGAGGGCAGTGGGGGTCAGCCCTGGGAGGGGCTCAGAGGGCAGCAGCCAGCCTGGGGGGTACCTCGCATCGGCAGGCGTGGCAAGGGCTGTCCGTGTCCGTGAAGTTCTGCCCGTTGGCATACACGTGGCCGTGGTAGGTGCAGCTCTCACAGCTGGGGCAGCAGGCGCCTGGGCGGGCAGATCGGTCAGAGCCCAGCTGATCAGGGCGGGCGGGGCACAGCCAGGGGTGGAAGGCAGACCAGGGCGGGGCACTCACCAGGTGTCTGGGTGGGGTGCTGGCAGGGGGCTGGGGAGCAGAGCACAGCCCCACACACGGGCACCCCATCTTGGCAGGAGCAGGCTGTGCAGGGCTGACCATCAGGCTCCCACTGGACGCCCTCAGCAAACTCCTCTCCACCAAGCACACAGGCTACAGCAAGGGGGCCGTCACCATGGCAACCTAGACACCTCCACCCGCCCTCCCCTTCCCTGGACCCCAGCTTTACCACCCGCACAGCAGCCTCTGAATATACGCTGGGAGGGTTGGTGGCCTTAGCAAGGCCCCCCTTACTTGAAGGAACACCCCTCCACCTCCAGCCACTGGAAGCAGCGCCCCTTTGCAGCTGTTTCTCCCCTCCCCTCCTCCCCCACACACCTGAGCACAGCTGGGGACCAGAGTCTGGCAGGGTGCAGGGGGCGACCGGGCACTCCTGCTCCTCACAAGAGACCTCGCCGGCCTAGGAGGGAGGGACACTGGGTGAGAGGCCCTCAGGAAGGCCGATCTGGGGCGTGAGACCGGGGCTGCCTACCTGGCAGGAGCAGCGCAGGCAGCGGCCACCCTCTTGGAGTCGGAAGGTCTCCTGGCTCTGATAGTGGTGTCCCTGGTACTCACAGCCTGGACAGGAGGGTGGGGGACAGGCCTGGAGGCTGCCGGGGACGCCTCACTCCCCCTGACATCTACCTCCCACCCTGATGAGGACAGCCACCTTCAGGGGTCCCTGCCAGCCCCCACCCCCAGGAGCCAGGGCCCCACCACTGTGCCCGTGTGCCATGAGAAGGGGAGAACTAGTCCCTCCTGGTGGGGACAGGAGCCTAGTTTCATAAAGGATTTCCTCTGGACTTTAACTCAGGGGGGCCTCCTGTAGGCCCAAGGCAGCAATGGCACCCAGAGGCCAGGGACTCTCTGGCCAGGGCCTGCCCCTCACCCAGGGCCTGCAGCCTCCCACTCACCGGCACAGACGGGGCAGCACTGCCCGGGGAGCCTGCCTGGGTGTCTGCAGGGCGCAGTCGGGCAGGGCAGAGGCTCGCACTGGACGCTCCCGTTCTGACAACAGGGCCTGGTCAGCATTGGAGAGGCAGGCCCGGGGGCCAGGCCCTCCCTGCCGGGCGGCCACACTCACAGCACAGCGGCAGTGCGAGCAGGGGTCCCCGGAGCCCACCGGCTCCCCGCTGCGGTACTCCCGCCCGTTTAGGAAACAGCCTGTTGGGGAGAGGGTGCCTTAGACCCTCCTCAGGGGTCCCCCACTGCCCCAAGTCCTGGGCCGTCAATCAGCTTTGGAGCCCCTCCAGGCTCCGCCCACGGACTCACCATCGCACACGGGGCAGCAGGTGCCTGGGAGGGGCCGGGCAGGGTATGGGCACAGGCTGGAGCATTCTCGCTGGCGGCACTGGATTTGGCCCTCCTGGTAGGGGCAGGGGGTGAGGCAGAAACAGCATTTGCGTCCCAGCTATCCACTTATTAGATGTTGTTATGAGTGGAATTGTGTCCCCCACAGACACAAATTCATCTGTTGAAGTCCTACCCTCCATCGCCCTGCACCTCAGAATGTGACTTATTTGGAAATAGGGCTGTTGTAGAGGTAGAGTTAAGGTGAGGTCATACCAGAGTGGGGTGGCCTCTAATCCAATGCCTGGTGTCCTTGTAAAAAGGGGAAATTTGGACACAGACCCCCCCACACACATAAACACACACACACACACACACACACAATACACACACATACACACAATACACACAATACACACACATACACACACATAAACACATATACACACACAATACACACACATACACACAATATACACACATACACACAATACACACACATAAACACACACACATACACACATACACACATACACACACAATACACACACACACACATAAACACACACAAACACACACATATACACACAATACACACACACAATGTACACACACACACACACACACACACACACACACGGGAAGCAGCACGTGCAGATGAAGGCAGAAGCCTAGGAACACCCCAGCTTGAACCACCGGAAGCCAGGAGAGAGGCCGGAGCAGATTCTGCCTCACAGCCCTCAGAGGGACCAACCCTGACCGCACCTTGATCTCAAACTTCTGGCCTCCAGAACCACGAGACGACACGTTTCTGTTGGTTAAGCCACTCCATTTGTGGTACTGTGTCATGGCAGCCCTAGGAAACTCATGTAGATGTATAACCTATCTTGCTACGTAAGTCCTCTGTGACTCCGTTTATTCATTGGGAAAAAAAGACACACTCTGGCCGGTGCTCAATGGTTAGAGCATCGGCCCTCAGACTGAAGGGCCCCGGGTTCAACTCCTGGTCAAGGGCATGGACCTTGGTTGCAGATTGATACCCAGGGCACGTGTGGGAGGCGACCGATCAATGTCTCTCTCTCACATTGATGTTTCTCTCTCTCTCCCCCATTCCCTCCACTCTTTCTAAAAAAATAATCAATTGAAAAAATATCCTTGGGTGAGAATATAAAATAAAAAAAGAGACAATAATGTTCCTCTCCTCATAGCCCCGTTATGGGCGTGAGGTGAGGTGTCTGGTGTGGTGTCAACCTCTGCAAGCTGGCAGCTACCCAACAGCAGCCGCTGCTACTCCCCCTGGCCTTTGCCACCTAGACCAGCCCTGGAGCTCATGCCCATACCTGGACGCACTGCCTCTAGCACCATTAGTGCCTGGGCAGCCAGGGACTCCTCTCACAGGTGTGTGAGGGGCCAGTGTGAACAGGGTTGTAGAGGGCCCATGGCCTTCACAACGGGCTCCTTAGTCCTTGGCAGGCTGTGCTCTGTGGCTGGCTTCAGGCCCATGAAACAGCCTTCCTCCGCATGCCCCTGCCTGAACCGTAGGTCTCCGTCCCCACCTTCCTCCCCCAGGTTCTGCCCGGGTGTCCCTACACCTGGTGTCTCGTCCGCTTGGGCTGCTGGATGTCCAAGATCAAGGTACCAGCAGTTGGCGAGAACCTGCTTTCTGGCTCATAGACGGCTGTTTTCTTGTCCTCACATGCAGTATGTGTGTGTGTGGGGGGGCGGTGCTGAAGCCCTAAGGGCGTGATCCCATTCCAGGGGTCCTCAAACTATGGCCCGTGGGCCACATGCAAATACAAATATTGTATTTGTTCCCGTTTTGTTTTTTGACTTCAAAATAAGATATGTGCAGTGTGCATAGGAATTTGTTCATAGTTTTTTTTTAAACTATAGTCCGGCCCTCCAACGGTCTGAGGGACAGTGAACTGGCCCCCTGTTTAAAAAGTTTGAGGACCCCTGCTCTAACCCCTGAGCACACCGGCCAGGGCGGTAGCTCTAGTCTTAATTTTTGAGGAAACTCCACACAGATTCCCATTCCCTCAGCTCCTAAGCGCCTCCCAGAGGCCCCACCTCCTAATACCATCACCTTGGAGGTTAAGATTTCAGCACATAAAGGGGGGGTGGGTCTCAAACATTCAGCCCATAAGTCCAGGAGTGTCTGTCCCCATTTCCCCCCCGCTTAAATCCTACTCACCCTCTAAGATCCAGGTAAACACCACCCCTCCATGAAGACTTTCTAGAGCTGTGCTGCCCCACAGAAATACAACACAAGCCACGTAGGTCACTGTAAACTCTCTAGTAGTCACATCCCAAAAAAACAGAAACAGGTGAAACTAGATGTTAATGTTCCACTCAACCCAATATATCCAAGATGTTATTTCAGCATGTGATCGGCACAACGTATACTGAGATAGCGCACACTCCTTTCTCTCGCACTCCATCTTTAAACTGGTGTGTATTTTATTCTGAAAACCCGTCTCAGATCGGATGGCCACATCTCAAGGGCTCAGTGGCCACATGCTGTTGTGGCAACTGATCAGACCTCGAAGTTGAGCCAGACCTCAAACCCGTCTGCGTCTCGCCCTCCCTGGCCTGTACCACCGGCCACATCCTGCCCGGCCTCACTCCTCTCGCTGCAAGCTCCTTGACTTCAGTTCACCAACCCATGCTGCACTCCTGCGCTGCTCAGAGCTGGGCATGCAGACGGGCACGACCCCGCCCCAGATCAGGCCCTCTCCACCCCTGACCCCTCACGGTGACTTTGGGATGTGCTCAGTGGAATCTCAAGGGCTCAGTGGCCACATGCTCTTGTGGCAACTGATCAGACCTCGAAGTTGAGCCAGACCTCAAACCCGTCTGCGTCTCGCCCTCCCTGGCCTGTACCACCGGCCACATCCTGCCCCGCCTCACTCCTCTAGCTGCAAGCTCCTTGACTTCAGTTCACCAACCCATGCTGCACTCCTGCGCTGCTCAGAGCTGGGCATGCAGACGGGCACGACCCCGCCCCAGATCAGGCCCTCTCCACCCCTGACCCCTCACAGGGCCTTTGGGATGTGCTCAGTGGAATGAAGGCCTGAATGTGGTGGGCCTGGGGGAGCGGAGGGGAGGGGGAAGCCCAGGAGCAGGTCGGGGCTCACCAGGCACTGGCAGAGCCGGCAGGGGTCCCCAGGTGCAGTCCATTCTTGGCCGTGCTCCCGGCGAGAGCCACCTTCTGTGCAGCCTGGGGCTGGGGGGAGATGGGCAGAGAGGAGGCCCGATGGGAGCCAGCCTGGACCCCAGTTTCAGTCTGCCACCCCTCTCCTCTGAGCCCAGACAAGACCAGGTCATGCCTCTGCCTAGACCTCTCTTGGCTGCCAGCGTCCCAAGCTGGGCAAGGCCACACTCCTAGCCCGCCTTCCACGGTTTCCAGGACCCGGCGTTCCACGCCCACCTCCCCCGCCTCCCCGTGTGAGATTTGTCTGCTTGCACCTTCCCACCTACCATCCACCAACTCCCTCTTGAGTGTGGGTCCCAAGCCTCTGCTCTAGCGGCCCCCTCTTCCTGGGATGGCCTCGGCTTACTCCACCCTCCACCTGGCCAACTGCTCTTTATCCTCAAGGCTCACTCAGGACGCTTGCCCTCCTGTGCCCACCTGGGCTAGGTCTCCTCCCCCTGAGATTCCATGGAACCTGGTGCCTGCTCCCACTCCTGCTTTGGGGACAGTCTTGGTGTGTGACGCAGTGTCACCCTCTAGTGGTCTGCCCAGGGCCCACCGGGTCTTAGGTGCACACAGTAGGTACTAGTCAGCATTATGAAGGTAGCATATCATTACCCACACCTCACAGACGGGGAACTGCACAGAGCAACTCCCTCAGAGGCACCACCACAACGCAGCACGGACAGGATCTGAGCTCAGGACCCGCCCCAGAGCGGGTGTGGCCAGGCGTCACTCTCCCGCTGCCTGGACCCCCAGGTCCGAGCCAGCAGGGTGGGCTCTGAGTGAGGAAATGACGGGACAGCCCTGCCTGGAGCCGCCTAGGGAAGAGCCAGGGCTCACCTGGGCAGGCCGGGCAGCAGTGGCCAGGCCTCAGGACTGGCTCAGGGCAGGGGCTGGCCGGGCACTTCATGGGCACACAGCGAACCAGGCATAAGATATGTGCAGTGTGCATAGGAATTTGTTCATAGTTTTTTTTTAAACTATAGTCCGGCCCTCCAACGGTCTGAGGGACAGTGAACTGGCCCCCTGTTTAAAAAGTTTAAGGATCCCTGAGGTAGCATATCATTACCCACACCTCACACATGGGGAACTGAGGCACAGAGCAACTCACTCAGAGGCACCACCACAACGCAGCACGGACAGAATCTGAGCTCAGGACCCGCCCCAGAGCGGGCGTGGCCAGGCGTCACTCTCCCACTGCCCGGACCCCCAGGTCCGAGCCAGCAGGGTGGGCTCTGAGTGAGGAAATGACGGGACAGCCCTGCCTAGAGCCAGCTAGGGAAGAGCCAGGGCTCACCTGGGCAGGCCGGGCAGCAGTGGCCAGGCCTCAGGACTGGCTCAGGGCAGGGGCTGGCCGGGCACTTCATGGGCACACAGCGAACCAGGCTCCTCTGTAACGTACCAACAGCTGTAAAGCCTCTGGGTCTGGCTCCCAGAGAGAGCACGGCAGGCAGGTGTGGGCACCCTTGGGAGGTGGGCACAGGTCAGGCAGAGAGTGAAGGGCCCGGAACACATGTGAGGCTGAGAGCAGGGCACCTCCCAGGAGGAGCAGGGCTGGGGCAGAGGGTGCAGGGACTCACCAGGCAGGAGCACTGGAGACAAGGGTTGGAGCTGGACGGGAAGCTGGCCCCCACCTCGTAAAGCTGCCCCTCGTACTCACAGCCTGGGGAGGGTGCCAGGATGACAGGCTGGTCAGGTGAGATCGGGGTGGGCGGGCATCACCCCCGGGAAGGCATGACCCCAAAGAGGAGCCGGACCCTCGGGGCTGACGGGGTGGAGGGAAGGCAGGGTGAGGAGGTCACCTGGCCGGCAGACGGGGCAGCACTCCCCGGGTGGCGTGTAGCTCTCCAGGCAGCTGAGCTCTGGGCACGAGGGCCCCTGGCACCGCACAGTCCCTGCCTGCGGGGCAGACACTGAGCCCTCCCTCCCTCCCTCTCCACTGCAGGCTACTGGGAGCTACTCCGCTGGCCTGCAGGCCTAGCGGGCTCTGGGCCTCGATGCCTGGGTGGCAGCAGCAGCCCTGGCAGGCCCCAGGTTGGGGTGGCGCTGCCAGGCCTGGGGGTTACCAGCAGAGCAGCAGGGACCTGGGTGGTGGGTGGTGGGTGGGGCCAGGCTCTGATCCCTTACCTGGCAGGTGCAGGTGACACAGGGCTCGGGTTGCCACGTCTCCCCAGCCCCGGGACCTTCAGGGCAGCCTACAACACCAAGGCCAGGCCCCCAGTAAGAGACCCTGAGGCTGTGGCCAGAGCACCCGGGAGGGCCCCACGACAAGGGAGCACCTTCGGGTGGTCGATGGCAGAGATCTTGGTATTTACTTCCACTTTCCAGGAAATGGCAGTAAAGCGTCTGACTCTAACATAATCAGTAGATTTCCATTATTTACGGCTGATGGAAGTGTTGAGGAAGGGGTGCCTTTAAAAAACGTTTTTTTAACATTTCTTTTTATTTTTAGAGAGAGAGAAGAAGGGAGGGAGAGAGAGAGAGAACATCGATTGGTTGCCTCCTGTATGCACCACAACTGGGAATCAGACCCAAAATCTGGGCACGTGCCCTGACCGGGAATCGAACTGGCGACCTTTTGGTGCATGGGACCCCGCTCAACCAACTGAGCCACACCGGCCAGGGCAGGGTGCCTTTTTAAAAATATATATATTTTTATTGATTTCAGAGAGGAAGGGAGAGGGAGAGAGAGAAACATCAATGATGAGAGAGAATCATTGATTGGCTACCTCCTGCACGCCCCCTGCTGGGGATTGAGCCCACAACCTGGGCATGTGCCCTTTACTGGAATCGAACCTGGGACCCTTCAGTCAGCAGGCTGATGCTCTATCCATTGAGCAACACTGGCCAGGGCAGGGTGCCTTTAAAAAAAAAAATCCACCCCTCACAGGGTGATCTGATCATGAATTCCTAACTGGGCCAATCGTGATGGGTAGTAATGCCCAGGCATATAACTTCTTAGTAAAAAACTTACATATTTTTTCTTTTTTTGGTGGTGGTGGTGGTGGGGGGGGATCTTTGCTTTTATTGTGCCACTAGGTTAACACACTTTTGAAATAAGCCAAAACCACCCTCAAGAAAGCACATAATCTTAACTATCTTGGAATCCAATTCCTGCCTTGGTTTCTCCAACCTTCCTTATCTCCCCTCCTTAATTTCAAATGCATTGAAGAAGCTGCAAATCTGTTATGCGCCAGAACATTTGAGAGCTTGCTCCTCGGCTTATGTCATCAGTTTGGCTCAAACACACTCTTATAAAAATTATTTATGTGTCTGGATGTTTCTTGTGTTGACAAGATAAACAACTCGTACTTGTTTAGTGTATGTTCCACGTCGCATACTTACACTAATAAAGTATGGCTTGCTTATCTGAAATTCAAATCTAACAGGGCATCCTGTGTTTTTATTTGCTAAATCCGACAACCCAGTCTCCCTGATCATGAGCTGGCAACAAGCCCCAGCAGCATGGCTTCCGCTTCCTCCCAGCTCTCTTCATCTCGCCGGCACCACTGCCCTCCTACTCCACTATTTCCTCCTTTCCCACTCGTCCGTGGGATCCAACCCGTCACCAGCTCCTGCCCGTTCTTTAGAAATACCCCTCCTTCTGCCCCACAGCCATCCCTGACTCTGCTTTAATAGTCCCCTAATTGGTCACTCTGCATCTAGCATAATGCCAGATGACTACTCCTAAAACACCTCTTTGAACATGCCACACTCTGGCTCTTCAACTCTCCGTGGCTCCCTATTGCCCACAGAAGGAAGTTCAAACTGCATGGCTTACAGCAGCCTGTTCCCACTGGCCTTTCCAAACTGATTTCCTGCAACCTTCCCCCCCCTCCCCCCCCCGCCCCGATCTTGTGTCCAGAGGACCCTGCAGCGCTGTCTGTTTTTGGTGACATCCCACTTTCGCTTGAAGATCTAGCTCAGACAACCCATTGGCACCTGGTCTGGGTAGGAGTCCCCTGCCAATTACTGCCTTTCTACACCTCCTTTTAATCTGTTCATTGGATTTTTTTTTTACTTTATTGATCTTAGAGAGAGAGGGAGGGAGAGAGAGAGAGAGAGGGAGAGAGAGAAACATTGATTTGTTGTTCCACTTATGTATGCATTCATTTGTTGATTCTTGTTATGTGCCCTGACTGGGGATCAAACCCACAACCTTGGCATATGGGGACAGCACTCTAACCCAGCGGTTTCCAGCCAGTGGTCCTCGGACCACTGGTGGTCCGTGAGGTCCGAAAGGTTGGCGACCGCTGGACTGGGGGGGAGCTGGGGGGCAGGTGGAGGGACCTAGCGGCCCAGAGCCGACCTGCAGGAGGGGCTGCCTAGAGCAGCGGCTGCCAACCGGTGGTCCGTGAGGTCCGAAAGGTTGGCGACTGCTACTCTAACCAACTGAGCTACCAGCCAGGGCGTGTTCATTGGATCTTGGATCTTCTCAGTAAGACCAGAAGCTCCCAGAGGGCAGTTGTAGCCCCAGGCCATAGTATATTGCTGACTGTGCTTCAGTTCTGGACCCCTCTAGCCACTGCCAGAACGAGTGGGCAGGCACCCTCCGGGCATGTAGCAGGTGGCAGGTGGCAGACCATGGCCCCGGGGCCCCAGAAGAAGGATGGGAAGTGGGGCTGGGGCTGGCAGGAGGCTGACCTGGCTCACAGTGTGGGCAGCATGCTCCTGGCTCCGGACAGGGTCCTCTTGGGCATGGCTTCTGGGTACAGGCTATTTCTCCTTCCTGTGGGGAGGCAGACTGGTGGGGCACCGGCATCACAAGCCTGGAGGGTGGGGCCTCCAGAACCGAACCCCCCCGCCAGGCTGGGGCCTGCCAGGGGAGCAAGAGGCTGAGTCTGCTCAAGGGTCATGGGCGACTCCTGGTCCAAGGGCAGAAAAGACATCCGACCCCCAACCCCATCACTTCCCTGATCCCAGAAATCATCTCTCCCAGGTGCCACCAAATTCCCAGAGTGGAGAGATCCTAGGAAGGGGGCCAAGGCCTTCCTCAACGAAAGAGTGAGGAACAACAGGCCGGAAGAAGGTGGCTCTGGAGGCAGGTGAGGGAGAACAGGTGGGTAGATGACAGGGGCAGATGGACGAGCCGGGACAGTGAGAGTCCACAGGAGAGGGGCGATGCAGGAAGCCAGGCAACAGCATTCTCTTTGCCCTCCATGCCCCTGTTTGCCACAGGGACCGGGGCGCCCCCTCCATGTGCATGGGGGTTGAGCCCCAGAAAGCAAAACTACTCAGAATCAGCTGAAGGCCACCAGTGCCAGGCTTGGGGGTAGGGACAGGTAGCTAAAGGGAGGCAGCCAGGTAAAGGGGACAGGTATGGGACATTCAGGTGGGTCATGGAACTCACCAGGCAGCGGCAGGTGGTGCAGGCGTCGGGGGAGAAGGCCTCCCCATTGCCATAGGCCTGACCATTGTGGCTGCAGCCTGGGAAGGAGATAGTGCTGTCACTCAGGCCCCCAGGCCCATCTCCAGGCCCCGCGGCGGCGCAGCAGGCAGGTGGAATGGCACTCACCGCGGCACTGGGGCAGGCCAGGC
>NW_005360677.1:402214-418462 GCF_000412655.1 Myotis brandtii
CGTCAGGCTCCCAGCGAGCCCCCTCAGGCCAGGCCCGCCCCAGCGCCCAGCACTGGGGAGAAGCGGGGCGGCATTCGCAGGACTCCAGCTGCCTCACCCTCTCCTGCAGGTCCTTGTTCTGGAGCAAAGAGTTGGGGGGTTGGAGGTGCTGGCTCAGCTTCCCCCACAGACTTGTGGGTTGTGAAAACTGAGGCAGCATGAGAAGGAAATTTGACAGGTCCAGGGTAGACGTGGGTCCCTCTCTAGTCAGTCAGCATCCAGCCCAAACCATCATAGTTCTCACGACCTGGGGTCTGGATCGGACCCCAGGGGGGCATGGGGCCCCAGGCTTCTCCTTTGGACAGAGGAGAGCCCATCCTCCCGCCCCAACAATTGAAGTCCTTTATTCATTCAAAGTCTTTCCTGGTGATGCCTTATATACACTAGGTGCTCTATAATATTTACAAATACATGAAAGAATGTGAAAGTCTGGGTTGACAAAACAGATACCCTGGAGGTTCTGCATGTTTATGAAAGAAATGATATTAAGAACTGTTCAGATAAGAATCTCTCCATGTACATTTGAAACAAAACTATTTTAGGGTCCCTTAGCGCCACCTCTCCCCAAGCCCAGCTCTTCTCTCCTTTCCTCCCACTACACAGGCCTGCCCTGCCCCACACGCACAGCACACAGCACACAGCACACAGGCCCCGCCTCCAATGTACCTGCTCTCTGAGCTGTGTCACCTCAGCCTCCAGCCTTTTCAGTGACTCCTGCAGAGGGCGCCACTGCTCCTGCGAGGCCCCAGCGGGGTCTGAGGAGCGGGCGGGGGCCTGCTGCTGGTAGTCATGGATGTCAGCAAGCCCCAGGGACTCCCTGGAGACAGCGCCACCTGGAGGCACAAGAATCCAGGGTGGGCCTCTGGGTGAGGGGCTAGCAAGGCCCTGGGCCTGTCTTCCCAATGGTGTGCCCCTCCCCTGTCCACCTGCCCACCCGTCATCCATGGAAGGAGACAGGGTCTCTGAGGCTGTTAGAGTGAAGATCTGGAAGGGGAGGAGGGGGTAGGGAGCCCTGAGTGGACAAAGGTGACCCAGACCAGCTTTCCCAAGTAGCAGGAACCTTTCAGTCAGGTGCCAGCCCCAGGGATCCTGGGCCTCTGGGGGCACAGGGAGTATCTCGACCAGCGCCTCCCTGCACGTCAGGGTCACTCAGGGACGTAGCCAGGGGCAGCCCGGAGCTGACATGCCATGCTGGGGGGCCCAGGAGCCGGCCCAGGCTGAAGTGCAGGTCAGTCCCTTGGGGAAGGTCGCGACTGATGTGTGAAAGGCGGCTGCTTGAAGGTGCCTGGGCTCTGGTGTGAGCAAACCCTGCCAGCCGCCTGCTGTCAGAAAGGCGCTGTTCCTGGAGACTGTGTGTGTGTGTGTGTGTGTGTGTGTGTGTGTGTGTGTGTGTATTGGGGGGGGGGTGCTGCAACTCCGCTCTCTGTTCCCACCTTGAAGACCTGCCACAGCGTCCAGTCTGTGACCGAGGGGCCTGGGGACCCCACATGGGGCAGGGTGGGTTCCAGAGAGTGAGACTAGGCTGCATTCCCTGAAGGGTTTGGGGAAGCTACTGGCAGGACCCCACTAGCTTGCAAGGCGCCGGGTGGAATGAAGACAGCTGACCGTGGTTCTAGGTGACATTATGTTGAGGGAAAGGGGGGCCTCTGAGCTCAGACGTAGGCTTGGGGACAGCCACTTGCACCTCACGTGGACCCCTCTCCTGCCGGCAGAGACAGAAAAGCCGTGGCAGGGGGCAAGCTAACTCCACAACCACCCCACAGACCTCCAGGTGGGGTGGGCAGGGCACAGAGGGGCTGGAGGAGGGGGGGAGGGAGGGTCTTCCTGCAGAAGCAGCTCATTAGTGGCTAAAAGGGTTTCTCTCACGGACACTAGTGAGGCAGGGGACCAATGCCACCCACTCTCCTCACCACCCCGCTGCCATCACCAAGGGCGTTGGAGATTCTAGTCCAAAACCTACGTTGTCCTCTTTCTTCCAAACCTGCATGGCCTGGGTTCCTGGCTTGGTTAATGCCACCCCCACCTACTCGGAAATCTGGGGCTCAGCTCCCCGCTGCTGCACCTCCCCCACACCCCATCGTCTCCGGTCCCACCCAGGCGTCCCCAGCCCACTCCGCCTCTCCTCTGCTCTCCCTGTCTCTACCAAGAAGACTGAAGACAGAGCCCTCCCGCCTCCAGCTGCTCCCGCCCTGGCACAGCCTTTCTAACCCACACGCCTGGAGGTTCCCAGCAGCAGGTCCAAATGTGACCTTTCACAAGTGCCACCCACCTTTTCAGCCGCCCTGCTACCCCCCACATCCAGGTTCTAACAGCCCAACAGATGTGGGCACCCAAACCTCTGGTGCATGCTGCCGCCCCCTCCCCGAGCAGGGCCACCCGGAATGGCACTCTGCCCTGGCTCCTGCACCAGCTGCCTTCCTGGCCAGCCCGTGAAGGGCGGCCAAGACGGGGTCTCAGCATCTTGCACCCTCCACCCCAGCTCGACTCCCATCCCCCATGATCCTCCTCCAGACCGGCCTAAGCAGGAACGATTAGAGGGTCTGGGAGAGGCTGGGGGTCCCCTGGAGCCCCCAGGGAAGATGGGGCAGTCCCGTGCCTGGGGTGACCCACAGAAAGGGCGCCTGAGGGTTGCACAAAGCCTAGCTGCTCCCCACGGAGCCGTCCTCAGTTCCCCTCTCTGATCCCTCTTTTCCCGCCTGTCCCGCTGGGGGAGAGCCAGACTCAGAGATTCAAAGTCAGCTCCCACAGCGGGCCTCTTTTTTCCTGGTTCTCAAGACAAATAATTAACTTCAGACTCCCAGATTCCAGGGCAGCCTCTCCCCCGCTGCTGCCTGCAGGAATTCCTCCCGAGGCCATAGCGGGAAGCCCCCTCCCGCTCCTGGACCCCACATCCCAGCCTCCCAGCTCCCCCACCACGCTGGCTCCTCCAGCCCCAGGCAGGGCCGGGAGAGGCAGCTGCAGCCCCAGCTCCTTCCCTTTGACTGGGCTGAGCAAGGACGGGTCCTGCCTGGCCGACCCTAAGCCCTTGCCTCCCCGACTTACCTCTGCCCACCCCCTGGGCCTGCGCCAGGCTCAGGAGCTGGAGGAGGAGGAGCTGCCGAGCGGCCCCCAACCCCGCCATGCTCGCTCTGTCTGGCTGCTGCTGGCTGTGGTCTGGGCTCGGAGGCACTGGGGGAGGCGGGGTGGGGACACACCAGGCCGCCTCCCACCCAGTCTTTGTTCAGGGAGGGCTTCTGGAGTCTGTCATCCTGCAGGCTTCGCCTACCCCCCTGCTGGGCACCTCGACCCCGGGGTCCCATTCCGGTCCTGACCCAGTCCTGCTCTGAGCTGTAGCAGCCCCAGACCGGCAGGGAGTGGAGAGGGACTGGGAGCAACTTCTGCATATGATGCCAGAGAAGACCCTGAAAATAAACACAAATTCATCCCTGTGGGGCTCTGAGACAGCTGGCTTCCCTGCCCCCTTGGGTTACTCTAACTCCCTTGGGTTACTCTAACCCCAGCTTTTACCCTTTCTCGCCTGTGTACAGGAAAAGTGGACGAGCTGGGTTCAAATCCCAGTTCGGCCAATTCCATATGCCCTTGGGCAATCCCCCTAACTTCTCTGTCCCTCAGTTTCCCTGTCTGTAGACTGAAGGTGATAATATCTACTTTATAGACTTGCAGTGCGGATTCAGTGCGATTATGCAGGTAAAGAATTTAGGGTAGTGGTTGGCACATGCCAAGGGCTCAGTAAATAAATACCATAGGTGCTACCCTCTCTGAAATCGGGGGCTTCCAGCCGCCTCTTCCTTTCTCCACCTATTCATTCTTTCCTAGACTCTACTCACTCCCTGTCCACCCAGCAGACCCAGGCTTGGTCCCAAATGCCAAGGCCTCTGTTTGCTGTCGGGTCCCAGCCCGTTTTCCAGCTCCTGAGCTCAGGCCTGGCCTGGGGGTGAGCAGTGGGCAAGGCAGAGGGCAGGGCTGGGCTGTGGGCTCAGCAGGCAGATGGGGCTCAGGGCGGAAGTGAGGGAAGCTGGCCACGTGGGCCCGCAAGTCTGGGAAACTCCTTCGTGCAGCTGGGAAGCAGAGGGAAGTAGGGTTGGGCCCCAGACTTACAGGAAAGGGACCCTGAGGGTGGAGCCATGAATCCTGCCCAAGCCGTCTGCCTAATGCCATAAAGGCCAGCAAATCAGAGGCCACGCCTCCCCCTGCCCAGGCAGGGACAAAGGTCCCCCAGCCCATTCCTCATGCACCTTAAGACAGGGCAGCTTCTCTCCCAGGGGTGTGGGCCCCTTGCAGGGCCTGAGCAGTCGGCAGCAGGGGGAGGGGAGGCTGTGAGGCCGCACTGAGCCCTGGCCTCAGCCGGTCTGGAGCGAGGCCCCTGGGAGCAGAGGAAAGCCAGGAACAGCTGGCGGAAAGGACAAGGAAGTGGCAGCTGTGTTTCCACTGTGTTAAAGCAGGTCCCTCGGGAGGCTGTGGGGAGGAGAGGCAAAGAGCCGCCAACTCAAATCCTGGAGCAGAGCTTTCTGCTGGTGACCTCGGGCAAGTCGTGTAACTTTCAGCAATTGCATTTTCTTAGCTGTGCCAAGTTGCTCTAATAGCACCCACCCCACAGAGTGTCTGCGAAGGTTAAGCAAATTAATGGCTGGAAGGAGCGCTCAGCGTGGTACCTGGCACATTGGCAATAACTCCCCCCCCCCTTAAAACTATGGTTTTATTGATTTCTAGAGAGAGAGGAAGGGAGAGAGACAGAAAAATCGATGAGAGAGAAACATCCTCAATTGGCTGCCTCCTGCATGCACCCCTACTGGGGATGGAACCCAAAAACTGAGCATGTGCCCTGACCGGGAATTGAACTGGTGTCCTTTTGGTTCCTGGGTTGACACTCAACCGCTGAACGGCACCAGCCAGGAGGCAATAACTCTTATTACTTCTCTTATGTGATCTCTACTTGTCACCCAACCATGCAGGTGGGGGTGAGGTGGAAGCAGAGTTTGTCACTCCAAAATACATCTTTTGGGATTTGCTTATTTTAAGCTGTTTAAACAAACAAACAAAAACAAACTCAGAGAGAACCCTTGAATCTCCCCCTTTACCTGTCTAAAGGAATTCTGATAAAGACCTGCTTTAAGGAAGGGAACTTATTACATTAGCATCATAATATGATCTGAGTGCTGCAGGCAATGAGGAGCCAGCTAATTCTGTTTCTTAGACTCCCCTGGGTGTGCCATTGTTGGTGTCCCATTGTTCCCAGGTGGCCTGCAATAATTTGTTTACTAAATATTTAGCCTTCTAATCTACCTGTGAATTGCTGCTTTCCCTTTGAAGTCACAGACCCCTGCCTCCCTCTCCTGAGTCAGAATCCTATATAATAAAAGCCTAATATACAAATCAACCGAACTGTGGACGACTAGTGGAACGACTGGTGGCTATGATGTGCACTGACCACCAGGGGGCAGATGCTCAATGCAGGAGCTGCCCCCAGCCCACAGGCCCAGGCCAGCCAAGGTGGGTGCCAGCAAGGGAGGGGGGAGCAATTGCCCTGCCGGTCACCCCACAGATCGGCACTGATTGCTGGCCAGGCCTAGGGACCCTACCTGTGCATGAATTTTGTGCACTGGGCCTCTAGTAGTACATAAGCCTCTGTTGTTAGATGCATACGTTTATAATTGTCACCTTTCTGATGGATTACCCTTTAATTATTTTTTAAATATTTTTTATTGATTTCAGAGAGGAAGAAAGAGGGAGATAGACACATCAATGATGAGAATCATGGATCAGTTGCCTCCTGCACGCCCCCTACTGGGGATCGAGCCCGAAACCCAGGCATGTGTCTTGACCGGAATAGAATCCGGGGCCGACCCTTCAGTCCACAGGCCAACACTCTATCCACTGAGCCAAACCAGCCAGGGCTGGATCTTGCTTTTGAATCCAGTCTGATGATCTCAGCCTTTTGATTGGACTCTTAATCTGTTCACATTATTGATAGAGTTGTATTTGCATTTGTCATTTTTCTTGTTTTCCAAATATCTCATGTCATTATGTTCCTCTATAGCTCCTAGACTGGTTTGTGTGTGTGTGTGTGTGTTTTTGCATTAAGTAAATATTTTCTAGTATAACATTTATTTATTTATTTTTGTTTATTAGTATAACATTTAAATTATCCCATTAATGACACATTTTTTTTCTATATTTTTTTTGTTATTTTCTTAGTGGCTGCTCTAGGGTTTACTGTGGACGGCTTACCGTAATGCCTTCCTGTTCCATTCAGGTAAGCTGTCCCCAGAAAAGGGCCCCAGTGGAGTGCATGGGCAGGAAAGTGGCCTGAGGAAGGACGGCCTTGGACCAGGGGGAGCCTGAGCTGGCCACACAGTGGCCCCAGTGAGCGCTACAGAGGATGCGCTCCATTGGAGCTGGGGGGGTTGCACAAACCTCAGGATCACTTCAGGTTACATGTCAGGACAGATGCCCAGGTCCACGAAAACACATGTCCTGAGGCCTGCGCACAACTTCTCAGGAGACCTGTGGTCAGACTCCCCTGGCAACTGCCCCTGTTGCTCCATCCTGCACCTTGAGTACCTCCCAGTGAGGCCCCAGAGCTGGTCCTCTGCCCCCAGGGACCAATGGACTGTGGGAGCAGGGTTCACTGGACATGGTGGCTACCCACCTACCCTTCCCGAGGGCACCCTAAAATTCAAGGCCTGATGTGGGACCTGCTGGAGGGCAGACAAGGGGGTGTGTTGGGGTCCAACCCCAGCAGGTCCAGGGGTCCCCAAAGGTGTGGATGGAGTCGGCGATGAAGGAATGACACGGAGACAGCGTTCAGTTGATCAGCAGCCTAGCCAGGATCTCTAGCCAGGATTTCCAGCCAAGTTCTGGTCAGGATCTCCCGCGAAGTTCTGGTTAGGATCTCCAGCCAGGTTCTGTCCAGGTTCTCCAGCCAGGTTCAGTCACCAGGTTCTAGTCAGGTTCTCTTGCCATGTTCTATCCAGGTTCTGTCTCTAGGTTCTCTCTCTAGGTTCTGTTTCTAGGTTCTGTTGTCTTGTTACATCTGTATTTATACCAGTTGATTTTAATCCTGTCAATTTCTATTGCAAAGGTTAGGGCGTTTCTTATCTCCATTCCAGGGAGTAAAGATTATGTAGCTTAAGCGTGATTGTTTGTAATTAAAGTGATTAACTATCCGCCTGGCACTTAGTTAAGGGGTTTTATCCCCTCCCTAACTTCAGGGAAAAATCCCTACCTGGGGAAACAACCTTTCTCGGAGAGGTGACCTTGATTAAAACACATAGCGCTAGGGGGTGGGGGGGGAGCAAACATATTAAGAACAGTATGCCATATACGCCAGGCCCCTTGAAACATATGCTGTCCAGATGTTTCTTCTCTGCAGCGACTGTGTCAAGCAGCAAGGATGGACCGGCTCCCGGCAGGGGTGAAGGGTGGAGTGAGGGGGGAGGGGTCTGAGGTGAGAAAGCTTTGGGAGTGGAGGGATACTGCAGGCTTCAGCCTTTCTGGTTGGGCTAGTGGCCCTGCTGAGAAAGCAGAAGGTCCCTATTAGAATCCTACTGTGAGTGCCTTTGGGAATGTTCAGGAATAAACCTGAGAGCCACAAGCAGGTCGAGCATGGGACAAGGTGAAGACCCAGGGTCCCCGACACACCAGGAATCAGAAAGGGCCTCACACCACTCACTCAGACTTCCATGGGCACCCAGAGTAGGGCTTTTGGGGTCAGAGTTCAGGTTGGTGGGGCCAAAGCTGAAGCATAAAGAGGGGCACTCTGTCCTTTACCCCAAGCCCCTGCCCCTCGTCCCAGCTGATGCCCAATAGCAGGAGATGCTGCCTATCAGGCTCTGGTCCAAGGAGGGGTGGCAGGATGATGTCTGAGGACCTCCAGGAGAGGCCTCTCAGGGGGGGACCTGTCCTAGGCCTCTGAGCCACCCACCGTGGTCCTCCTCCCAACCTCGGTGCTAGTTCTTGGATGCCAGAAACGCTGAGCCCCCCAAGAGGTCTTCTCCATAATATGTGGGCACCCAACCTCTCTATCTCTCACCCTTGGACCCACAACAGCTTTCACCAAAACCTAGCCCACTGGGGTGTATGCAGCGAACCGGAGGGGTGGTTTACAGCCAGGCCAGAACCCTCGGGGTGAGGCGTGCAGGACAGAGAATGCACACACATAGGGTGCCAGGCCCCTCCTAACCCTGCCAGTGGCCAGAAGAAAGTCTCTCCCTCCCTATCGGCTGCCATCAGCCTCACCTCCCAGGGCACTCTGACAGCAAGCAGGGTCCCCAGGCCAGGCTCCGCTCCTCCCAGCAGGAGGCCTGCACCAAGAGCATGGCAGCTGCTCTGCAGATGTGCACACTACACTCATCAGGGTGACAGGTCCCTTGGTCTCCACCCTGCTGGGCCTCCCTTCCCCTGCAGCACCAATGACTGAAACTTAAACCCTGTGAACCCAACCTATGTCCCTATGTGGCCCAGATAGAGAAGGTGGGTCCTGGGGGGCGGGGGCAGCCCCTGTATAAGTTTCCAGGAAGAGTGGGGAGGAGGAACAAGGCCTCTTGCCCTGCAGGACCGCACAGGCTCCCCATTGCCTGCCTCCATCCTACCTGCCCCATAGCCTCTGCTTCTCTTGCTCAGGGTCCTGTGTAGGGCCCTGAAGTGGGTACTTAGGAAGAAGTTCCGAAAGGCTTAGAAGGGTGGGAATCCTGGGAAAAATGATCCACCGTGTTCTTAGTGCCTTTAGGAACCAACCCCTCCCCATTCATTCTGTCATTCATCCCTTCTCAGATTCATCATTCATTCATTCATTCATTCAGGAACGCGCAGCCTGGAAGAAGAGCTGGGACACTGGGCTGTCCTTGTGGAGAAGACTGAGGTAGGCAGGGGCCCAGGGTTTGCCCCCCAACCCCAACCCGTATCCCCATGAGACCCCTCCCTTCCCAGTGGCTCTGGTTTCTTACCACCCGCTCCCCATCCATCCTCTGCTTTTTTCCTGCCTCACTCTAGGCCCGAAGCAGCTGACTTCCTTGGCCTGCATGACCTGGGCTCCTTGGTGTCTGGATTCTGGGTGGATTTGACTAATGGGAGGCATTGGCAAAAGATAGGAGGGTGGGAGGGTGAAGCAGACGGTGCTCCCAGCCTTGCCGGGGCCACAGGTCCTGGAGGCGGCCGCTTCGAGGGTGGTAATGATTCTTGGCTGATGCCGGGCCCCGGATGCCTGGAAGTTCCCCAGTGGCTTTTGTAACCCTGTTCATACCTCTGCAAATGTCCTCAACTTGTGTTCTGCCAGGACCCACTCATACACCTTTAACTTGAAACCGCTCTCACTGAGGGTGGGCCTTTTGTCTAGGTCCCTGGGGGCAGTTGGGGAGCCTGAGAGAAGTTACCAAAGTCCCATAGACAAGGCTCCGCCCTGAGAAAGGGGGGGAGGGGTTAGGAGAGGGACCAGCAGGACAACTGGGGCATGAGCCCAGGAGGGCCAGGTGGAGGGGGGCAAAGCAGAGAGGGTAAGAGCAATGCACCTGCCTCTTCGTGAAGGGCCTGTTCTTTCTCTCTCTCTTTTTCTTTTCTAATTACTTAGAAGTTTTATTTTAGACTTACAGAGTTCTTTAAGACATCATATAGAGTATCCATCTTTGCTTGCATAAAAAGGCAACTGCAAACTACATTTATTAAGCTATTCCTAAAACTTCTTGACATTTAGAATTTTGGTTTTGGGTTTGTTTGTTTTTTGTTTTGTTAATCCTCACTTGAGAATATTTTCCCATTGATTTTTAGAGTGAGGAAGAGAGGGGGAGAGACAGAGAGAGAAACATCGATGTTAGAGAGACACATTGATTGGTTGCCTTCTGCACGCCCCAACCAGGGCTGGGGATCTAGCCTGCAACCGAGGTACGCGTCCTGATGGGAATGGGACCCTTCAGTTCGAGGGCCCACACTCTATCCACTAAGCCAAACCGGCTAGAACTTGACATTTAGAATTTGGATCTTCTGGATCACTTTTAAAATTTTTACTTTTTAAAATTTACCTGCAATAAAATTCACTCTTTTGGGTGTGCAGGTCTGAGTTTTGGCAAATGCAGAGAATAGGGAAACCACCACCACAATCAAGACAGAGAACCAAGATAATCAAGATAAACTCGTGCTGCTCTTTGTGGTAAACCCCGCCCCACACCCCAGGCTCTGGGCTGTTCTTCGATCCTATAGTTTCCTATGGGCCTGTCCCGAAGGGTGAGGCAGCTGGGGACTGGGTGGCCCCTCTGAGGGGCCACGGTCACTCCCTGGGCACATGGGCCACCTTTTCTACACAGACAACACCCCTGGGCCTGAGCACAAGGAAGGAGACCTCCAGCAGGCAAACCCCTCTACCCTCCTAATGAAGGGAAAGAGTGGGGGCCTGTGAGGGGGGGGTGCAGCTTGAGTGGGGCATAGCCCCAGGGAGCTCTGGCTGCCAGAGCGTGGGGACCTGTGTGCTCCTGGCTCTGCCGGCCCCAGGGACTCGAGAGGACAGCTGGTCATAGTGGGGCAGCCACCCAGAACCAACAGAAGGCAGGATGTGCTCTGTGGAGCAGCGACTGCTGTGTTTATATTATTATCACTTCTGCTGCACACCCACATCCTCCCTGTGAACGGTAGTCTGTGCTGTTGACAGTACAGTGCCAGCTGCGCTATTTATAAACGAGGACCCTGGGGCTCAGAGAGGCCGAATGTCTGACCCCTAGGCCCTGAGCACAGGTTTGTGTGACTCCAAAGCCATCACTCATCACTCATGGTTTCATCTGGTTCAAACACCACCGCTTCATTTTCCTAGTTTGCTGTGTGCCTTTGGGTGAACTGCCTCGCCTTTCTGAACTTCAGCGTCTTCATCTATAACATGAAGGTAACACATATTCCTTGTGCAGTTGTCCTTAGGATCAAATGTGACCCCAGTGTTCAGTGCATAGCAGGTGACCTGTTACAGTATTATGGGTTGAATTGTGTCCCCCGCCCCCAATGTACATGTTGAAGTCCTAACCGCCCCACCCCGTACTTCAGAATGTTACTTTATTTGGAATAGGGTAATTGCAGACGTAATAAATGAAGATGAAGTCATTAGGGTGGACCCTAAGTCAATATGATTGATGTCCTTATAAAAAGAGGAAATTTGGACACAGAGCTATGACACAGGGAAAACCCCACGTGAAACTGAAGACAGCCAAGGAACACCAGTGATGTAAGCTGGCTGACCTGTTCAAGTTCAAGAGGTTAGCAAGGTACTCAGCTTGCTTCTTTGTAAATGGAGATAATTCACAGTGGCTGGTTGTGGCAATTAAGTGCAATAACGTTATGAAAAGTGCTTAGCTGTGTCTAGATATATTAAGCCTTCATGCGTGTTTTCTGGCTGTATTTACATCGTCAGCCAGTCCAGCAGGCGGCCTGCCCCTTCCAGAACACCATATCCATTTCCAAGAGGGCCTTACCCAGCACGGCCCCTCGGCCTTGAGCTGCAGCCTGGCGGTGACCACTCCTGGCTCTTCACAGCTTGGGATGGGCTGTTCCTCTGCAGGGGCCCCCTGCCCTACCCTCTCTTCCCTGAACCCAAACCTGCACGACACAGCGTTGAGCACACTTGCTCTCTAGACAGCTGGGTTCCAGGTGGGACCCAGGTCCCCTGGCTCACTGTCCCCTCCCCAGTCCTTTCAGGCACTCCTGTGACCTGCTACTACAAAGCAACGCCTTCTCAGGGTGTTGGGGGGCCAGTGAGAAAGCCCCGTAAACTCTTTCCTGCTTGAGCCGGTACCTCTTTCTTTTACCTGTCTCCCCAGCCTCCAACCCCTCCCCGTGGCTTTGGAAGTGCCTCAGGAGAGGAGGAGGATGGGTTGAGAGAAATAGGGAGACCCGGGCCTCAGACTGACAGACGGTCAGAGACCCCTGAATCCCCCAGGCCCACCAGCACTCACATGGCCCAGTCTGCCCAGCACGGGGGCCTGAGTGGGCATCAGGGTGCCAGCCGGCTCCTGGCATGGAGACCTGGGAAACATTGAGGTTCTAGGACACTAGCCTGGTAAGAACTCCCCCCAGGCTCCCCTCAATTGCGGTCTGACAGCCCCTCTTCCCTGAGAGGGCCCAAGAGAGCAGAGGGGGTCCTGCCCTCTGGGCCTCCCAGGGCCTGTAGCCCCCAGGGCTCTCTGCCCCCAGCAGGAGAGGCTACAGGAGCAGGAGAGCAGCCTGGGGGATGCCCCACCAGGGCTCTCAGGCCTGACCCCCACAGGGTTGTAACGTTGGCCCTGGGGTGACTGGCTGGCAGGAACCGAACACCTGTTTCCACAGCTCTGTTTGGCTACCGGCCCCCCAAGGGCTCCTTCCCCTCCCTCCATCACACACACACACACACACACACACACACACACAGGCACTGCTCAACCCACGACCCCACCCAGCGCCGCCTTAAGCGGTCAGAGAGGGGCAGCTAAGACATCCTCCTCCCACAATGAAGTGTTGAGAAGCCACCTGGGATGATTGTGGCCTCCCATGGCCTCATGCCTCAGCTTCCTCCAGAGTCCTGGAGCCCCCCCTGAAGCCCCCTCCATCCAAGGTGGCTCTGTTACCTCTCCACCACTCGAGGTCTAGATGTGAGCTGAGGAGAGCCCCTATGCCCTTGGGATGACCCTGACATCCTGGACAGAATTGAATCCCCCTCTTTCCCATCTCAGAGTGACAACAGTCCTGTCCCCTGGTTGTGAGCTGCAGGGATTTAAGGGAGGTCTGGCTGATAAGCATTCCGGAGCCTGTGGCCACTGCCCCCCTCATCATGATGCCTCATGCACCTGGATGGGACGCCTCCCCCGGGGGGGCGACACCATGGGCCCTGGGCTTCAACCAGGTCTGTTTGGGACAAGAGAAGACACTGAGGCCCACAGCAGGATCTCGTGGGAACAGGGTGGCCTCTGCCCCCAAAGCAGGGGCTCGTGCATTCGGACGGCAGGAGTCCCGGGAAGGCGGGGGTTTCCAGGTCAGACCTCCTCCTCTCTCTTTTCCTCCTCATCCAGATGTCTTGTGTTCTACAGCGAGCCCTCCAGACAGGCAGGAAGGACAGAGGCCTGACCCTTTCCATGACGGAGCCCAGGCACGGGAGGGAAGTGGTTTTAGTGAAACGCTGAGCTAAGCAGATTTGGGGAGTGTTTGAATCAGCCAAGTGCAGCTGGTGAGTGCGGAGAGGGTGGGGCGCAATGAGGATGTGAGATGGAGGACATGAGGGGGGCGAATCAACCGGACCCATGATGATTGCACGGAGAGGCAGGGCAGGGTGAAGCAGCGACAGGTGGGGGAGATGCTAAGGGGCTGAGCTGAGCTAGAAGCAGAATCCCATGGCAAAATGAGGAGCCTCCACCACAGTTATTTAAAGGGGAAAGGATGGTGAGAAACCCAGGCAACCATGAAATTCCAGGACCTGAGAGTTTGAAGGACAAAAAGATAGTAACTGGAATTTCTGAGCAGTTCTGAGAGTTGTGGGTCCAGAGCAGAATCTATGGAAAAGGGGCAGGAGTCTGGTTGCCAAGGATCAGGGAGAGGAAAGATGCTGACCAGGAAGGAAAGGGAAATAGTATTTGTTCTTAACAGGGTCAAAGGAGCAGAGAGCCAGGGCCTGGGACCCATGAGGGCATGTGCGCTGCTTACTAGGCCTCAGGCCATGGGAAGCGATAGCCAGAGCTGCACTTTGGGAGGGTGGGGACATGCGACCTAGAGACCGTGTGACAGTGCTGACCACGTGGGAACTTCCAGATTGCGCCCCAAAAAGCTCCGAGGAGGCGGCAGTTAGCAAGAAAGGGAGGGGAAACCCCTGCGGGGATGTCCTGGGCACTGATAATAATAAAGCTACCACGTGTGTGTGTCAGAAACAGTACACACTTTATAGGAGCCAGAGTGGCCGAGATGAAACGACTCAGACCCTGTCACTCTGTTCAGCCTGTACAACAACCCACGAGGCACCCACCAAGTTTGTTACTTGAACACTTACTGTCTATCTCACACCATAGAATGGGAGCTCCAGGAGGGCAGGGGTTTAGACAAAATAGATTTTATTTTTGAAATTACAACTTATTTTTTATTGACTTGAGAGAAAGAGAGAAACATCAGTTTGTTGTTCCACTTATTTATGCACCCATTGGTTAAGATTACATATATATATTTTGAGTGACCAGATTATTATGACCACCCCATCAGTACTTCATTGGGCCACCTTTTGCCTTCAATACTGCGGCGATTCTTCTTGGCATTGACTCCACGAGATGTTGAAAGGTGATTCGAGGAATCTGACACCATGCCTGATGAATAGCACTGTCCAGTTCTATGAGATTTGATGGTTGTGGAACCAGCTGCCTGATGGCTCTTTTAACTTCGTCCCACAAATGCTCAATTGGATTGAGATCTGGTGATTGTGGGGGCCACCTAAGCAAGGTAAAGTCTCCCTCATGTTCTTGAAACCACTCCTGCCCAATACGAGCACCGTGGCATGGCGCATTGTCTTGTTGGAAGAAGCCATCTCCATTGGGATACGCCATCAACACGATAGGATGAACTTGATCAGCAACGATACTTAGGTATGTTGTGCTATTCAGACATTGTTCCACACGAATTAAAGGGCCCAAATCATGTCAGGAAAACATGCCCCAAACCATAACACTGCCCCACCAGCTTGAAGGGTTGTACTCATGCATGTGGGGTGCATGCTTTCATGCTGTTTCCGCCAAATTCTCACTCTGCCATCTGCATGATGTAACTGGAAACGTGATTCATCGGACCACATGACTTTTTTCCAATGCTCGACTGTCCAATCCTTGTGTTCCTGTGCGAATTGGAGATGTTTTATCTTGGTAACTGCAGACAGCAAAGGTGTTCAAACAGGCCTTCGGCTTCCATATCCCATACGATGCAGTCAGGCTAATTTGCCTACAAACGTCAGGTGGTCATAAAAATCTGCCCACTCAGTGTATATATATTTTTAAAATTGATTTCAGAGAGAAAGGGAGAGGGAGAGAGAAACATTAATGATGAGAGAGCACCATTGATCAGCTGCCTCCTACATGCCCCCACTAAGGATTGAACCCGAAACTCAGGCATATGCCCTAACTGGGAATTGAACCGTGACCTGGTTCATAGGTCAACAAGCCCCCCACTGGGGATTGAACCCGCAACTCAGTCATGTGCCCTAACTGGGAATTGAATCATGACCTCCTGGTTCATAGGTCAACACTCACATTGGTTGATTCTTGTATGTGCCCTGACCGGGGATCAAACCTGCAACCTTGCCATACTAGGACGACGTTCTAACCAACTGAGCTGCCTGGCCAGGGCTACTTTATTCTGACATGTAGAGGTACTCACTGAGCATGTGTTGACTTTAGGCCTCCCAGCCAATCTGACAGTGGTGGTACCATTCTCACTTCACAGGTGGGAAATGGGGTTCCCATGAGAGTCCATGGTTTGCTCAAGGTCACACCATCCCGGAGTGTTGGAGCCAGGGTGTGACTCAGCCCCGTTGGACTCCAGCGTCCAGCGTCCAGCCAACAAGTTCCAAGAAAAGGGGGGTATCTGGGGAACAGGAATCCGGAGAGCCAGGCCTGAGAGGGTGGGTCTCTAAGGAAGGAGGTTTCGGGAAGAGGCAGCCGCCCAGGCCTGCACTGAAGGTCCAGAGTTGGGTGGGGTGTCTTGCCCAGCTGCCCAGTAGATGTCTGTCTTCTCTCCCTAATACTCATACTGAGCTTCTTTCAGTTCCCTTTGGTGACACAGCCTCACCCTTCACACACACTCACACACACACACACACACACTCACACACACACACACACACACAACACACACACACACACACACACTCACACACACTCACACACACACACACTCACACTCCAGCTTCTACCAGAACCAGGCCTCTCGCCACATGCTCAATCTGATGCCCTAGCCAGGGAAGTCCGGGCAGGGGCCATCTCACCATTGGGAGTGAGGGACCTGGGCACACATCTGTGTGGAGGCTCCTGGGGCGGAGGAGGCCACATCTCCCTGTTCCCCGTGTGCCCCTGGGGGGAACTGGGAGTGATCGCATGGGGGTTGGTGTAGCCTCACTTCTCCTTTCCTTGTATTTCACTGTAAAACAGCATCTGGAGGCAAGGGGCCTTCGATTTGGGGCTTCCTCCCCTGCCCCTCCCCTTTGCCATGTCTCTGGCCCAGAGTGGTTCTTTTTTTTTT
>NW_005360677.1:419983-422116 GCF_000412655.1 Myotis brandtii
CAGCCGTGGGCAAACTACGGCCCGCGGGCTGGATACGGCCCGTTTGAAATGGATAAAACTAAAAAAAAAAAAAAAAAACCCGTACCCTTTTATGTAATGATGTTTACTTTGAATTTATATTAGTTCACACAAACACTCCATCCATGCTTTTGTTCCGGCCCTCCAGTCCAGTTTAAGAACCCATTGTGGCCCTCGAGTCAAAAAGTTTGCCCACCCCTGGCCTAGAATCTCACACTGGAGCTCTGAGCTCAGTAACAGACAGACAGACAACAAGATTCACAGCACCTGCTGAAGGTCACTTAGCTTGAACACAACAGAGCTGGATAGAAGCTCAAGTTCTGTGCCCTTCCTCTACATGTAGCCCCTTCATGTTTTTTCTTTGTTTATTTTTTTAAAAAATGTTTTTACTGATTTCAGAGAGAGGAAGGGAGAGGGATAGAGAGAAACATCAATGATGAGAGAGAATCATCAATCAGCTGCCTCCTGCACGCCCCCTACTGGGAATTGAGCCTGCAATTCAGGTATGTGCCCTGGCCAGGAGTGGAACGGAGACCTCCTGGTTCATGGGTCAGTGCTCAACCACTGAACCACACCAGCCCGGCCCCTTCATGGTTCTTGATGAAGTTCAGAGTTTCTAAGGGAGGGGACCTCGCCTGTGTGGGGGGCATTTGATAATAAAAGAAGGCTCTTCTCGACTGTTGCCCCGGCTATTTTTTCTAGTCCAACAAATAATATTTTCTATGAAGCATTACTGGCCTCCAGTGGAAAAGGTACCCATTTGGTGAGGGACCACTTTCAATTAAATACCAGTTTCATTTTTAAAATACAAAACAATCTACATATCCACTTTTCTCCCACCCACACTTTAAATTTTAAAAATATGAAGTAGTGCCGAAACCGGTTTGGCTCAGTGGATAGAGCGTCGGCCTGCGGACTGAAGGGTCCCAGGTTCGATTCCGGTCAGGGGCATGTGCCTGGGTTGCGGGCACATCCCCGGTGGGAGGTGTGCAGGAGGTGGCTGATCGATGTTTCTCTCTCATCGATGTTTCTAGCTCTCTATCTCTCTCCCTTCCTCTCTGTGGAAAGTCAATAAAATATATTTTTAAAAAAATATGAAATAGTGAAATACTCAGCAGATACAAATAGTAAAATACTTATGTATAATTATATTTCCATTTTAATATTAGGGCTACAAGGAGTGGGGGAGAAAGAAGAGACAGAAGAGAAGAAAAAGACAACCCATAATGAGTGATGATACAGATCTCCTGTCAAGAGCAGCAACAAAGGTTTTCCTAGAGGGAAGGAGAGGGGAGGGGAAGGTCAAAGTTCTAATTCATCAACTAATACCCTATTTCTTAAAAACACAAGCACCGAACTTTAAAGGGCAAATAGTACTTTCTGGAACTTATATATTTTACTTGCTGTCTAAAATTTAGTCAGTTAACTTGAAAATGTTCTTTTTGCCCCGCGGCTGGCTCAGTGGTTGAGCGTTGACCTATGAACCAGGAGGTCTCGATTCCATTTCGATTGGGCACAGGCCAGGTTTCGGGCTCAGTCCCTGATGGGGGGCGTGCAGGAGGCAGCCGATCAATGATTCTCTCTCATCATCGATGTTTCTCTCTCTCTCTCTCTCCCTCTCCCTTCCTCTCTGAAATCAATAAAGGGGGAAAACGATGATGTTCTTCTCTTAAAAAATATTTTTATTGAAAATTACTATAGAAAACAATGAAAAGGGGAGTGGTTCCTAAGCTGATCTCAGTGGGAGTCACACATTAAAACCATGAAATGAAACCAGCCAGGCCGAGCTTCGGGGCTCGGAACCCGACCCAGGAGGAGGCGATGTCGAAACAAAATGTGAAGCGAAGAATGTTCCATGAGAAGGAACCGGACATGTGAAGGCTGAGGCCCATTTGTGGAACCGAAAGCGGTTCAGAAGGGCAGATGGATGGCCCCGGCCGCGGTGAGGGCGAGAGGTGCAGGCGGCGGTGGGCTGACCCTGAGCGCCCGCAGGGGACCGGGAAGGGACGCTGGGTGCCAGGTGTGGGGTCTGGGAGGTGGGAAGGGGCAGAGTAGCCTGAGGAGGGCACGTCTAGGAGGAAGGGTCGGGGTCCCGGCGCCAGCTGCGGGGGCTGG
>NW_005360677.1:422950-444284 GCF_000412655.1 Myotis brandtii
AGGCCCCAGCTCTGCGGGTCTCTCCCTCCGATCCGCTTCGCCAAGGATGGACGGGGAGCCCCAGGCGCCCGGCAGGCGTCTGGCCTTGACCCTGTTGGGGCGAGCCCCGACTCCCCGTTTCTGTGCTCTCTCCCCTTCCGGGTAAGAGGATGGGGTGTCGAGGGCTTATGCTCCCAGGATCTTGGGAGCAATGGCAGGCATTCGGGCGGAGAGCGTGGGAAGATGGTGTCGGGTGGGGGCGCCGTCCTTTGACTCGCGGCTCAGAAAAGGGGGCGCTGACCCTCCCGGCTGAGAACCGCGGGCGCAATACTTCTTGGGCTCGTGTCTTTGCGTCCTTCCCTCGAACTTCAAACCGAGCAATCAGGAGGCTCAAAGTGGAGGAAAGAGGCCAGTGCGCCGGCCCCCGCGCGGGGGTTTCCGGGACCCCGGAGCCCGGCGGGGGGGCGGGGGGAGGAAGCTACAGCCCTTTGCGAGGGGCAGGCGGCCAGAGGCACAGTCCCCAGCCTCCCCCAGAACTATCGGCCCGGAGCGCTAGGGCCCCCCACAAGTCCAGGGAGGCCCTGGGAAAACGGAAAACACCCTTTCTTATCTAAGGCCCCACCTAGGGGTTTCCCCCTGCGCCTCGGCCTTCCCCCATCGAGCTGCTGGGAGGAGGCCGCGTCTGCTGCCCCCAGCCCCTCCCCTCCCCCTCCCACTTGTCTCCTGGTGTGGTCAACCCACCCGGAGGGCCGGGCTTTAGGGTCTCGCTGGTGCAGGGCCCACCCCACTCCCGCTTCCCTCTGAGCTTGATGTGGGGTTTGCGGACACAAATGTGCATCGCACTCGGGAGGCGGCAGGGGGCTTGCTGCTCTGCCCACTGTCTGGGGCTGAGGTGCCTTCTCCCCTGGGGTCCCTGGTGCCCACGGTGTTCCAGGCGCCTCACGGGGTGGCTCCTGGGACTTCAGGGCCCTGGTGTGAGTTGTGGGGCCTCCCCCACCGCAGAGGGGCTCCGGCTGCCCGGCTGGATGCTTCACTCATGGGGGCTCCCCTGGGTCCTGAGCAGCCCACACCTCTTTGGCGTTTCCACAGAAGCAGATGCAGGCATTGCCATCCTTTCCCACTTTGCAGGCAGGCGCCTGGCCCTCGCTGCCCTCGGAGGGAAGGTCAAGTCCTCCCCCAGCACGGGGTGGACCTTCTGAGGGCTGCCCTGTAGCTTCTGGGGTTCCCTGGGAAATCTGGGCAACTGTGTCTATGGGGGAGGGGGGGGGGATGAAGCACAAAGATTGAAATTCAGAACTGGCGTTAGGATGGTCAGAATGAGGCCGAAGCGCGCCTCCCGCAGCGGGAGGAAACGTCCTTGGGAAGCTGACCCTGAGCTTGGTCCTGGCGCACCTGGCTGACCCTCCGGTGGAGGCTGCACAGACCCTTCCTTGGTTCTGCTGCTTCTTGTGGGAGCCCCTTTGCACAGCCCCTGCCTGTGCCTCTCTGACATGAGGCCAGAGATCATTCCCAAACCTTTGCATTGAACAGCAGTGCTGGGCAGGGCCAGGAGTGAGACGCACCCCGACTTCCTCCTACCCTTTCTGCTCTCCCAGCTGCACCCCCCCCCCGGCACAGCTGAGGGCCGACCAGATGTGGGGGTCTTCAGGGAACAGAGCTCTCCTCTGTCCACCTCACTTAATCGGAATTGCCTGCCACCTATGACAGTTGCTCCTCTACCTTAGGACCAAGACCCTGGGGGGAGGCGACCCAATGCTGTGAACCACACAAAATGTACAATGACCACCAGCAGACCTGGGGGTTGGAGGTTGGGGGCTGGGGGTGGGCTATGGGGTAAGAGACTGAGAATTTGGTCTGGGGCACCCCCTGAGAATCTCTCTCCACATCCTTTCCTCCCCCAGCTCCCAGTGAGTCAGGTTTCTGAGTTGTCCGGTCTGGCCACTTTCATTTCCCCTGGTGCTGGGTGGAGGCTGGTACAGAAAGGGGAACTGAGCCACCCGTCTTCGGAGGCCTGGGGGCAGGGCTGGAAGCTCTCCCACCCTCCCCGGCCCAGCCTGGAGCTGGGCCCTGCTCTGAGGAGCAGCCTGCAGATGGAGACCTCTTAGCAAGAGGTGGCACTTAACAGCTACAACCCAAAAGGTACAAGTCAGGGAATTTCAGGGGAAACTGAGGCTCAGTGCTCAAGGCCAGAGCAGACGTGGAACAACAGAGAGGAGCCAGCCTCCCACCCACCCGGGCAGGCCAGGAAGCCTACCCGGCTTGAGTACCCCCAGGCAGCAGCCCAGACGGCCTCGGTTGGATGGCTTTAGCTGTTGGAAAATTCTCCAACCTGAGGCTGTCCTGGTGTTGACTCAAACCTTAGTCCCTCTGTGCATGGTGTTACCTCAGATATTAGGATAGCTCTCATCCCCACCCACAGTGTTCGCTGCACCAGCCCCGATAACCCATTTCCTTCAGCAATTCCTTCCCTGATTGGCCGCCTTGGACCCTTGCCTCTGTCAGAGCCCCCCAGACACGCCCCCCCCCCCCCCCCCCCCCAAGTAATACGGATGTACCCTTTTTTTCCCTATTGACCCCTTCCAGCTCGTCCCCCCCCCCACCCCCCCCCCCCCCCCAGTCCCGCAGCCTTCCACTGGGGTCTGGCCTCACTCTCTTATATCAGAGGGGGTGGGAGGCAGAGACTGGCCTGGGGAGGTGGCACTGGCTCCCAGTGGGCAGCCGTTAGACCTCACCTGTGTAGTCCCCACGGCTCTGGGCAGCATGGGTCTGGCAGGCGTTCAGTGCTCACCAATTGCTGGGAGAATGCGTGGCTCAGAGGGGAGGCCTCAGTCTAGGAAGTTGATGGCTTTACAAGGATAGGACCTAAGTCTGGTGATGCAGGAGGGAGACTGAGTGTGCTGATGGGACTTCGCTCAAGAAGTCCAGGTGGGGGAAGCTTGATCCCTGAGGGAAACTGAGGGAGAAAGGAAGCTCTGAGGACTGGGTGTGGAAGTCATCCCTCCGTTCTCAGGTCTACCTTGTTCTTGGGCCAGGTTTCCTAGAAGGCAGTTTAGTGAGGAGGAGGGGAGGGAGGGGGCAGGGCTGGGCACGGAGAATGCTACGCAGGGATGTGGAATCAGCTGGAGGCTGGCTGCAGCCTGCCCCTGGGCCCTGGGGTGCGCACACAGGAGCACCCACCTGCTCCACCTGAAGCCTTTTGTCCCTGTGTGTCCGTCACTCACTGGCCACAGCTGTCTCCTGAGGGGAGGCGCGGGCCAGCCTGGAGTGAGCCAGGAGGGCAGGTTCCGAGATGGGCAGCTCTGAGCCTCTTGCTGTGCCAGCCTCCTGACAGCTAGGGAAGCGATGCCCTATCTGGTAGAGGGCCTCTGGGTGGGACATCCACTACAGCGCCACCCCCGCCTTCCCTTCCCCCCAAACACAGCGCAGGTGCAGGGGCCCTGTGACGAGAAAGCTGATGGTTGGAAAGGGAACTGGCTTTGAGCAGCTGGATGTACTGGAGAGACTCCAGCCCCCAGTGCTGGGAGGAAGGGAAAGTCCTAACGCCATGGCTGGGCCCCTGGAGTGCCCCCCCTCCGCCCCTCTGCCAAAGGAGTAGCCAGCGGCAAATCTGCTGATGCTCCCTCTGTCTTTCTCCTGCAGACGCCTTTGCCATGAACCAGCCTGCCCTGGGGGCCGCCCCGCCGCCCCGCCGTGTGCGGCTGAAGCCCTGGCTGGTGGCCCAGGTGAACAGTTGCCAGTACCCAGGGCTCCAATGGGTCAATGGCGAAAGGAAATTCTTCTCCATCCCCTGGCGCCATGCCACTAGGCACGGCCCCAGCCAGGAAGGAGATAACACCATCTTCAAGGTAAGCCCTGGACAGGGGACTGCCTGGGCCTCTGAGGAAGCCCTCTCCCCCAGAAGAGGACCCCCCATTCCAACTCAAACTGGCCACTTATCCAGTTGTCTTGCTGCAGGTGACCCCGGGCCCGGACTCAGGGGACACAGGCATAACCACAGGGTAGAGCTTTTCTAACCTGATCCCCAATGCAAGGTGGGGACTGATGGGCCCGCAGAAGGCCTTCCTCCTCCTCCTCCCCTTTGTTCTCGTCTCATTCTCATTACACATGCGCACACATGCAGTGTGCTTATCTGGTGTACACATACCCGGAGACAGCAGGCAGCAGTATGATTTTTAACACCTTGAGGTGACTACTGTGACTATGTTTTGCTTGCATTTTGTTTTCTGCACAAATGCATCTATGAAATGCAAATGTAGAATCAAACTACATATTGTTTTGTAACCTGCATTTTTTCACTCAACACCAGTGACTGCTGCAGGTTCCATTGGAGGGGTCCAGCACGGGCTAGCCAACCAGCCCCAGTTTTGGGACACTTTGGATTGCTTTTAGTGTTTCAGTGTCGAAGACCACATTGCCAGGCACATCCTCTAAACCAGTGGTTCTCAACCTTGGCTGCACATTAGAATCACCTGGGAATCTTTTTAAAATCCTGATTTCTGGGCCTCATCCTCCGGAAATTCTGTTTCTTTGTTATGGGGTGGGGCCACAACATTAGTAACAAAGAAACAGAATTTCCGGAGGACGAGGCCCAGAAATCAGGATTTTAAAAAGATTCCCAGGTGATTCTAATGTGCAGCCAAGGTTGAGAACCACTGCTCTAAACTCTTACCTGTTTGCACATCTTAAATGATTTTCTTTGGGGTTAGCTCCCAGAGTTAAAAATTGCTGGGCCAAAGAGAATGTTTATTTTTAAAGCTGGATATATATTTTTTAGTCCTTGCACTTGATATTTACTTTTTCAAGGTTATTTTTTGAATCTCAGGCCAAGTGTATCAGCAACTCTGGCTGGAAGGCCTGGGAACATTTTTATTTTTTAAGATTTTTAAAAATTGATTTTTAGAGAGAGAAAGAGGGAGATGAAGGGAGAGGGAGAGAGAGAGAAACATCGACGTGAGATGAAAACATCAAGATCGCTGTCTCCTGCATGCTCCCTACCAAGGATTGAGCCCTCAACCCGGGCCTGTGCCCTGAAGCAGAATGAGACCTTTGGATGCAATGGGTAACATCCAACCAACTAAGCCACACCGGCCAGACCTTTTCAAGATTCTTTTCAAGTCCATTTCCCGTTTTGAATAGTGTGAAATGGTCTCCCTCCCACCCGACTCCAGCCACCCACTCCCTCCCGAGAGGCAGTTAGTATCAGTTTCTTGTTTATCCTTTCTGAGAAATTTTTGTGCATAAGGACAAATATATGTCCTTATCCTTCCCCCAACTTTTGCAGAATGAGAGAGGTACATGCATACTCTCCTGCACCTCATATTTCTTGGAGACCACAACATGTCAGTACATCAAAAGCTTCGTCCTTTCCCCCCTTGCTTCCCAGTCTTCCATAGTTAATTTAACCAGTCCCCACTGATGGGCATTTAGGTTATTTTGGGTCTTTCGCTTTTACAAACAGTGTTGCAATGAATAAGCTTGAATGTGCAGAATTTTGTGTGGACGCTTGTGTAGCTGTAGGATAAATTCCCAGTAGTTCAATGGTTGGATTAAAGGGTAGAAACATTTGTAATCCTGGTATCAACCAAATTGCTCTCCAGAATAATGATACCCACAATTCAAGTGCACAGAGCCTATCCAAGCACAGACACAATTAGTTCGGAGAGCTTTATGGGCCACCCTGTGAAGTAGGTACTACAGTGGGGAGACCAAAGCTAAGAAAGAAAATGACAGGCCCCTGGCATACAGCTGGTGGGTGGCGGTTTCTGGACCCCAACCCACACCCACACCCAGACCCCATGCTCTCATCCAGCACGTCACACCATTCTCCTTGGAGACTGTGCCTGTCACCCTCCAGGAGCAGTGAATGTAACGCCTTTCAAAGGACCCGGCGTCCTCTCTCCCACCTTGCAGACCACAACTCCCAGCAGCCAGGAGGGGCTCGGCTTTGGTGAGGGCCGAGGTTCTCTATCAGTGCCTGTCTTCTCTTCCTGCCGCAGGCCTGGGCCAAGGAGACGGGGAAGTACACGGAGGGGGTGGACGAGGCTGACCCGGCCAAGTGGAAGGCCAACCTGCGCTGTGCCCTTAACAAGAGCCGTGACTTCCGCCTCATCTATGACGGGCCCCGGGACATGCCACCTCAGCCCTACAAGATCTACGAGGTCTGCTCCAACGGCCCCACTCCCGCAGGTAAGGTGCCCGGCCCTGTGCGGGCCGCCTCGGGGGCTGTGCACGAGAGCCCAGGCCTTCCACGCTGCAGTGGTCAGGCACGTGCTGCTAGGTCCTAACAGCCAGGCCTTCCAGGAGTCACCTGGGATGGGCCCTTTGCGGGGCCAGGAATGGCTTGGCACAGGCCAGGGCCGCAGTCTGCTTCCTCAGCCAGTCCTCGTTCTTGGCTCTCGGTGGCCCAGGAGCTGAGTGCCATGGGGTCAGGGAGGCCCCTACTGATTCCTGAAGGCTTGGCGGCCCTTCACCTCACTGGGCAGCTCTGGGCAGGGGAGAAGCCACAGCAGGAGCTGCCACATGAGGCCCCGGGGCCTTCCTTCTCCTCCCCCACCGACTCCCTTCCTGTCTTTCTTTTCTCTCCCGTCTGCAGAGTCGCAGCCCAGTGAGGATTACAATTGTGGTGCGGGAGAGGAGGAGGATGAGGAAGAGGAAGAGGTGAGCAGGTCATTCTCCCAGGGTCTGCCTGCCCTGCCGGGAAGAGCCTGGAGGGGGCGCTCTCGGTTCTCCTCTGCCCCTGGGCCCAGCAGCCCATTCCTCTGGAAGCCTGCTCTTCCCGCAGCTCTACTCTGAGTTTCTCCCTGGGACCTGAGCATAGAAACAAAGTCACCACCTTACCGCCCTGGGCTTTGTTGGCTGACTGACCCTCACAGCAGGCTGGGCTTGGTAGCTACTCCGCCTGTTCAGAAGGCAGGTGTGAAACAGAGGTGCGGAGGACTCACTGGCCTGCCTGGGGCAGCAGGACTGGGACTGGAGGCAGGGCCTGGCCTCCGCTAAGCTGAAGCCTGGGGAGAGGCCTTGTGGTTCTCATGTTATTTCTTCAGCATCAGATCAATGTAATAACCTGTCCTCCCTTGTCTCTCTGGCCTCTTCCCTCCTCCTTTGCCTGTGTCTTCACTTCAGCTCCAGAGGATGTTACCAGGCCTGAGCCTCACAGGTGGGGCCGGGAGGTGGTGTGGTTGGGGGCCTAGTATGAGGAGAACCTGCGGGGGCTGAAGGTGCGGTGGGGGGAGGCCCAGGCTGGGAAGAGTGGGCCTGGGAGGCAGTTCCTAGAACTGGCCTCAGAGCTCTGTCCCCCCTCCCTCTGTAGAAGCAGTGCAGCCTGGTCCCGCGGTGGCACCCTATCCTTTACCCAAAGAAGATGCTAAGTGGCCACCCACTCTCCAGCCACCTGTGGTGCTGGGCCCCCCTGCTCCAGACCCCAGCCACCTGGGCCCTGCCCCTGCTGACTCTGCTGCCTTTGGAGACCTTCTCCCAGAGGTCCCGCCCAGCCTGCCGCCTGGGCCCCTGGCTGCCAGCCTGCCGCCCGCAGGCGAACAACTCCTGCCGGACCTGCTGATCAGTCCCCACATGCTGCCTCGTAAGAACCCAGGGACTGGTGGGCTGGGCCAGGTAAAGCGGTGCTGGGGGTTGCTTTGCCAAGAGGTTGGAGGATGGTGAAGAAAAGGATGCCCATGCCAGTCCCTCCTTGGGTGGGGGGAATGAGTGGGAGAGATGACAACAGGACTAGCAGCTGAGCAGAGGAAGTCAGTGAGCGGCTGCAGAGTGGGGAGGGCAGGGCTCACAGGGGGTGGTCCTGCCCCTCTGCCCGCAGTTACCGACCTGGAGATCAAGTTCCAGTACCGGGGGCGGCCGCCCCGTGCCCTCACCATCAGCAACCCACACGGCTGCCGGCTCTTCTACAGCCAGCTGCAGGCCACCCAGGACCAGGTGGAGCTCTTCGGCCCCGTGAGCCTGGAGCAAGTGCGCTTCCCCAGCCCCGAGGACATCCCCAGCGACAAGCAGCGCTTCTACACGAACCAGCTGCTGGATTTCCTGGACCGCGGGCTCATCCTCCAGCTGCAAGGCCAGGACCTGTATGCCATCCGGCTGTGCCAATGCAAGGTGTTCTGGAGTGGGCCCTGCGCCTCGGCCCACGGCTCGCACCCCAACCCCATCCAGCGGGAGGTCAGGACCAAACTCTTCAGCCTGGAGCATTTTCTCAATGGTGAGGCCTCCCTATCCAGTTCCTCCCGGCCTCCGCTCATCCACGGGCAGGGTTCTCGCCTCTGACTAAGGGTCTTGTTCTTACTGCAGAGCTCATCATGTTCCAGAAGGGTCAGACCAACACCCCACCACCATTTGAGATCTTCTTCTGTTTTGGGGAGGAGTGGCCGGACCGCAAACCCCGAGAGAAGAAGCTCATCACTGTACAGGTATACCATCCTCTCCCAACCCCCAGCTCTGCTCTGGCTTGAATACCGGGGAGTCCTGAGACAAGCCCTTGCCCCACAGTGGGGGCTCAGGGCTCTCTGGGCCGTGTGAACGCGGCAACCAGAAGCAATCTAGGCCCAGGGCTGCTGGAAGTAAAATTTGGTGCCCCTCCTTCCCGGTGGCTGCAGTCCACCACCCGCCCCCTGGTGGTTGTGCTCGTGCACAACTAGGTCTGACAGCCCCATTGGGTTCTCCCTGTTCTCTTTGCTGCCCAGGTGGTGCCCGTAGCGGCTAGGTTGTTGCTGGAGATGTTCTCAGGGGAGCTTTCCTGGTCGGCCGATAGCATCCGGCTACAGATCTCCAACCCAGACCTCAAAGACCACATGGTGGAGCAGTTCAAGGAGCTCCATCACATCTGGCAGTCCCAGCAGCAGCTGCAGCCTGTGGCCCAGGCCCCTCCTGCGGGCCACGAGCCCTGGCCGATGCACCCGGTTGGCATGCAGTGAGGCTGCAGAGAGTGACTGAAACAGGCTTCCTGGGAGGCTATGTGGACTGACATGGAGGTGTGGCAGCCCCAGTGGGCACCTGCCTGGCTGCAGGGTCCTATCTCTGGCTCTCCTGGAAGTGGATTTGGGCCAAGAAGGAGAGGGAAGAGAGGCCCGAGTTCCAGGTTCTCTGGGTAGAAGCTGAGGGAAGCCGGAAGCCAGTTTTGCTTTGGGGCTCTGCTTCTGGACACGCCTCTCCTCTGCTAGCTCTGGTTGCTGGCTCTGGGGGAATTCAGCCATCAACACCAGTGAGCAGGGAAGGACCTCCCCGACGCCCGGGGCCTCACAGTACAGAGGAAATTGCCCCGGAGCGCCCCATTCCCTCTGACAGAAAGCCTCACGCTCTGTGCCAGGTCCCCCTGGCAGGGCCTCGGCAGGGCCTGGGCCTGATTTGGGGGTTCCCTAGTTTGAGCCTCGCTTCCTGATCTTTCTCCTTCCTGAGACAGATATGAACACTTAGGTATTATACCAGATACTTAAGGCTGGCAGCTACCTCCTTTCTTGAGAGTCCAAGAACCTGGGGTAGAAAGTGGAATTTTATGTATTTTTGGATTAATAAATGTTAAAAACAGACTTGGCTATTCTTTACTTTTTCCAGTTCCACTGCTTCCATGCTGTTCTAACAGACCCCCTTTCTGCTGCCAGCTGTGTCCGTCCCCCGCCCCCCCGCCCTCTGTCTCAGGGCCACTGACACTGGGAGGGCCTGCCTTCCAGGTGGATGAGTCAGTGGGGCCTCCATAAACACTCACCGGCTGGCAGCTTTCCAGGCGGAAGCTGGCTAAGGCAGGGGTGTGGATTTTCAAATGTGTGCGGAATTTAAAATCCTGTCCAAATCAATTTTTCCCATAAGAAATGGTGAAAAAAGGCTGGTATTTCAGCTACACGTAGGACCATTACATCCTCCCCATGTATATTCATACACAGTTAAATATATTAGGACAATGCATGCAAATTGGTAGCTCAGGGTTTGAATCTGGCTCATACATGTAATTTTCTGGCCTGAACAATTTTGTTGTTGTTGTTGATCTTTTTGTTATGGAAGATTTTAAACATCTGAAAGTAGGGAGAACGGTATGGAATCCTCATGTAGTAGCTTCAACAATTATCAATTCATAGTCCTTCTCCCCTAAACTCCCATCCACACCGCCACTGAGATTATTTTGAGGCAATTGCTACACATAACATTTCGAGTGTAAATAGAATATATTTCTAAAAGACAAGGATATTCTAAAACAAAAATATAACTGGAAAAATTAATTTTTTATCAACTATCTGTTGTTTAAAATGTAAGATTTTATTCCCTTGCAATTTGTGGAAGAAACTGCAGTGTTTGTTCTGCATTTTGCTTTTGCCTAGATGCCGCTGACTGCATCTCTGTTGCGTTGCTAACATATTTTGTCTCCTGTACTGGTATTTCCGGTAAATTGGTACTTTGGCCTACATTCTGGATTCTAGAGGCTCAACTAGATGTAGATTTTTGTTTTGACTTTCTATTAGTGGGTATTTGAGTTGTTTCCATCTTTAGTTATTATACATCATGCTACAGTTAATAGGCTTGTATTTACTTACATCTTTTCATATTTTTGCCAGTGTATCTTTCAGATGGAGCCCCAGAAATGGAATTTCTGGGCCAAAGCATAAATGGATATAATTTTGCCAGATATTGGCAAAATCCTGATCAATCAGTGTGCCTATTTTCCCAGGTTCGCCAACAGACTATATTGCATTTTTGGATTTTGGCCAACCTGACAAGTGAGAAATAGTATCTCAGTGCCACTTCTTATGAGCAAGGCTGAGGTGAGCATCTATATATGGTTACATGGCCTGTGCAGACTTTTCTCTCTCTCTTTTTAAAAATCTCTATTGTTGAGAGCATTACAGATGTCCCCCTTTTTTCCTCATTGCCCTCTTCCACCTGATTCCTGACCCACCTCGGGCCTTCACCACCCTATTGTCTCTGTCTGTAGGTAATGCATATGTGCATACAAGATCTTCGGTTATTCTCTTCCTACCCCCCAACCTCCTTCCCTCTGAGATTCGTCAGTCTGTTCCATGTTTCCATGCTTCTGATCCTATGTTATTTACTAGTTTATTTTGATCATTAGATTTCTTGTTCGTTTATTTTTATTTTCAATTGTTGATAGATATGTATTTATTGCCATTTTATTGTTCATATTTTTTATAATTTCTTCTTCTTCCCTTTTTATTTTTATTTTTTCTTACCTTCTTAAAGAATATCCTTCAACATTTCATGTAATACTGGTTTGGTGGTGATGAACTCCTTTAACTTTTTCTTGTCTGTGAAGCTCTATCTGACCTTCAATTCTAAATGATAGCTTTGCTGGGTAGAGTGATCTTCTTTGTAGGTCCTCACTATTCATCACTTTGAATATTTCTTGCCACTCCTTTCTGGCCTGCAAAGTTTCTGTTGAGAAATCAGCTGACAGTCATCTGGGTGCTCCCTTGTAGGTAACTAACTGCTTTTCTCTCACTGCTTTTAAGATTCTCTCTTTGTCTTTAATGTTTTGCATTTTAATTATGATGTGTCTTGGTGTGGGTCTCTCTGGGTTCCTCTTGTTTGGGACTCTGGGCTTCCTGGACTTGTAAATCTATTTCTTCCACCAGGTAGGGGACGTTTTTTTGTCATTATTCCTTCAAATAGGTTTTCAATATCTTGCTCGCTCTCTCGTCTCCTTCTGGCACCCCCATAATGTGAATGTTGGTACATTTGAAGTTGTCCCAAAGGCTCCTTATACTATCTTCATATTTTTGGATTCCTTTTTCTTTTTGCTCTTCTGATTGGGTGTTTTTTACTTCCTCATATTCCAAATCATTGATTTGATTCTCAGAATACACTACTCTACTGTTGAATCCCTGTAAATTATTCTTTATTTCAGTTAGTGTATGTTTAATTTCTAACTGGTCCTTTTTCATGTCTTTGATATTTTAAGATCCTTGAAAATCTCACAGAGTCCCTTGACGCTCTCATTAAGATCCTTGAGTAACCTTATAACCATTGTTTTGAACTCTGTGTCATAGTAGTTTACTTGCTTCCATTTCTTTCATTTGTAATGTTTCTTTGTTTCTGCATTTTGGCTGCTTCCCTGTGTTTGTTTCTATGTATTAGATAGAGCTGTTATGTCTCCTGGAATTGGTAGCATGGCCTTGTGTATTAGGGGTCCTGTAGGGCCCAGTGACTCAGTCTTCCCAGTCACCTGAGCTGGGCACTCTAGGTGTGCCCCTGTGTGGGCTGTGTGCACAGTCTTATAGTTGAGCCTTGATTGCTGTTGGCACCACTGGGAGGAATTGAACTCCAGGCCAGTTGGCTGTGAGGACCAGCTGTGTCTACAATGGAAGAGCTGCTGTGCAAGAGACACCCCTATGGAGCAGGACTTGCTTCAGTGGGGCTTTGGTGCTCACTGAGTCTGCTCCTTGAGTATATCGATTGTAGATACTTAGAGTTGTAATCTGGTATAATCAGTTGTAATCTGAAGCTGTCCACTGGGTGCACTGGCTCTGGGGCCTCCCAAGAGATGCAAAGTCAGCCACTGCCTGGGGCCACCAGAGATCTGCAGATGGCTACTTGTATTGGGCTAGGAAGTGCCCTGGCCAGGCCCAGCTGTGAAGCAAGGCAGACTGGTGCTAGTGCTGGGTCTTGGGCCTTTTGTTAATAGGTTTGGGGCATGCTGACTTCAGCTGCTGCTTGTTTAAGAGATTTTAACAGTCTGAAGCCTGAGCCAGGACAGGCCATTCATATGGAAAAACAGCTATAAACAGCTTGGGTGGGGCTGCAAATTGGATGGGGCAGGGTCTCAGGGAATCACCAGGGCGGAGTAAACAGTGTGGGCCATGCTGATGGAAACTCAGATATGGCTGTCAGTTAGCTCTGCAATGGGGGAGGTCCCAGCACATGAACAATGACCTCTGTGAGCACCCCTATTTCGGAGAAAGCTGCCCCCAAGTTCCTGCCCTGATGCCAGTCAGTCCCCAATGAACACATTCCTCCCCATATATCCCTGGATTCCCCCAAAGCCACCACCTGGCACTGGAGCTCAGAGGAGGCAAGACTGTGTAAGTGCGTGCAGGGGCCCTTTAAGAGGAACACCTGGGACTCCAGCAGCCTGTGTCACTCAGCCACAATCCCCACTGTTTTTTAAAAATATATTTTTATTAATTTCAGAGAGGAAGGGAGAGGGATAGATAGAAACATCAATGATGAGAATCATTGATTGGCTGCCTCCTGCACACCCCCTACTGGGAATGGAGCCCGCAACCTGGGCATGTGCCCTTGACTGGAATTGAACCCAGGACCCTTCAGTCGGCAGGCCGACGCTCTATCCACTGAGTCAAACCAGCCAGGGCATCCCCTACTGGTTTTTACAGTCCAAAGTTATGGGGACTTCTCTTCTCGGCTCTGAAACCCTGGGCTGGGGGACTGGTGTGCAGCAGGGACTCCCTACTTCTCACGGCCCCTTTTTCATACTACACATATGTAAAGAGGTTTCAAAATTGTTAAACTCAAGGCTCTTTAAGAAACTTTACCAACTAGAGGGAAGGGAGCGTTGCTAGGGCGCGGGGTGGAGGCGACTGTGTGGAGAGCGCGTCTTGACTCAGCACTTGGATTCGGCTCCTTCATTTCCAACATGGAAGAAACTTACATCGATTCCCTGGACCCTGAAAAGCTATTACAATGTCCCTATGATAAAAACCACCAGATCAGAGCCTGCAGGTTTCCTTATCATCTTATCAAGTGCAGAAAGGTAGGGTATTATTTTCATAATTTGCCGTGTGATACCCTCTGAGTTGTTTTTAAAAAAACAAATTCTGTAAATATCAGATAATTTTAACGTGTTAAATTGAATTTCCAGAATTGTTTTGGGAATCTACCTTTGTATTAAATACCAACATTTATAGAAAGGAGTTTGTTTACTTCTTGGGTACATCAGTTTTTTTCTATTTTGTGTCCCCCCTCCCCCCCAAACTAGTGATAAGCACCCATAGTGATAAACAGCTTCTCTGGAGTCTTTTCTCCCTTTGTAAAAAGAGGAAACACTACTTTTTGCTAGCAATGAGAAAATCCCTTCTGCCTTGTGAAATTAATGCTGATAAGGATTGTCCTGATAAGGATTGAGTCAATAATACATTGATTTTCGATATTTTTGGTTATAAATTTTAGAGAAGTTGAACAGTTAGAGGTTAGCCCAAGAAAAACTTATTTCTAAAATTAACTTTTTTTCCAAATTTCGACAGCATCTTTGAGGGGGAAAATAAAAAACAACTTATTAGTGTTTCTTCTCTGGTCATTCTTTTGTAGACTTAGCTGATGTAAACCCTCCCCCATTTGAGTCTTCATTTGATGCAAGAAAAGACTCTGCATAGTTTTAAAACTATTTCAAATAAACCATTGATGTAGATAAATTAAAAAGAAGAAACTTTACCAACTAGAGAACAGTGCTTACATACAGTTCCTTTTTTGTCTCTAGTCTTATTTTTCAGCCACCTTTCTCCTCACTGGCCTGTGCAGCTCTATTTCCCCTTTAGATTGAAATTAGTTGTCAACACTTTAAAATTAGATGTTACATATCTGATTTCCAGCTTCTCTAGAAACACTATCTCACATTCCCTAGCAGCAAGAGTCAGCTGGAACTTTAGATGGGAATGTCCCACAGTTCAGTGGTCCTGAGCCTGCTTCACTTTTCACTGCCTTGTCCCAAAGGCCTTTGAGTTTGCAGCCCTTAGTAAATGGTGGAGCAGGGAGACTGAACAGATGAATTATGGAAGCTTAGAAGATCTGCACTAGGGCGACCACTGGTGGACTTCAATACTGCAGGCAACTCGTGGTTGCTGAAAATCTCCCCTGGGCTCTACTTACGTTTTGACTTCTTAAAAAATAAAAGCAAAACCAGAAACAGCACACGTGGCTATCATTTTACATAGATCTGTGATGTAGTAGCCAGTTGTGCATGAACACTACCCAAAAGAAGTGACAGGCATTACCCATTCCAGAGGTTAAAGGCAGGACGATGCTGTTGGATTTCACTGCTCCTAGCTATGCTAGAGTTCTGCTTGGTAGTGGCCTGACTGTGCTAGTGGCCTCTGCTAGTGTTTAAGTTGGGATCCACAGTACACTGATGTTCATGACCTTGGGGATGAACACATTCCTCTAGCACCCAGTAGTTTCCCTGACAATGTTCATCCTTGTATCCAACAAAATAGTCCCTTTTAATTCAAGACTCCTGCCTCTAATACAGCTCTTCATTGACATAAAGAACTTTTCAGTATTCAGAGCAGGAGATGATATTGATGGACTTTCCAATCAGAGAACTGTTCTTGGAAACAACTTTCTCATTTGCTGATAATGTATCTAAAAAAAATCAGGCATATTGTTTCATAATATTGGATTTTTAATTTCTCTGAATTTTGGCTTTCATTTTTGCAAAATGATTCAGTTAAGCCAGGGCCACACAAGGTGGACACGTATGTTGCATTTATGAGGTGTTGATGCTGTTCAAAAACTCAAGTTCCTTTGTCTTATTTACCCTACACTCTCAGTATTGAACTTTCTAGAACAGGTACATAAAAATTACGTTATTGCCCTGACCGGTTTGGCTCAGTGGAGAGGGCATCGGCCTACAGACTGAAGGGTCCCAGGTTCGATTCTGGTCAAGGGCACATGCCCAGGTTGTGGGCTCGGTCCCCAGGAAGGGGTGTGCAGCCAACCAATGATTCTCATCGATGTTTCTCTCTCCCTTCCTCTCTGCAATCAATACAAATATGTATTTTTAAAAAATTTTAAGTCGTTTTCTTTGTATAATCTTGCTGGGAATAGCCCCAATGTATATGTTTCACATAATCATGACTAAAATATCTTGGTTAAGCCAATTGTGGAAATGAGGGAACAATTATATGGGGACTTTCTGACTTAAGTTCAGATGCAAGACTCTAGTTCTTCTTCCACTAGACAATGTCATACAGGAACACAATGTCTACATTGGGTACCTGATCCCAAACAGTTCCTTTTGAAATTAAAATCTGTGTGGGTATCCTTGCCACACCAAAAAGTAATGACTATTTGTAAGAACTACTCTGAAACAATCTGTAAGACAGTACACAGTGAGGCCTTGACCCTGTTAATGAGATGAGAGCTCTGGTTTCCAAAGCTCTACCTGTGGGGATGTTCTCTGCATTAACTAGGATATGCATGCCACATGCTATTTTTCAGTGGCTGGAGAGTTGTACTGAAACTTCCATATGTTTTCTTCAGTCCCAGACACAACTTTTTGTCATAAAAGCCGAATTCCTTAAACAGAAGTCAACTGGCTGTTGCAAGGATCTAGGATTGGACCAGGCTTCAAAAGTTTTGTTTACCCAGAAAATGAGAAGACTGGCTGGGGTATTGTGCTGATCTCCAGAATTTGATAATCTCACTCCAAACACTGTTTCACATTCAAGTTTTCCACTCCCCTTCCAACAATGCCTCTTTCGAGGGTAAACTCCAAATCCCACTGATGTTATGCTGGACAGTTTCACTGATTTCAGATACTAGATGCAGCTCTGCAGTCAAGATCATTAGCTCAGACCCCAATTTACTGTAACACACTGTATGCTCCCATTTTTAAAAAACTCAAGAAAAGGCAAACTAATCTACAATGACAGAAAGCGGACCAGTGGCTTCTTGGGCATGTGGGAGAAGAGGCATGAGGAAACTTTTGGGAGTGAATAGGTTCACTATCGTTGATTGTTACTGATTTCAGAACTAGAAGATGTAGGATGAGTCACTCTCCTGAAATATGAAGGGTTTGTGGCACTGAAGACAGGGGCCTGCCCTTTAAACTCCATCCCCAGACTATCAGATAACAACTAAGACGGTTTACGTAAGTGGTCTAGCTGTACCATTTCAGAACTATGAGGCAGTGAAAGGAAGTGAAAACAAACACTAATTAAATTTTAAAAATTTATTTTTCTTTTCTTTTTTTCCTGTTGCTGATTTGTTCTTGAGATGGCTACAACACCAGACAGAACAGTGCCCTCGTATGTAATGCCTGTGTGGGGCTGCAACTCCTTTAGAACATTAAGATCTGCTTTGGGCTTCCTGCTCCTACCTCATCCCCACGAAGTCAAGTAAGTTCCACATTTTTAGTAAAATACAGTTTAGCCCGGTAAACACTTTTTCCATACTCCCACCCTCTTTTGTTTCCTCATGTCTATGGGTGAAACATTAACTAAAACAACAACAACAACAACAAAAACCCTAAAACTTAGAATATACACTTATATCTCACTCACCCCAATTTTGGCTCTTTTCTTCATGGCTGATAACCCAATGCGGATTGGAAGTGGAGTTAGCGAGTTGGGATATACATGAATTTGGCCCTGGCAGGTCCTAGTATCACTGATGTGACCATGATATAAAATAGAAAAGGCTCCTTGCTTACTCCTCCCTGTCCTAACAACTCTATAAAGGTGGTAAGCAACAGTTGGGGAGGATGTAAAAATTTCTACTCACTTTCATTAAAAGAGAAGGGGAAATGAGAAAGAAGGGATGGGAGAGAGAAAAAGAGGACAAAACAATAAAAAACCGTAAGAGGTGATCGTGACCCTTGTCTTCCAATTGCAGCTAAATAGTTCACTCGAATTCCCATTTTCCCCAAGTAACTGTTTTTGTTTCACAGAAAGTTTGTACCTTTACTTTTCTGTATATGCACGTGTGGTGGCATGTGCGTGGTAGCATGTGTGTGTAGGTACGTGTATGTATGTGTGCGTGTCATATGCTACCAGGAGGATGTTTCAGTTCTGGTTTCAGTTTAGTTTTCCTTTTTTATTCCTTAAAAATTGTTTTTCCTTTTAGAAACAAGTTCACCAGGAAACCAGCTCCCCTCCCACCACGCCGGACAGGCTTGCAGCCATCTTTTTAGAAACGGTGCTGATTTTCCCTCACATCCCCAAACAGGAACTCCTCAGGATGGCCTCAGAGGGCTGGAGTCTCTCCCTGTCTGGTGGGACGCCCTGGTGGCGGTAAAGGCCCCTCTGCCACAATGGAGGTTTCTGATTGTGGGACACAGTCTGGTTTTTATTTTCTTCTTGTCTTCTAATTAAAAAAGACATTCCTATAAAAGAGAGAAGATAGTCAATACTTGTGGCCCAGGAGATAGTGAGCATTTTATAAAGTCAAGCAGAAGTTTCTATACTTGCTCAGGTACCTCATTCTGGCCTGTCATAAGAACTCAGTAAAAAAAAGGAAGTTGAAGGGGAGGGGCGGGTTGGGGGGGGTAGGGGTCGGGAGAGAGGGTAAAGGTGAGCCAGTAGGTCCAGGATGCCAACTCCAAACCAACCAGAAATCTCCACTTCAGTCTATTAAATATTGGGGTTTCATGTAAGATGGATTGATTGATTTTACTGATTTCAGAGAGAGGAAGGGAGAGGGAGAGAGGGATAGAAACATCAATGATGAGAGAGAATCACTGATTGGCTGCCTCCTGCACACCCCCTACTGAGGATCGAGCCTGCAACCCAGGCATGTGCCCTGACTGGGAATCGAATTGTGACCTCCTGGTTCATGGGTTGATGCCGGGCTAAGATTTTATTTTAAAAGAAGGCTTTGCCTGCTAAAATAAGTTTAAAAAACAATGATTTGGACTCCCTAGAAAGGATACTACTGTAAAATATTAAGTAGAGTGGTTAAAAGTGAGGACTCTGGCACCCAAATATCTATATTTGAATTGTGGCCCTATCAATTACTGACCTGACATCTTGCAACTTCAATTTCCTCATTTGTAAAATGGGAATAATAACAGTAACTAACCCAGGGAACTTATGAGAATTATCTTAGTTAATACATATAGCCCTAGCCGGTTTGGCTCAGTGGATAGAGCGTGGGCCCTTAGATTGAAGGGTTTCGGGTTTGATTCTGGTCAAGGACACATACCTTGGTTGCAGGCTTGATCCCTCCTAGGCCCTTGATGTGCATATGGGAAGCAACCAATCGATGTGCTTCTCTCACATCGATGTTTCTCTCTCTCTGTCCGCCCCCTCCCCCCCCCTTCTACTCTTTCTAAGAATTCAATGGAAAAGTATCTTGGGTGAGGATTAACAACAACAACAAAACAGAACAAAAAACACTACATATAAAGCACTTAGAATAGTACCTGATACATAGTAAGGGCTCCATGAATGTTAGCTATGAACTTTCACAGCTGTATAAGCAATGCGTATCAATGTTAGCTTTTATAGATACTGCAAAACCTAAGAATCGCAAGTGATATCACTACTCCTTAAAGAACCAAAGCATAGAAATGATTTCTGGTGTGGTGAGGCATTGTAGAATGGCACCTTCACCCACTAATGCATTTAATCACAAACCCCCAGCGAGTGGTGTACAGGCACGGAGGACTGACTCCTGGAAGAATAAATTCTGCTTAAGACGTCAAAGCATGGGTTTAGAGGAGAGTTGCCTTTCTTCTCTCAGTCAAGAAACTGGCACCTACATCCCACTACCCCGTCGTTTCTTTCCTCAGCTCAGCTTCTTGATTTGATTCAGGAAGCACAAAGAGAAAACTGATGATCAGGAGGAAGACAGAGATGGCAGATCTCCTGACTCAATCAAAACCTGGCATTTCAGTATTCAAATTGCAAAAGTGATAATAACAAGCAACTTTGCTCATTAAATCTGAAAGGTCAGGTTTAGGAGCAATATCATTTATTATGGTAAAGTTTAGGTCAGCAGTGTTTTCATCAAAGTAGCCAGGTTAAAAATACTTATTTTGTTAGCTATACACATTTACAATCCTAGAAGTGTCTGTGAGGAGAAGAGGGGAGGAACATTTTTTTGAGATATTCTACAACAGTCACTTTCTTATGGGGGTGAAATGGCATCCAAAGTAACTGACAATTATCTGCTACCTTGGCCCAAGGAAATCAGGAGCCTGCATTTCCCCGCTGCCCAGAAGTGTTGAATTGTTAGGTCTTCCCTGACTCTAGCTAGTATTAGTCCAAAGATGGGCAATAAAACGTTTGCCCAGCCCTGGCCAGGGTGGCTCAGTTGGTTGGAGAGCCATCCCGTACACCAAAGGGTCGTGGATTTGATTTCTGGTCAGGGCACACACCCAGGTTGCGGGTTCAATCTCCAGTCAGGATGTGTGCAGGAGGCAGCTGATCTATGTTTTTTTTCTCGCATCAATGTCTGTCTGTCTCTCCCTTTCTCTCTCTCTCAAATCCATAAAAACATATCCTCAGGAGAGGATTTAAACAAATAAACAAACAAACAAACTAAGAAAAAACACACCTATGTCCACCCCAAGCACTCCTGACAGCCAGAGAAAACCTGGGAACTATATACTACTCACCTGGGTGACAGGCACAGTGCAGGAGTGTAAGCTATCGAAACAACCTGGTGAAGTCTCGCAAGGCCCAGCAAACTTGTTTACATTCCTCAGCACTAGAAAAGAAAAGGCAGGTTAGTCCCTAACTGATGACAAAGATATAATACTCTGAAAAACTGCAACACTGACTCTGCTTTCCATCTTCCTGTAACTCAAGGGTAGATATAACTACTGCATATGAGAATAATTACAAACTGTGTGGTCCTTAAAGAATGGGCTTTGGAGAAAAAGTGCCTACATTTGAATCTTGGCTCCAATGTGTCCTTGGGCAAGTTACCAATCTGCCTCAGTTTCTTCATCTATTATCTGCCTCATAATGTTTTGAAAATTAAATCAGTTCATAATTATAAAGTGCTTAGACAGCGGTTCTCAACCTGTGGATCGCAACCCCTTTGGGGGTCGAACGACCCTTTCACAGGGGTCGCCTAAGACCATCGGAAAACACATATATAATTACATATTGTTTTTGTGATTAATCACTATGCTTTAATTATGTTCAATTTGTAACAATGAAATTGGGGGTCACCACAACATGAGGAACTGTATTAAAGGGTTGCGGTATTAGGAAGGTTGAGAACCACTAGCTTAGGATAATAGAGCAGTGAACAAAATAGTATTCAACAACTGTAGGCTGCCTACAACAACACTTGGTTAAAGCCCTTCACATAAAACAACAACAACAACAAAAAAACCCCAAAGTAATAAAAAAGCAAGCGTATTCATTTAAGGCCAATTATTTTAATTCTACGAGCTGAGCTAACTCAAATACCCTGGCTTCCTCATTCTCTTCCAAAGGCAGATTTTGTTTACAAAGCCCAGTCCAGCAACTAAGAATCTATCAGTCATCGATTTTCTAGTTGAACAGGCTGCTCAGGGTTTTCCTCCTGTGGGAGGAGGAAGCAGGTCCTTAGACAAGCACTGAGATGCGGAGGTGGTATGAATAGCCCAATATCATCTGATCCTGTATTTTCTTTCTTTTTTTGTTAATCCTCACCCAAGGATATTTTTTCCATTGATTTT
>NW_005360677.1:444349-464331 GCF_000412655.1 Myotis brandtii
CCGACAAGGGCCAGTGATGGAGCCTGCAAATAAAGTACGTGCCCTTGACTGTAATCAAACCCGGGACCCTTCAGTCTGGGATTGACACTCCATCCACTGAGCCAAGCTGAATTTTCAAAAGGCCTTCTTTGTCCAAACAGTGAGAAAGGAAGTGCTTCCTAACATGCTACCCTTCTGTGGCCCTCTTCTTGGTTTGGAAAAACTCAGAGAAGATTCGATGTGAGAAGAAAGCTCCTTCTCCTTGTAATGGTCAAAGACCAGGGAGCAAACTGCTAACAATGACCCAAAGGGAAAGGAGAAATGAGAGCCATCCCCTCAGGTGCCCACATCTGGATTTCTTCACCTATTTTAAGGTCTGAAACATCATTAAGAACCTTGATTTAGACTACAGGACTTGATTCAACAGAATATACTAGAAACTTTCTTTTAGTCTCTCTCCACCCTGAAAATGTAATGAAAATGAGGACAGCCTTCTGGTTTTATCAGAATTTTGCCATTTGCTCTTTGTGAATTTAACATGCTTCACTAAGGGCATGGGCATAACATTTCTCAGTCTATTTCCAAATCAATATTGACTTTTAAGGGAGCAGCCAGGGTGAATGAGTGCCCATATCACTCATGTTCCCAATGTCATGAAGGAGCAAGATACATAACCAAGAGAAGTCACTGTGTGGTGTGCTGTAAGGGACTAAGACAACAGGAAATAGTTAAACTTGCTGGAGACTCAAGAATCTTTTATCCTGATGCCTTACATGTTTTAAATTCTATCCTTCTTTAGCCAGAGATCTTGGCTTAATCTGGAAGAAAAATGATAACTCCATCCTTAGCCTCTTTAGTGACGCGTAAGAAGAAGTAACAAAATACAGTCCAGGAGAACTATGGTGAGACAGGGTGAAATGAGGGACAGGCCACAGTGTCTCAACTCAGCTCAGTTTCTGCTCCCAATCTTGTCAGCAACTGCTCTGGCATAAGAGCTTCAGCCAAATGTTTAACGTAAGTGTCCTTGGTGTTTAAACTAAAAAAAAAAAGGATTTTAAAAAACTTCCTAAAAGCTAGAACTATTTTGTTGTTGTTTTGTTTTTGCCTTAGTCCTTCCTTCCTTCCTTCCTTCCTTCCTTCCTTCCTTCCTTCCTTCCTTCCTTCCTTCCTTCCTTCCTTCCTTCCTTAAAAAAAATATATCTAACATCAATCAATCATCTATCCATCCATCCATTTAAAGCTGCCACTATTTTTCTAGGTTCTATTTTCTGGCATCTAGTCCCACAATCCCAATTTGTCCACCATACTTTGATAGGAACCATCTGAAAAACAGGCTTGGACTTGCTGAAATGACACTGAACCAGTTCACCTTCCCAGCTAGGATGGCAAACAAAGCAGCATGTTGAGGCAGGAGTTATAGGACCTTAAAACCAAAAGGGAGACTGAGTCATGCATGGAACAGAAGGTTCAAGGGCAACATGCATACTAAAGACAGAATTAGTAAGAGGAGGTGAGCAATCTCAAACCCTTTCTCTTGCACCTCAACATTACCTCTTATGTTCATTTCCCACCATTATGTCACAGCCTACTATACGAGGAGCTGCAAAACTTGTTTAGCAATGAGAGATCAAGTAGGCCAGGTTGGTAGTGGACCTTTTTTTTTCCATATCACAGGGCAAAGATCACAGATCTTTTTGTTCACAGCACTGCATTATTTGGATCCCCTTTCCTTGCCCCAAGATTTTAATTAAAGTAGGGAATGTCCATAACTTTATTTCAGACTTACTCTATTGTTCTACCTGTTATATGTTAGCCCAGATGAAGGAATATGGACTTGGTGGAGACTTATTCCAGAATGTGTGGGTGACTGTCTTAGAGCTAGCAGGAAGCATGCTTCAGCTAGTTTTATAAATACATAATGACAATCTGGTAGATAATTTTCCATGGAGAAAGTTAACATACTAATCACCTACTATGTGCCAGATCTCATGATTTCCACTTGGTATCTCATAATAACCCTACTTTTGTTTTATTTTGTTAAAATATATTTTTATTGATTTCAGAGAGGAAGGGAGAGGAAGAGAGAGAGAGAAATATCAATGATGAGAGTGAATCATTTCTATTTTATTTTATTGTTTTATTGCTTAAAGTATTACAAAGAGTATCATATATGTCTCCTTTTTTTTTCTCCCCTTGACCCTCCCCTAGCCTCCCATGCCCCCCAGTGTCTTGTGTCCATTGGTTATGCTCGTATGCATGCATACAAGTCCTTCGGTTCATCTCTTACACCACCCCCCTCCCTGAGAGTGAATCATTGATCAGCTGGCTACCTCCTGCGGTATACCCCCTACTAGGGATCAAGCCCACAACTTGGGCTTGTGCCCTTGACCAGAATTGAACCCAAGGACCCTTCAGTCTACAGGCCGATGCTCTATCCACCGAGCCAAACTGGCTAGGGTTACTAACCCTATTTCAAAAGATAAATATGCTAAAGTTCAAAGTAACAGCCAAAAAAAAAAAAAGAAAGAAATAACAACAACAAAGTAACAGCCAGTAAGTGGCAAGATTCAAACCAACATCTGTGACTCTAAGCCCCAGGTTCCCAGTTGCTCTAACTGGAGTCAATATCATCCTGCCCCTCTACTGACCAACTAGTTACTAGAACAGGGGTGGGCAAACTTTTTGACTCGAGGGCCACAATGGGTTCTTAAACTGGACCGGAGGGCCGGAACAAAAGCATGGATGGAGTGTTTGTGTGAACTAATATAAATTCAAAGTAAACATCATTACATAAAAGGGTACGGTCTTTTTTTTTTTAGTTTTATTCATTTCAAACGGGCCGGATCCGGCCCGCGGGCCGTAGTTTGCCCACGGCTGTACTAGAAGGAACAGAGTAAAACAAAAGTAGAGAAAAGCAACTAATTATACTTTTACCCCTGAGACAGCTTGTAGGTAGAATACTACTTCTACTGGGAGGATTTATAGTAAAAATAAATAATTTTATAAGGTCATCCCAGTCAATACTAGTATATGCCTCCTTAGTAGAGGGGAAGTCCCCTTTTCTGGCAAAATGTGTCACGAAAGCAGGCAGTCACATGCTACTTTCCAGTCATGCATGCCACTTGATCTCTGGCCAAAAGTCAGTTACTTCTGGGGCATGAAGTTAAGCCACAGGTAAACTAAAAACAGCACTCAAGGTTTGGGATTTTAACTTTAACAAAATTATTGGAGATACTCTGGGAGATGAGAAAGTAAACCATTTTGAAAAATGACACTAAGACTTCCGATGAAGCCCGGCCAGAGTGGTTCACTGACCTATGAACCAGGAGGTCATGGTTTGATTCCCTGTCAGAGCACATGCCCGGGTTGCAGGCTCAATCCCCTGTAGGGGGCATGCAGGAGGCAGCTGATCAATGATTCTCTCTCATCATTGATGTTTGTCTCCCTTTCTTCCTTTCCCTTCTTCTCTGAAATCAATAAAAACAAATAAAAAAAAAAAGAAGACTTCAGAAGAAAGCAGTGTAGGTAAATGTGATACTCGAGCTCTAACCGGTTTGGCTCAGTGGATAGAGCGTCGGCCTGCAGACTGAAAAGTCCCAGGTTCGATTCCGGTCAAGGGCATGTACCTTGGTTGTGGGCACATCCCCAGGAGGTGTGCAGGAGGCAGCTGATTGATGTTTCTCTCCCATCGATGTTTCTAACTCTCTATCCCTCTCCCTTCCACTCTGTAAAACTCAATAAAATATTTTTAAAAAAATGTGGTACTCGAATCCTCCCATATCCACATCAAAATTACAACTCAACTACAGATAAACTATCATTCTGAACTGCCTGAAATCTAGCTGAATGGAAGTCCTGTAACTAGAAATTTAAAGCCACATTGGGACTAGTAGGAGGGGTGAAAACTCAAAACTGGCTGGTCCCACACTTATGTATGGTGGTTTAAAATTGGGAGGGATTTTTCGGCTGTATAGGTCCTCCCTGAGGAGCAAGGAGTCCTACCCTCACACCAGGCCTCCCAGCCCAGGGTTCCAGAACTAGAAAGAGAAGTCCCATTAACTTCTGGCTGTAAAAACCAGTAGGGATTGTGGCTGAGTGACACAGAAAGCTGCTGGAGTCCGAGGCAGTTCCTCTTAAAGGGTTTATGCATGGACTTAACTCTAACTCACTCCCCCTGAGCTCCAGCACAGCTTAAAAGAATGAGGGGCATACAAGGAGGAACTGAATTGTCTGGCATCAGGGCAAGAGCTGGTGTGGGGTGGGGTGGGGTGGGAGAAATGGTGGTGGTGCAGCTTTCTGTCAGACAAAAGTACTGGCAGAGTTCATTGTTCCTTTTCTGAGACCTTCCCGCACAGAGCTGGAAGGCAGGCACCACTTCTGGGTCTCCATCAACCTGGCTCACAGTGTTCACCCTGCCCTGGTAATTCCCTGAGACCTGGCACCTATCACCTTGCGGTCCCACCCAAGGTGTTTCCAGGGGCGTTTCCATATAAATGGACTCTCCTGCCTCATGCTTCAGACTTTCCTAAAATCTTTCAAATAAGCATCTGGCCTATGTGTACTTTGCATCTCTTGCTAAGTGGCTCCAGGCATGGCACTAGAGGCAACCAGCCTTGGTTTACAGGTTGGCCTTTCCTGGGCACCTCCAAGCCCAGCACAAGTAGCAATCATCTGCGGACTGCTTTGCAGCTCATGCTGGCGGCCCCAGACAAGCACAGGCAGTAGCTGATCTTGCACCTCCAAGGAGGCTGCAGAGCCAGTGCACCCAGTGGACAGCTTTAGACCATGATGATTACAGTCTACCATCTCCACTAGCAACACTAGTCAAGGGGTGGACCCTATGAGCACCAAAGCCTCACTGAAGCAAGTCCTGTTCCATAGCTCTTCTCTGTTGTCGCAGCCAGTCCTCACAGCTGATTGGCCTGGGGGTCGATCCCTCCCCAGTGATGCAATTAAGGCTCAATGACAACAGGACAGTGCACATAGCCCACACAGGGGTGCACCTGGAGCATCCAGCTCAGATGACTGGGAAGGCTGTGCCACTGGGCCCTACAGGACACCTACTACATAAGGCCACTCTAACAAGTCCAGAAGACAAAGCAACTCTATCTAATACATAGAAACAAACACAGGGAAACAGCCAACATGTGGACACAACAAAAAACAGGTCCCAAGTGAAAGAACAGGAGAAATTTCCAAGAACTAAATGAAATGGAGGCAAGCAAACTGCTAGATACAGAGTTCAAAACAATGGTTATAAGGATGCTTGAGGAACTTACTGAGAACTTCAACGGCATGAAAAAAGACATAGAAACCATAAAAAAATAACCAATCAGAAATGAAGGATATATTAATTGAAATGAAGAATAATTTACAGGAATCAGCAGTAGAGTAGATGAAGCTGAGAATAAAATCAGCAATTTGGGATATAAGGAAGCAAAAAACACACAACCAGAACAGCAAAAAGAAATCCCAAAGTATGAAGATACTGTAAGTGGTCTCTAGGACAACGTCAAGTGTGCCAACATTTGCATCACGGGGTTGCAGTAAAGAGAAGAGAGAAAAGCAAGAAATTGAAAATCTATTTGAAAAAATAATGACAGAAAAGTTCCTTCACCTGGTCAAGGAAAGAGACATACAAGCCCAGGAAGAGCAGAGAATCCCAAACAAGATAAACCCAAAGAGGGCCCCCACCAACACACATCATAATTAAAATGCAAAAGGTTAAAGATAAAGAGAGAATCTTAAAAGCAGTAAGAGAAAAGCAGTTAGTTACCTACAAGGGAGCTCCCATAAGACTGTCTGCTGATATCTCAATAAAAATTTTGCAGGCCAGAAGGGAGTGGCAAGGAATATGTAAAGTTATGAAAAGCAAGTACCTAAACCAAGATTACTCTATCCAGCAAAGCTATCATTTAGAGTTGAAGGACATACAAAGAGCTGCTCAGACAAGAAAAAGCTAAAGTAGTTCATCACCATAAAACCAGTATTACCTGAAATGTTAAAGGGTCTTCTTTAAGAAGAAAAAAAAGATAAAAAATATGAAGAATAAAATGGCAATATATACATATTTATTAACAACTGAATCTAAAAAACAAAATAAATAAAGCAGAACAGAAAGAGACTCATAGATATAGAGAACATTTTTTTAAAAAAATATATTTTATTGATTTTAGAGAGGAAGGGAGAGGGAGAGAGAGATAAACATCAATGATGAGAGAGAATCATTGATTGGCTGCCTCTTGCACGCCCCCTACTGGGGATCAAGCCCACAACCCAGGCATGTGCCCTTGGCCGGAATCGAACCTGGGACCCTTCAGTCCGAAGGCTAAGGCTTTATCCATTGAGCCAAATCAGCTAGGGCTATAGAGAACATTTTGACGGTTGCCAGATAGGAGAAGGGTTTGGGGGGAGGGTGAAAAAGGCGAAGGAATTAAGAAATACAAGTTGGTTGTCACAGAATAGTCATGGAGATGTAAAGTACAGTATAGGGAATAGAGTCAATAATATTCTAAAAAACGAAAAGAAAAAATAATATTCTAATAACTATGTCTGGTGTCAGATGGGTATGAGATTTATCAGGGTGATCACTTGGTAAGTTATATAGTGTCTAACCACTGAAATGAATATAATATTGTATGTCAACTGTAATTAAAAAATAAAAATGATTAAAAAATATTAAATAAGTAAAAAAAGAAATAAAATGACATTAAGAAATCAATTCTCATATCTTAAGAAACCTGAAACACCAATCAGAAAAAGAATGTATGCACCCCTATGTTCATAGCAGTGCAATTTACAATAGCTAAAATCTGGGAACAGCCCAAGTGCACATCAGTAGATGAGTGGATAAAAAAGCTGTGGTACATTTACACCATGGAATACTATGCAGCAGTAAAAAAGAAGGATCTCTTACTCTTTGAAATAGCATGGAAGGACCTGGAGAGTATTATGCTAAGTGAACTCAGCCAGTCAGAGAAAGAGAAGTATCACATGATCTCACTCATATGTGGAATCTAATGAACAAAATAAACTGATGAACAAAATAGATCCAGAAACATAGAAGCATAGAACAGACTGTGGAATCTCAGAGGGAAGGCGAGGGAGTGTGAGTGGGTGGGAAGAACTTGTATGCATATATGCATAACCCATGGTCACCAATAATAGGGTGGTGAAGGCCTGGGGTGTGGGGCGAGCTAGAAGGGGCCAATGGGGGGAAAGGGGGGACATATGTAATACTTTCAATAATAAAGATTTAAAAAAAAAATCAATTCTTAGAAAAGAAGATTAGCTCTTAGCTCTTGAATCCATTGCCTACAATTCATTGTATTTTTTCTCACTTTTAAAAACTGGGTCTGGTTTCAAATATGAAAGTATAGCACATGGTCATGAAATAAATGCAAATAGTACAGAGGTTATGAAGTGCAAGTCTCCCTCCCCTTCCTGGTCCTAGTTATATATCTTTCCAGAAATAATTTTCTATGCAAAAAGTAGTGTGTGTGTATATATATATGTATATATATATATACATACATACATATATATATATATACACACATATATACATATCTTTAAAAAGTACACATTAATTCATTTATAATAGCATCAAAAAGAATAAAATGCTTAAACTACAAAATGTTGCTGCAAGAAATTAAAGACACCAATAAATGGAAAGACATCTTGTGCTCATGGATTGGAAGACTTAATATTGTTAAGATGTCAATACTATCCAAACTGATCTACAGATTCAATGTAAAAAAAAATTTAAAAAAAATCCCAATTGACTTTTTGTGTGTGAAAACAAAAAAATGTGGAATCACAAGGGACCTAGAAGAGCCAAAATAATCTTGAAAAAGAACAAAGTTGGAGGTCTCACACTGCCCAATTTTAAAATTTAAGCTATAGTAATTAAAATGGTATGGTACTAACATAAAGACAGACACACAGACCAATGGAATAGAGAACCCAGAAATAAATCCCTTGCATATTATTTTCAATAAAAATGCCACTCAGTGCAGAAAAGGGCAGTGCTGGGAAAACTAGATGTCCACGTGCAAAAACAAAGTTGGACGCTTAACATACATCATATATAAAAACTAACTCAAAATTGATCAAAGACCTAAAACTATAAAACTGTTAGAAAAAAATAGGGTAAAAACTTCATGACATTAGATTTGATAATGATTTCTTGGATATGACACCAAAAGCACAGGAAACAAAAGTAAAAACAGATATGGAGAAATCAGAACCTTATGTACTGTTGGTGGGAAGATAAAATAGGCACTATGGAAAATAGTATGGAGGTTCTTCAAAAAATTAAACTGAACTGCCATATAATCCAGAAATTCCATGTCCAGATATATATCCAAAAAGAATTGAAAGCCGGGTCTTAAGATATTTGTATATTCATGTTCACAGAAGCATTACTTACAACAGACAAGAGGCTGAAACAACTCAAATATTCATCAGCAGAGGAATGAAAAAATAAAATGTGATGTATATATAGATGGACAGACACACACACACACAGAAAGCAGAATGATGGTTGCCAGGGGCAGGGTGAGCAGAGAATGGGCACAGCCTCAGTTGTGCAAAATGAGAAAGTTCTAGAGTCACAACAATGTGAACACACTTACACTGCTAACAGTACCTCAAAATGGTTAAGATGATCAACTCTGTATTTTATCACAATTAAAAATAAAAAAATTTAAGTGCAAGTTGAGTTTACATGATACTGTTATTCCCTCCTTTATATCTTATTTTTCATATATGCATTTTTCCTTTTTTTTTTTAAAGTGCCTACTTACTAGTATAGACAAACTGTTATATAATTGTTGTCTACTGATGGGCAACTGGAATATATCAAGTTTTTTTCACTATTATCAACCTTTTGCAACACTCATTCTTGGATCTAGAAATTGTCCCACAACTGAATGAATATAAGCCACTGCCTAAAATTTAGTCAAAATTCTAGACTCTAGACACAAAAAGGAATATCCAGGCAAGGTAACACACAGTTATAACATCCAATTTAAGTTGCTGTCATTAATATTATCAAGGACCATAAAAGTCTCATAACCTTTGATTCAATGATTTTAATGAAAATGGTCAAAAGAAGAAAAGGCTAGACTTACCATATTATCTATAACACTGAAAACAACAACAAACAACAAGATCAAATGTCTACTAAGAGAAATACTATAAAGAAATCAAGCAATACCTGTATAGATATAAAATAGTGATTAGAAAGACTATGTAGCTATATAAAATGTTTATTATGTTCACAGTGAAAAACCCACTTATGTACACCTAACATTTTAAGTGAGCTGTAATCAAGTGGCTCATGGGCCTAATGCATCCCAGAGAGATTTTTATTTGTTTTAGGTATGGCAAAATTTTTCCAATTTATTGCAGTCTACATCACTCTTTGTTTTACAATCAATGTTTCACCTATTCAGACACCTGCATTCTTGACCCCTGAATATGAATGAGAATTAAGGACTTCAAAGGAAAAAACAGATCTCCTGCAGGGTAATGTGCTGCTCAGTGCATTTTTCTTTTGAAAAATATAATGCTTCCACTTACTTATTAAGTTCTTATAACAGTTAATATATGTATAATAAAACTGACACACACATATACTACATGGTGATATTTTCCCCAAGACTGGCTTCCCATGCCAATCTGCAATTCAAGATAACATGGACACTAAAAATACAAAGGCACATAAGAAACATACTCCTGGGCAGATCTGTAACTAAGATGGTACAAGAAACAAAGATATATTTCTCTACACACCCCAGCTGCAGTTCATACTCCTTTAAAAACACACACACCCAGCATCACTCACCTAGTGACTTGTTTGTGGAAATCTGTTAGTTGTTTGTGTGTCACTGTGACAGCTCCCACAGTTGTTTCTTTTGGCAAACCTTTCAAGGAATTCTCTAACCATCGACAAAAAGTCTGTACCAAGAAGAAGAATAAGAGTTTTTAAAGGAGGCAGGGCTTACTCAACTGGGGCTGTATAGGTAATAACAAAAACCTGCATGTTTTCCTTAGTAGCATTAGTGCCCTGGGACTTGGAAGCAAGTAAAAGAATTAACAAAAGCACTATTTTCAGGTCATCCAACCCTCTGGGGGTTGGAATCAGATACAAAGACATGCCTAGACTTCCCTTCAAAGGGGTAGCAGACATCATTTCAGAAAGAGCCTTCTTCCTTGAGAGGGAAATCTCTCCTGGATGAGGCTATTGTTCTGTTCCTGTCATTAAACTCATACAGTATTTTAAAAATTAAATATCTGCCAAAAAACTCTTGAGTCTAAAGATCAAAGGCAAAGGTTCAGGTATCAGAAAGGGTAGGGACAAAAAGTATAGTTAGTAAACATGTCAAAGTATAAATGTAATATAAATTCAGAAATTTCAGGATTTTAAGGTCATCTCTCTCAGAAGTCATGTCAATAAGGTCCTTCGTGATACCCTCCCTTCCTTGGGTTAGAAAGTTCTTTTGTTGTTCACTCTAGTTGCTATTTAGAAAAATTTATTTATACCCAAACAAGGTATCTTTGTACCTTTCATATGCACTAAAACTGCTTATCCTCAGCCCCCTTGCTTCCTTCCTTCTTCAAACTAAAAATCAAAATTCTAGAGACTTCCTCTGGATTCTTATTTTCAGTCGAATTGTTCTTCTTTGAGTTAGTTCTAATTTTTCTTCACATTTTTATTAAGTAGAATGTATACTTTGGTTATAGTTTCCAGCTAATTTTTTTACATTATGTTTTCCCATTATGTTAATTTATGATAACAGACCAGAGAAAAGTAAATATTACACTACAAATGCTTAAAAAGTACTGCATGGCGCACTCTCCCTCCTGGGAGCATGCCATCCCTTTCCCCTCGCCCTCTTCTTCCCCCAGGTGCATTACCTTTCCTTTTCCCTCTCCTAAGCTCCAAGGGTCCTTCTTTAGCCTCTATAACTTGTTTCCTGAGCCTATTTCTTCCACGACTCACTTCTACCTGTGTGACTTTCTAAATAAACTTTCTCTTATAGTTTGAATCTTGGCTTTGAATTCTTTCTTAGCCAGAACTCAAGTACCAAAGTTGCTGAACTGAGGTCTGGTCTGACTCCACCAGTTTTAACACCTGGTGTTGTTTTCATTGTTGCCAACAGTATTATCATCAATGAGGATTGTGATGAGGCCCTCAGAATCTGTACCATTGAACTGGATTATATGGGAAACAAGTGCAGTAAACTCTCATGTACAGGAAATTCAAAACTATTTGTAGGAAGCTTGTAACCATACTCACATCAACTAGAATCAAGACTAAAAACAAAAAAGTTTAATAATCTTCCTCGGACCATTGTTGGCCTCTTGACCCCTGCTGGTGTCCAGATGTCTGTGGTTATCAATCACCTCTTGCCTCTCCCATTTATCCTTCACTTGACATAAAAGAAGCCTGAATTCTGTACTTTCTTAAGATGGATTTCAGACACCTTCCCCATCAATAAACCTTTCCTTACTCCAAAAGAATACTGCATAATTTCTCAAATGTTGCCCTCAAGGAAGAAAACACTCTACTCAAACAAAAAAAGTCCTAGCTGGTTTGGCTCAGTGGATAGAGTGTCAGCCTGCAGACTGAAGGGTCCCAGGTTTGATTCCAATCAAGGGCATATGTCTGGGTTGTGGGCTTGATTCCCAGTAGGGGGCATACAGGAGGCAGCAGATCAGTGATTCTCTCTTATCATTGACTAGAGGTCCGGTGCATGAATTTGTGCATGGGTGGGGTCCCTCGGCCTGGCAGGCGATCGGGACTGCAGGAGGTTGGCCAGCGATCAAGGCCAACTGGGGGGGAGGGACTGAAAGAGGTTGGCCAGCCATGGGAGGTTGGCTGTGGGAGCACACTGACCACCAGGGGGCAGCTCCTGCACTAAGCGCCTGCCCCCTGGTGGTCAGTGCGTCATCATTGTGACTGGTCGTTCAGTTGACAGATCATAATGGTTGCTTAGGCTTTTATATATATCGATGTTTCTATCTCTTTCTCCCTTCCTCTCTGAAATCAATAAAAAGTATATTTAAAAAAAACCAACACACACACACACAAAAAGCAGGGACAACAAATTCAGGAAATCCTTAATTGACAAAGTTTTGGTATTTAAAAAATCACTCAAGAGTTAACAAAACAAAAACAGTAAGAAAGTAAACTAAAAAAAAGCAAAGACTAATTAGCTAGCATATAATGAGCCTTGTCATCTTCCAGTAAAGCAATCTGAGAAATTAGGTTGAAAATACTGAATAAGCCCAACTGGCATGGCTCAGTGGTTGAGCATCGACCAATGAACCAGGAGGTCATGATTTGATTCCCAGTCAGGGCACATGCCCAGGTTGTGGGCTTGATCCCCAGTGTGGGGTGTGCAGGAGGCAGCAGATCGATGATTCTCTCTCATCACTGATGTTTCTCTCTCTCCCTTTCTCTCTGAAATCAATAAAAATATATTTTAAAAAAGAAAATACTGAATAAATTTGTCACAGGTGGATATCCAAGAAAGAAAGGGCTTTAGAAGTTCACTCAAGTCAAGAGACAAAGTTGGCATGTCATCTTCTATTAAAAAGGTATTGAACTTTGAAAATGGTATGATTAAGAAAGTCCTCAAGAATGTAAATGTTCTCTGGACTTAAATACTTAGTTACAACTTCAATCAGTTTACTTATAGGGTATAGACAACCCAAATTTATGTAAGAGTTCCTTTACAAAAACTCAGCTGTAGTTGATATTTACAGAAAACAATCACTTTAAATTGCTTCATTAGCTCATGGGTTTATAGCAGTGATGGCGAACCTATGACACGTGTGTCAGAGTTGACAAGCGAACTCATTTTTTTTGTTGATTTTTCTTTGTTAAATGGCATTTAAATATATAAAATAAATATCAAAAGTATAAGTCTTTGTTTTACTATGGTTGCAAATATCAAAAAATTTCTATATGTGACACAGCACCAGAGTTAAGTTAGGGTTTTTCAAAATGCTGACACGCCGAGCTCAAAAGGTTCGCCATCACTGGTCTATAGTAAACTCTTAAAGAGCACATGGTTACATGGTTTGTACTCCTGTCCAAACTTGCTGTTCTCATTTTCTTCTTCTATTAGCATTTAACTATATGTTTACAAATCAAGAATGTTTTTGTAAAATCAAATTTATATAATAAGTCTTTTGTTACTTGGAAACCAAGTGTATTTGTAAAAAAGTGAGAAAGTATGGACATTTTATTTCTTATGTCAAGGACTTTTGGAATTAAAATTGTTGGTCTCTAGGCTCACAGAGTACTTTCTTCAGGAAAACACAAAAATACTACTGTATTAGATTGAAACAGAACATATGTATTGAACACCCAGCAATGGGAACTGCTGGTACTATTCATTCCTAAAACACTTGAACTTACATGGAAGCACTGAAGGATTATTTGATAAAAGCAGTCATGCAGGAGCCTTAGAGTTTGATATAAGAATTAAAGTTAATGTGACTGTTTCTGAAGTATAAATCTAAAGAAAATGTTGGAAATCTATTAAGCATCTGCTCTCCATGTGAATGTTTTTTGTTTGAACCTAAGATCAAGTAAAGCATATGCCCACTAAGACAATATACACTAATCACTGAATTTTGGAGATGAACACAGCAGACCAGGTAGAACTTCTGACTCAGTCATATTAGAGTCTTACAGTAAAAGTGCATTCTCTTTTGTGAAACTGCTGAAATTGAGGCTAAGAACTGCCATTGATAATATAAAGCAAAAGACAATGTTAAGATACACATGTACTTCAAAGTTGTAAGTATCTGGATCTTTCTCTTCTGGTAGACAGCTCACTTTAACTAGGTCCAACTGCTTTTATATTAAATATCAAAAATTATAAATCCTATTTAAAAAAATAAATTACAGGCTATGATATACTTTGTCACTATGTTCAGAATTTTCATGCAGCATACATAACCTGATTTATGACTATGTGGACTAGTACTGAAATTTCTTGGGCATTACTGGATAGCCTAAAGAAAATTTCCATGCTCAGGTGATAAAAAACTTGCTTGAAGAAGTAAAGCAGGAAGCAAATAAATCCAATAAGGAAGCAAATCAAGTATATATTGTAGACTAGTTTTACAACATATCTATATGCCTCCAAATGCTCTGACTCAATTTATTACCAGGGAACCATACAGTGCTACCTAAGGAGCTTGGAGTTAATTAACACTTCCTAAATCACCTGTAACAATATACAAGTGATACATGGGCATTTCCCACAAATGAACACATTTCTCCCTGATGGCCACAGAGCTGAATTCAAAACTTAGTATTCACTTAGGGTACACTTAGTATTCACTTAATTTATAATCCAAACAACAGTGACAAAAATATGCTTTCAATAACCCAGTGATGAATCAATGGCCTCATATGACCCCCTTCGTCTAACAATTAAACTTAGCAATATGCCTAAATTAGGTTCCATGAATGTTCAACAGGGCTGCTTTCAAAGGTATAGTTGGCTGCAAGGAACCAAAGTTTAGGCCTAGGAGAAATGGGTACCTAATGAAAATAATCTTACCGGTCTGTCAACCTGCATGATCTCCCAGAGCACTTCGGCCACATCTGGTAAGGTGTAGGGAGGGAGACAAAAGCAGCATGTGTGGAGCAGCTGGCTTACTAGTTGCTGTCCAAGCTGGTTCATCACCTGTCCAATCAATTCTTTCCGTAATTCAAAGTCCTCTTCATGCTATAAAGAAAACAGGAGCAACAGATAAGTTCTAATTTCAACTTCCCACAGACCAAGTACTCTTTCACCTTTAATCTAACACAGCATTATCAATGGGTATGCTGCAAGAATTTTTACAACATGAAAAATCTAACTATTCAGTCAGGGGCCCAAACCTCTTTTTGTAAAAAAAAAGACAACAGTCAACAGAATAGCCACCCAGTGTGAATCAACCAAAATCATACTTTTTTTTAATTTGTCAGATCCGGCAAAAAAAAAAATTTAATATATTTTTTGGTGTGCTGCAGAATGTTAGTAATTAGTTTATGTGTGCCATGAGATGAAAAAGGTCAAAAATTGCTGGTCTAGCAATTTCTCTTTCCCAGGAAAGAAGGTATACATATTATATAGCAGGAGGATTCACAAAGCCCACCAAATGTTTCATCATGAAGAAAACATTGAGTTTAGTATCAAAGAAATGGGCATGGGTTTTAGCTAAGATTAACCCTTAGATTTTTCGTGAAAAGAGGGCAGAAGAGACACAATGGTTAAAGATTAAGGGTAGCAATTTTCTTAATCTTTTTTTTTCTGTGAAAAATAAAGTATTCTTATTTCCTTTTTGAAAACCAACTCAGACGATTCCAAAATGGCGATGGAGTAAGTGGAAGCTACACTGACACTTTCCGAGGACCAAACTGGAAATACAATTAAAATACAGAAAACCCATCCTGAAAAATCAACTGAAGACTAGCTGGAGAGACCCCTGATAACCAAGGATGGAAAGTGGAGACCGAATAGAGACTGGTGGGAAGTGGGGAGGAGCGAAAGGGCTGGCCGGGACCCTATGGACACCAGCTGAAGTTCTGAGAGATATCTCAGTTGTTGGGGGTTCCCACTGAGAACTCTGAGGTCTAAACCCCAAGCTGGGCTCTCCAGCCCAGAACAACAGAACTGATAAAGGTACCCACGTATCAACTATATGTGAAAAGCAGCAGGGTTCTGTCTGACAGTGAGATGACTAGAAATGCAGGAACCCTCTTAAAGGGCCAACACACAAACCTTAGTGTACAACCATTCACCTTGGGTAGAGGAAGGGTAGAGTAGACTGGAACTGTGTGAGCAGAAGCCAGGATTGGGGGCTTTGGGGTTGGAGATCAGGGAGCAGCCCCCCTGGTTTCCTGTGCTGAGTCATTCCCTCATGCTGAGGAGGAAATCTTTCTCCTGTGGACCTTTGCTATCCAGTAGTTTTTGCCTGGGGGGAAGGCAGTTGCCCCACCCTGTTGGAAGACCTATGGCCCCATACTGTGGTCAATAGCCTGAGGCTAATCAAGTCTGAGTGTCAATGGGAATGCAGGCAGAGGCGGGTCTCTGGAGGCTTTGAGACTCTGATCTAATCCCAGGCCTGGGGCTAGGAAAAGCAGAACCTGGTGCACATCTTGGTCCTTTCCAAAGGTACCCAGCCCCAGCAGGGGGAGCTACAAACTGGGGATTGCTGATAGCTCCAAACCGGGTACTCAGGGCCAGTCACAAACAGTGTCTGACATTGTCCTACACTAGAGATTAGGAGTTGTAGTAGATCTACCTAATACACAGACACAAACCTCTCAGGCAGCCAAAATGGGGACACAAAAAAATAAGCTCCAAATGAGAGAACGATAGAATTCCCTGGAAGAACTAAATGAAATAGAGGCAGCCAAAATGGGGAGACAAAAAAAATAAGCTCCAAATGAGAGAATGATAGAATCCCTGGAAGAACTAAATGAAATTGAGATAAGAAATTTATGAGACACAGAGTTCAGAATAATGATAGTAAAGATGCTTAACAGCATGAGAAAAGATATAACAACTATGAAGAATGACATAGCACTAATAAAGAACACACTGGAAGGAATACACAGCAGATTAGGGGAAGCCAAGGACTGGATCAGTGAATTAGAGACAGAGTAGAAAAAAAATCACTCAATCAGAGGACCAAAAAGAAAAACCAATGAAAAAACAGGACGACAGTTTAAGGGAGCTATGGAACAATAAGAAATGTAATAATATTCGCATAATAGGAGCACCAGAAGGGGAAGAAAGTGAGCAGGGGATAGAGAACGTGTTTGAAAAAATAATGGTAGAAAAGTTCCCTAACCAGGTTAAGGGAAAAGTCACATAAGTTCGGGGGGCACAGAGAGTCTCAATCTCAAGAAAGAAGAACCCAAACAGGCCCAAGCCCAGACACATCATAATTAAAATGCCAAAAATTAAAGACGGAATCTTAAAGGCAGCAAGAGAAAAGCAAACTGTTACCTACAAAGGAACTCCCATAGGGCTGACACCTCATTTCTCATCAGAAACTCTACAGGCCAGAAGGGAATGGTATAAATTACTCAAGGTAATGGAAAACAAGGATCTGAAACCAGATTACTATATCCAGCAAGGCTATCATTCAAAATAGACAGTGAAATCAAGAGCTTCCCAGACAAAAAAAGGGAAAAAAAAGAAAAAAGAAAAGGCTAAAGAAGTACATCACCACCAAGTCAGCATTATAAGACAGATATGCCTAAGGAAATGAGGAAGCAATATTAGAAGATAATGAGCTGCAAAGTAGAAAAGTTACAATGATTATACTTACATCATTGGCTACCCCTGTATGAATGAGATCTCGTAGGAACCTCATGACACTACAGTTGGCATCCCGGTGGTCCAGGGTAGTAGAGGCAATGGCCCACTGTAAGATAGGGATGACCACCTGGCTCCTCAGCAAGGTAACAGGGCTACGCTGAATAAACCTGGTGTGGAAAGACATGCTGGGTATAAATGACAGGAAAAGGCTATAAAAGCAGCCAGGGTAAAAGACAAAACTATGGAGAGAAAGTAAAAAGATCAGTGGTTGCTTGGTTTGAAGAGGAGGAAGGGACATATAGGTGGAGCACAGGGGATTTTTAGGGTAGTAAAACTGTTCTGTACAATACTATAATGATGGATACATGTCATTATACATGGTGGGGGTGGGGGAAGCAGGAAGTATATAGAAACTCTATTACTTTCCATTCAATTTTCCACAAGGTTTCTCAGACCCTTTAATGTAATGGAGAATCTCCAAGAAAAACACAATGTTTTTCCAGTTCCTTTCACCAGGCAACCATTTGTACAAAGAATATCTCTAGGAATTAGTTTTTCAAGGAATATGTCCTGGGAAAACGGAGGTTGACAACCCACCCATATAAACTGGGGGGAAAAAAACCCACACACATTTTTCTAACTTGTCCAAAAACTAACATCTACATTTAATAATGGTTTATTTTTTTAAAAAAGCTTTTCTGTTCACTAACTGGTTTGATTAAAATTCCTTAGTGAGGGACTAAGAAGGAACTCAAAGATTTGACAATAACATCAGTGTTACTGGTAAAAGGAATTTAAGCACTAGATGAGGTGGCAGGCTAGGGGCAGAGCTAGGAAGTGTAACACCAGATAACTTCTAAGCATCTTAAAATCCCAAGAATTTTTTTCTGAAATATAATTATATTTACTCAAGGAAAAATTTGAGGTGAAGCCTGATATCGTAGCAGCATGCAAAGTTAAAACCACAAGGGATTTTAGAGATTATCTAGTCAAATGTTTTTACCAAGCACAATTTTACTGTCCTGCATGTGTTTCCTCCTTCATGACAGGAACTTAGCCACTTTCCCCTGCTCCCATCCAATTCCTTTTCCTCACTTATGGGGACAATCTGGCTCAAAATATAACTTTGGGTTATGAATGATTAATCTACCTACTTCACTTAACTCATTTCACAGAGAAGGACACAGTCAAGTGTTAGGTGACAAGTCTAAGCAGTGATGGGAATGAACTGACCTGGTGGCTAGCCTGAACAGGTCATCCACGGTGTCAGGGTGATTCTGCAGCCCATTTTGCTGTTCTAGGAGCTGAAAGGTGGGGATGCAGAGTGCCTAAAACAGAAGTGATTTTAAATCAAATACTTGTATATAAATGCCACAGCATTCAGACTTGCTAAATATCACAACACATACAAAAGGAATAAAGAGGGGAAAAGCACAAAAGACTGTGACAAAAATAAGATCAAGAAAAGGAAGATGGAAATCTCTCTCAGTTAACATAAACAGTTTTCACAAATGACAGCCACATTTCAGAAAGGATTGGTGGTATAGATTTTAGTTGATGAAGGTGGATAGATGTCATTTCAAAGCTTTAGAAGTTTCTGAAATTAAAGACTGCTTATGTGCTAAACATGGTCAGTCTGCTAAGGGAGTAGATGAAGTTTTAATAGTAGTAGATGAAGTTTTAAAGGGAAAGATATCTTGAGGAAAAGGAGTATCATAATTTAACTCCCTAATATATTCCCACCCATCCTCCACCCCCATGACTAGAGGGGGTGGGGGGCAGTATATCAGAAACCTTTTCCAACGTCTGCTATTTACCCTAAGACCATCCCTGCTGAGTAAACTTGTTCACTGGCTGTTCCAGGGAAGAATTTAAATCCAGTTGCCCACCTCCCCACTCCCCCAAAAAACCCTATCTCTGGAGTGCATAATTAGGCAGTAATGATCATTACATTTGTGTAGTCAATCTTTCTTTCTCCCAAGCAGGCCTGTCCAGAGAACTAGGAAGTTTCTATCTCCCTGTTATTAGGAAATCAACATGCCTGGGGTGGAAACATAAAGAAGCAACAGAATTAAAGACATGGTAAAGAACACACTGCTAGGCCTTTAGACCATCAAAGAACCAATACATCTATATTCCCCAAAGAAAACATACCTGAAGCATGTCTAGTAATCCTTGCCGACAGCCTTCTTCCATGCCATACTCATCCACAAGGATACTGCCAAGGTACAGGAAACAGGAATGCTGATGTACATGGTACACATTCACCATCTGCCAAGGGTAAAACCAATTAATTAAACCTCTTATTGAGGTTGATACCCCTCAATAAGTATCAACTTAGAAAGCTGTTTGGAGGAAGACATTTACAGAGAGACTAGTCTCTTCTCTTTCACACAACATAGGAAAGCATGTTGCATAATACTTCAAGCTGAAAGACATTAAAGAACTATTTTATCCAAGGCTTGTATAATGTTTATAAAACCATAGCATAGCATACTCAAATTTTCTAACATCTAATAGTTGCTCCTATATGCATTAAAAAACACTTAAAAAAAAATTAGTAGAGCGGTAGCAGGGACAAATATACCAAACTAGAGTAGAGGCACGGTGCACGAAATTCGTACACTGGGGGGGGGGGGCGGGGGGGTCCCTCAGCCC
>NW_005360677.1:464458-473154 GCF_000412655.1 Myotis brandtii
CCAGGGGGCAGCTCCTGCATTGAGCATCTGCCCCCTGGTGGTCAGTGCACATCATAGCAACTGGTCATTCTGCAGTTCGGTTAATTTGCATATTTGCCTTTTATTATATAGGATGCCCTCATCTTGGAGGCTGTGAAAGCATTATTTCAATTTTGAGTTTCTCCTAAACTCCTTTATTTCATCTTCTAAGTAAAAAACAGTATTTACAATTAAGGTATCTGTCTCAAAAGAATAGAAATTCAATATAATACACACATTTAAATTAAATGATTTGTTTAGGATTTTTACCCTACTATTCTCCAAAAATTAAGAGGCATCTATTTATACATTCATCTATTGGAAATGCCACCACAACACCCATGCATTGATCTTATATAAATTCTATTTTATAAAAGTAGTGGGGGCTTCAGCCAGCATGGCTCAGTGGTTCAGCATCAACCTATGAAGGAGGTCACAGTTCAATTCCGGGTCAGGGCACAAACCGAGTTTCGGCTCCATCCCCAGTAGGGGACATGCAGGAGGCAGCTGATGGATGATTTTCTCTCATCATTGATGTTTCTATCTCTCTCTCCCTCTCCTTTCCTCTCTGAAATCAATAAAAAAGGGAAAGAAAAAAAAAATAAAAGTAGTGGGGGCTGAAGGATAAGGATAGAGTAACTGACTCTTATCAGCATATACCATGGAATGAGCATGAGATGAGAACTATGAATCTGTTTAGTGCTGTGTACTCAAAAAATATAGCTCTACTTAATGAATAATGATATAAGTCAGGGGTTGGCAAATTGTCTTAAAGGGCCAGATAGTAAATAATTTAGGCTTTGCCAGTCATACAATCTTCTGACTATCAACTTTGCCACTGTAGCACAAAAATGGCCAATAAATAATACTTAAATGAATAAGCATGGCAATCACTCAGTAAAACTTCATTTACAAACTACAGGACCATCAGCTCTAGTTTACTTACCTCTTGTTTATGGGACTTTTAAGAATAATTTTCATTTCTATCACATGTACTGACTTTAGAACACACTTCCTATGTAAGGTCCTGCCCTACTCTATTGGTTGGTCACATACTTAATTAACAGGAATAAAAAAAACAGTATCAAAGTCATGAGATATCCTCCAACAGCAAAGGGACTTTAAAATCAAGTTATATTAGACTTAGAAAGTATTACACCAACTGGGACCCTTAACCAGAGGTGGACACAGCCTAAATGCAAACATATACTGCTGTACTTAGAGTATAGAAAATCACTAATATTAAAATTCTATTAAAATATGTACCTGTACAAACTTTAATCAAATCTACAATTTAAGGAGGTGAGTTCATGCAAGTGTTAACTGACACTGCACTAGCATGACCCTCGCTGAGGGTGCTTCCTTAAGAGTGAAGTACCAGGGTGCAGAATTTAAGGTGACACTCACTGTCAGGGTCAGCTCCTGAGAGTGTTGCCGCCTTAAAATCTGCACTGTCTGTACCCTGTCCAGGTGGAGGAGAGTCGCTTTAGGTTGGGTGGGTTGTCTAGCAGTTTTCTTCACAGCACGAGTGCAAAATTTAAGAAGACTCTTACTTAAGAGTCCTACAAATGCAGGATTGGCACTGGCCTGGCCTCCCTCAATTTTGTGCACATAGCACCTCACTTGCCTCAACCTAGTTCTGGCCCTGCTATGCGGTTAACATCAACACAAATTACTTAGTGAACTAAGTCACTAGTCACAGGTATCTCTGAACTAAGCCGCTAGCCATAGATGTCTCATAGAGAGTAGTTCTAGGTATAATCTTAGAGAGCTTCATGTAGTGAGTCATACCATCTTAATAACATATCAATCTTGGTCATTAAGAGTCAAATTTATACCTTGACAAATAAGAAACTTATGTGAACTATGTTCAATATAGTTAAAAATCCCTTTGGGCCAAGAAATAGCAAAGTTTGACTTACCACATTTAAAAAAAGGAAATTAATGTAAAAATATTTAGCACTGGTATACAAGAGCTGAACATTAAAGTCCTTCTCTTTTCCTAATTTCACACTGGAATGTATTGCTAATTAGACTTCACTATACAGATAAGATTACAGACAACATACCTACCACAGGCACTACTTAACCTCTTTCAAAGAATTTTTTTTCATATTTAATTAATACAAAAGTGTTTCATCACCAGAGTTTTCGTTCCAAAGGCTCCTATTTCAAACTCTGTACAGTTTACATTTTCCCTCTCGAAGGGAACTTACCTGTGTGACTAGTGGCTGCAGCAGGGCTGCAGATCCTTTGCCTACACAGCGAACAGCAAATCGAAGGCATCTGCAACAACGCTCTACAATCCGATTATCAGCCCGATGCTTATTTAAAGTCTCAGATAAAACTGGCCATATCTGAGTCAAAAGTGAAAAAGCACAAGAAAGAAAGAGCTGAAAAAAAAAATGCTTTCAAGTTGGTAACATTATATTTGGCTTTCAAATAATTTGGAAAGAGCTTTCATTATAAGAAACACACATGACCTGATATTGACCAGTATATGTATGTATGTGTGTGTGTGTGTGTGTGTGTGTGTGTGTGTATACATGTGTGGAGATTCAACATACTATTCATCACTAAAACACAACTGCTTCTTAAGAGAAGCACAATGACTCTTCAGAACAGGAAGGGGAGCATGTCTAACTTTACTAGAGGACAAAGATATGCATTTTCCTAAACTTTGAACTTCCTAATTTAGGGTGGAAAGAATTAGTACAAGTTACAGAAGAAGAAATGTTTAAAGGCAGTTCCAAGAAGTTGGAAGACCCTAAACAAAAGGACTAGAGTAAAGGAAATAGCATTATTTGATACTATTGAACACTTAAGAACATTTGGTGTACCCACTGTCCTGTAGTCTGAAAAACAAGCACTTCTCCCATCCAGGCCCAACCCTGCTTAGCTTCCGAGATCAGATGAGATTGGGCGTATTCAGGGTGGTATGGCCATAGACTTTAAAGCACTTTTCAAAACATACCTTTTGATCCTCACATTAACCTCAGTGAAAAAAGCATGAAGTATGTTATCAATAGGAAAGCTAAAGCAATGAAGGCTTAATTGGCTTTGTCAAAAAAAAAAAATGTTGCTAGTATTAATCAGGCCTCCTAACAACTCTAGGATTCACACAATCTCTCCCACTTCTTTGGCCTTTCAATGAATTTTCCCATAGCCTGTTTTTTTAAAAAAATCTAAAATCAAAATTATTTATTTGTATGGTTCCATTCCTCTTTTCATTGGTATTTAATCTGTATCAGCAAATTAAAACTTCCTATGAACCTAGAAGAAAGTACCTTCTCACTCTAGTTACCCACAGCATTGCAAGGAAAAAGGAAGAAAGTCTTGTACCACAGACATTTGTTAACACTTACTTCTTGAATGACTTTTTGGCACGGATGAGTCTGTCCATTTTCCACAATGGGATTGGTGTGTCTGCAGAAAGACAAATGGCCCAAATTAGTGAAAGAAGAACAATTTCACCAAGGACCCAGAGCCCTGTCCCTGGTTAGTGTACTTAGTATCATCTCACAAAAACAACAAGAACAACAACAAAAAAAACAGATAGCAAACTTATTTCTAGGACTCAAAACCATTTCCTCTATTGCAGCGGTTCTCAACCTGTGAGTCGCGACCCCTTTGGGGGTCGAATGACCCTTTCACAGGGGTCGCCTAAGACCATCAGAAAACACGTATATAATTACATATTGTTTTTGTGATTAATCACTATGCTTTAATTATATTCAATTTGTAACAATGAAAATACATCCTGCATATCAGATATTTACATGACGATGCATAACAGTAGCAAAATTACAGTTATGAAGTAGCAACGAAAATAATTTTATGATTAGGGGTCACCACAACATGAGGAACTGTATTAAAGGGTCGCAGCATTAGTAAGGTTGAGAACCACTGCTCGATTGCATTCAAACAAACACAAGCAAATAGTCTTAAATTATCCTATTATTTATTGCCACCTTTAAGCAACTTCCACTAGATTCACAGTGGTTATCAACCTTCTGGCCCTTACAATGCCTATTTTAACTTATTCCATATAGGCTTTTATGCAACTATTACTCTACTATTCCAGTTATACCTATGGGCCTCACATATAAATTATGAAACTCAGTAAGCATCACTCTTTGAACATTGTCACTCAAATAGTTTTTTAATCATTAGGCTCCTCTTGACTTCAAAGAAGGATTAATTTCACCAGGTTACTAGAGAGGCTTTATTACTGTTTTGTACCCATAGTTTCACAATGCGTCTAAAAGTATGTATGTGTGGTCCTTGGAATAGCAAGCAGCAGCAGCACCTGGGAACTTATTAAATACTAGCGGCCTGGTGCATGACATTTGTGCACTTGGGGGGTAGGGGTGGAGTTCTTCAGCCCAGCCTGTGCCCATTTGCAGTCCAGGAGCCCTCGGGGGATGTTCAACTGACGGCTTAGGCCCGCTCCCCACAGGGAGCGTGCCTAAGCTGCAGTCAGACATCCTTAGTGCTGCCGCGGACCGCTGCTGCACTCGCCAGCTGTTAGCCCAGCTTTTGGCTGAGTGGCACTCCCCTTCTGGGACCACACTGACCACCAGGGGGCAGCTCCTGCATTGAGCATCTGCCCCCTGGTGGTCAGTGTGCATCATAGCGACTGGTGGTTCTGCCATTGTGTCCATTTGCATATTACCCTTTTATTATATAGGATTATTATATAGGATGTAAATTCTTAGGTTCTACCCAAGACCCAATCAATCAGACAATCAGGGATGGAACCCAGCCATCTGTGTTTTGATAAGTCCTACAGGTGACTCTGAAGCATGCTAAAGTTTGAGAATCACTGATCTAGAGACCAGAATTAATTACATTTTAAAGGGTCTTTTGACACCCTTTCCCTCCCCGGACCATGTCACATGACCCATGGACCCAGAGTGAGCAGACTGGGGAAGGTCAGGTGGGAAGGGCAGACTATGAGTCTCCCCAAGGGACATGTGACCCTGTCTTCCCTGCCTGGGACTCGGGAACCCTATCCTGTGGAGAAAATCCACGGAGGTTCCCAGTTTCTCCCAGGCCATTGCCCACAGTGGCCTTTCAGGTGGACTCTCGAGTGGGACCCCACCAACCCTGAGACCCATGACTTCAGCACCCATGACTGTGCATCACAATGAGGCCTGCCATCACCCAAGGTCACTGCAAGTTGGAAGCCTCAGTCTTCATTGCCCTGCTCTGCGAGTGCTGACGTCACCAGCTCCTGGGTGCTGAGCTCCATTTTAGGAATTTTGCTTCTAACTGATTTGGGTGCACTTATCTTAGTGGCTCAGAAGGAAATGAAGTTTTTTTCCTCCATGAAGTCTTTGATTCCTTAGGGATAATGAAACTATAGCTGAGGGGGTAGCAACCAAATTTTACATAGTGCTTTCTACCTTTCATATCATATTTCTCTGATGTAAAATTATCCGACATAGTGGGTGGGAGTGCAGGATAGGTACAAGTTCTATTGTGGGCATTTTCATAAAATCACCAAAGTATGAAGGTAGATATCCTTTAACTGTGATTTTTATGAATTATCCTTTGTAGATAGTCTTGCACATGTACAATGATGTGTGTGAGGTTTGTAGATTAAGTTGAAACAACCTAATGTCCATCAGTAGGGGATTGGTTCAATAAAGTCCATCCATCCATACAGTTTTTAAAAAGAGTCTTTTGACAAAGGTCCACCAAGAACAAGTTCTTAGAATTTGCCTCTGCCCAAGACTTCAGGCAATGATCTTAATTAAGTATCCTGACAAAGGAGATTATAGGGACACAAAACAACCACTTGCTTACTTCAATACACAAGGGTCTCATTTGTGCTTTTAACCCAAGACAAACATCTAGAATCTCTCTTCTTACCTAAATATTACTGCAAGACGATCTAAGAACACAGTGGGATCTGAGGATATACCATTGCTGGGCTCCTGAGACAACAGCTGAAGAGACAGACATTAACAGTCATTACACATACAAACCTACAGCAAACACTGCAACATATACCCTTACACATCAACCTCTGTCTCAATCTCTGTCTATTTCTGTAAAGTTACTCAAATGGTGCAAACCTTCAATTCATATTGTCAAATTACTTTCTTCCATCTCACTGCATCCTGGCCAAGACTATATTACTAACATTTTAATATATAATCATTGTGGAGTGGAAAACATAATTTAATTTTTTCCATTTATTTGTATTATGATTGAGACATTATCGAAATTATATATTATATATAGTTTATATATGATTATTATGTATTATGTAATCTATATTATATTCACATTCCACTTTAGCTTTATATATTTTTTTTGTTTTTTTTTTCTTTCTTTTTTTATTTTTAGCTTTATATTTTAAGAGATAAGGCAAGTTGTCCCTTATTCTTCTTTCCTAAAATTTCCACCATTATATCATTAGGGGTGAACTTCAGAATCATTTTGTCATGTTCTCCTAAAAATCCTATCAGTATGTTCACTGTTACTGCACTATACTAGTACATGTAATTTGAGAAGAACTGCCATCTTTACATATTCTTCAAGGAAACTTGGTAGGTTATGGTTTTGATTGCTAACTTGAATGGTATTTTTCCCATTACATCTTCTAAATCAGTGATTCCCAAAGTGGGCGCTACCGCCCCCTGGTAGGCGCTGCAGCGATCCAGGGGGGCGGTGATGGCCACAGGTGCATTTGGGGGCGATGAGTAACTGCTATTAAAATTAAAAAAAAATTAATTTCCAGGGGCTGAGTAATATTTTTTCTGGAAAGGGGGCGGTAGGCCAAATAAGTTTGGGAACCACTGTTCTAAATGGTATTACTGACATTAGTGAAAATCTATTGATTTTTAAGTACTTCTTCTGTGCATGCAGCTACTTCAATAGACTTATTAATTTTAAAAACTTTTCAGTTCATTAAAAAAAAGAAAGAAAATTTTTCAGTTCATTCTTTTGGCTTTTCTACATAGATAAAAGATCACATGTAAATAAATAATTTTGACTTTTCCTTTCTAACATGTAAATATGTTAATTTGTTTCATACCCCCTTACTTAACCGAACTCACCTTTTTCAATGCCATAACCTGAACAGAACATAGTTCACTAAGACATTCAGTAATCTTCTCCAACGGTAATCTGGCTAGAACAAGTGCTGTCCCTGAGAGACAAAGGAAGATACAGATGAAGAAAATAAAAGTTGAATTGAGGTTATTCATTGGTCTAAAGCATGTGGTTAACAGAAAAGCCTGACTGGTCCCATTCTTTAAAAAAGATCACTGTTTTTATAAATTGCAATAGCTTATTACTGATGGTCAGTTTTTCTTAATAGCAGCCTATTGGTTTAAAAATGTTTAAATTTATCTCCCCTTCCAATTCCCTAAAGACTTAAAATCTCCTCCACAAAACCAATACCAAAGCTGTTTTTTTAAAAATATTTTTTTTTATTGATTTCAGAGAAAGGAAGAGGGAGAGAGAGGAACATCAATGATGAGAGAAAATCATTGATCAGTTGCCTCCTGCATGCCCCTTACTGGGGATCAAGTCAGCAACCCAGGCACGTGCCCTGACCAGGAATCGAACCCTGACCTCCTGGTTCATGGGTCAACACTCAACCACTGAGCAACACTGGTAGGATCCAAAGCTATTTTTATATAGCACAGTACAATAGCTTTCAAACTTCCCAGAGACTCTGACTTAGTAGGTCATAGAAAACCTTTGTTTCTGATAAGTACCGTAGGCAATTTTTATCATCAGAGAAATTGAAGAAATATAAACATAATATATTTTTTACAAGAATGGGCTGAAATTAGAGATTTAATTCTTTTCTACCATAACAGAATCTATGAACAGAGTTAAAGCATTCTTGCTGGGCATCAATTTCTTTATCTATAAAATGAGTGCTTTGAACAGAATAGTAGTAGTTAAGCCTGTCTCTTTTGTTGTTTTTAAATAGTTGCAAAAGCCCCTTTCCTTACTTTTTCCCCAAATGAAATCTTAACTTGGAGCTCTAATAAGATAGATTTGAAAAGAAAAAAAAGGAGGTAGTTAGGTTAAAGTGGAGACTTGGCCTCCCTCTTTTCACAATGCCCATCAACTGCGGAAGCATCACCCCCCAAACTCAAAGGATGATGTGTTAGACAATGTCCCTTCTAGGCCCAAATTCCTTGACTATCTCTCATCTTCTAAAATTTCATTCAACAAAACAGTAATCCTATCTAATAAAAGAGAAACATGGTAATTAGCCGTACCTCTGCTACCCTTCCCATTGACTAATCAGGGAGATATACAAATTAACTGCCAGCCAAAGTGGCAGCCAGCAGCCAGGCAGCTTGAAGCGAACATGAGGCTTGCTTGCTTCAGTGACGGAGGAAGCCAACGTTCCCCGCCTGCCACTGCCGGCCTCTGAGCTTGCAGTTTGAAACATTGGTACAAATATAGAAGCTAAACAAAACCCCAGAAACCTGCTTTCAGCCAGCCGGGATCTCAGAGCTGGAGTTGAAACAGTGTTTCGATTATAGAACCCAAACAAACCAGATACCTGCTTTCAGCAGCCAAGGCCTCAGAGCTGGAGCCAAGCCTCAGAGAGAAAGCCATAGAAGGTAAATAAATCCAAGAATAAAAAAAAAAAAAAGAAAGAAAGGAGAGGTTTGGAGCTTCAGTCACCCGCCAGCTTG
>NW_005360677.1:474093-490253 GCF_000412655.1 Myotis brandtii
GGGCCTCTAGTCCTATATAATAAAAGCCTAATATGCTAAGTGTCTGGTTATCTAGTCGTCTGTTCAACCAATCAAAGTGTAATATGCTAATGATGTGCTAAGGCCACTCAACTGCTCGCTATGACGTGCACTGACCATCAGGGGGCAGACGCTATGACCAGTAGGTTAGCTTGCTGCTGGGATCCAGCCAATTGGGACTGAGCTAGATGGGCTGGACACGCCCTGGAGCCCTCCTGCGGTCCCTCCCCACCTGGCCAACCTCCTGTGTCCCTCCCTGGCCCCAATTGTGCACCAGTGGGGTCCCTCACCCTGGCCTGCACCCTCTCACAATCCGGGACCCCTCAGGGGATGTCGACGAGCTGGTTTGGGCCTGATCCCAAGGGACCCCACTGGTGCACGAATTCGTGCACTGGGCCTCTAGTCAATCCATAAATCTTCAAATGCGAATAAAAAATGGAATGACTCTTCCTAACAGGCTATTAGCCATGGATGTATAGACTTTTGTTTAAAATCAGATTTTAGGTGAAAATCTAACTTAAATATAATTGTTTCTTTTAATTCATTCCTACAGAACAGAGTGTAACTAAAAATAGTTTTCTATGTCTAGACAAGAATACCACTGAAAACTGGGATACCACATTCTATTATAGGTCAGATGTCACTTCAGCATAAAGGTTAAATCTTTCTAGAAAATGACAAGATGTCAACAATAACCACAGTAGTAGTTATGAAGAATATATGACTCTGATTTAATATCTTATTATCTATGCCTATAAAGGGAAACAACAAAAACTCATGCTACAAAATCTGTCTTTAAAACAACACAGGTATATTGGCTGGTAAGGAACCTAGTCATAGAGGTGAGAAAGGACAGAGCTAGCTCACACATAAGGTCATCCAATATTGCCAGGCTGTTTGCCACTCACATTGGCTTAAAAAATGCTGTACAGTTCCTATTACCCAATTTTGTATTTGATATACTCCCATACCTTCTCAACTACCAGTTGTAAGGATTTCACTACCTCACAGTCATTTGTTTTCAGAAAGTTTAGTTAGAAAGCATTTTCTTTCTAAGAGTCAATAAACTGTCAACAGTTGATCACTCATAGAATAAATGTTCGTGCTTTCATAACAATCTTTCATATTTAAAAACAGCCATCATGTTTAAAGTCTCTTCTAAGTCTTTTCTTCCCTAGCAATAATATCTCTAGTTCTATTACTCTGAGCTTCATCATCACTCTGGCTGTTTGCCTCCAGATAGGCAATCACTCAATGTAAGCTGATCAGTAATGGTTAAAGAACATTAAGGGACCAGGACCCTTCTTGGCCTTTTGTACACATATGTATGTATACATAATCAACACCCTTCCCTCTGAATGGAAAAGCCACTTTCCCCCATCACTAAGTAAACTGGTACTGAAAAGCTAGGATATGACTATGAACGATAACCCCCAGAAGTGGCTTAGAGGAAACTGCTCCTGGTTAATATTGTAAGTAAATACCTTTCAACAAGCCCACAGCAGCTTCTGGAGACAACATGAAGGAATCAAGGGAACGGGCAATCTCCAGGAGTCCATTAAAGTGCTGAGCCATGTGGTCCCGGCAGACAGAACAAATGTTATGAATGGCTTTGGCTGCAGCAGAAGCCAGAGGCTTTTCACACAGGCCTTTCATCAAATAGCCCAATACAGGGTCTAAGGAAAAAAGCCATACAGTGAAGTTTACATATTTGAAACTCAAGGAAAATGTCTCGTTTACTATAATAGATGTTTACATTCTCTTTCTTTTTAAAGCAAAAGAACCATTTTTAAAAATGAAATGTGTTCAAACCCCAATATATAAAACATAAAAATGGAGCTGATCTCACTGACACAGTGTCTGGAAGCCCTGAGTCTTAGTCATCTTCCCATCTCTTTCCTCATGGACAATTAATTGCTTCTTGTTGCTAGTGCTTCACAGAGCACAGTTTGAAAACCACTGGTGGATATGACCATTCAAGTATCTATATATATAAAAGCCTAAGCAACTGGCCAACTGGTGGACTAGTAGCTATGATGTGCACTGACCACCAGGGGGTAGACGCTCAATGCAGGAGCAGAAACCACAGGCATGGAAACATGGAACAGACTGATGAATCGCAGAGGGAGCGGGGAAGGGAAGAGGGCAGGAAGAGATTAATCAAAGATCTTATATGTGCACCAGTGGGGTCCCTCAGCCTGCCCTTTGCCCTCTCACAATCTGGGACCCCTTGGGAGATGTCAGAGTGCTGGTTTCAGCCCGGTCCCCACAGGCCAGGCCGAGAGACCCCACCGGTGCACGAATCTGTGCACCAGGCCTCTAGTTAAGAATATAAGAAAGAATGTAAAGCTCAGAGAGCTACTATTATACTCACAGGTAAATCACTTTGTAAAAATAGCCGACATTAATAAGAACAATGATAGTTATCTAAAACTGACACTTTTATACTCACTTCTTTATAGTTATAAAGGGCCTTAAAACATGCAGATGGATCTTTAGCACTTCTGGAAGAATTAATTCATCATGTTCCATTTTTTACAAAATATAAGTGTTCCAAGAAAATGGATTATAAAGGTGACTTTCTATAAAGCAAGTCAACTAAGCAATAACTCATAAAATATTTACATTCAGTGCCTAGAAACATTCTACCTAGCAATATGAGAAAGCAATAAAACAAGAGCAAACACAAGAGAAAGGAAGAATATCAGAAAAATCAGATGCAGCAGCAGCTGAAGGGAGAATTCACACATACCAAGGAAATGAGGATTTCGATCAACCACTTCGCTCATCTCTCCAACCAATTCAATGCTGGTGTATCGCACAGCTGTATGTACAGTCTCTGGGAGACGGACAACTCCTTCTAGGACCTCCACAAGCGTTGGATTGTTCTCCCTGAGTACAGAAAGCAAGCACTCAGAGTTACTGATTTCAGAGATTGGGTTTTGGCCAAGAAACAGGCTGCAATGATACAAATCATTGCTAAAGGGCTTCTTTCTAAATAATTAATCATTTGGATAAAAGTACTTAACACCTGAGATGAAAGGTTTTTAAATCCTAAAAAAGGCGGGGGGGTGGGGGGGGAGCGAAAGAAATGGAAGATATAACTGTTTCAGAAGAAGCACACTGCTCCTTAATCTTTTGAATGCCAGTGTCTAAAGACACATTCTGCTACCAAATAAGGCTCTTCAAACTAGAGAGGCAGGCATTTACTATGGATGCATATCTTCATTTAAAGAATCTGTTTTATTTATTCCTATATCTGCAGCACCTAGAACAGTGCCTGGCACATAGTGGGCACTCAATAAATACTGCTGAATGGCTAAGTAAATGAATGAATATTTCTTGCAGACTACTTTTTATTAATTGTTATTCTCCAAAAGATTTCTTATAGCTGGATACTAGAAACTTTAAGAACAGTTAAGCATGAGTAGGCCTGTTCACTAACTAAAGGAACAAGAAGAATACAAGCTGAAGAAACATAATTACAGGCCAATATCCCTGATGAACACAGATGCTAAAACTCTCAACAAAATATTAGCAAATCAGATCCAGCAATATTTTAACAAGATCATACACCATGACCAAGGGGGGTTTATTCCAGGGATGCAAGGCTGGTACAATATTCGCTAATCAATAAACGTGATATATCACATAAACAAACAAACAAACAAAAAGAACACAAGCTGCAGGAACAGGTAAAGGAAAATAAAGTTAACTAAGTACTTTCCACAACTCCAAGGATTTATTTTTTCCTTTTTCTTATCTTTTTTCCCCCCACTCCCCAATGCTAGCTAAAGTTATTTAAGCAGAGTGAGGATGCCTCCAAAGTGGCAGAACATAATCCAGAAATAAAAGATGTTTAAAATGTAAATAATATTATGAATTTGAGCAAGAGCACTCCCTGCTGATAGTAAGTCCTTTATATACACTAAAAAATTACACTCATGCAGATGGCTTGAGATGTGGATAAATAAAAAACAAAATAAAATCTTATCTCATTTATGCTTTATGTTTCCCAGGGACACTAAGGTAATTACTGATACTCTTACCTTTTTTCACACCAACACGTGTCAGTTAAAATATTAGTGATTTTTAATAATCTTCAGGCTGTCACTGAAGGTTGCAAAAGACACCAAAATAGGTTTAAGAGCAAATAGAATAGAATGTAATTCAGGACCAGAACCTCTTAATAGAGAAAAACAAACCTATATTGTGTCCTTGAATATTTACTGAATTAGAAAACAATATAAGATTTAGTTGACTAGGCCCTGCAAGGCAAATAAGAAAGAAGCACTGTACTTTTTACAAATACATGCCTTAACCATCTCTCCAATCAAAGCCCTGGATAGAGAACTCAACTGTAGAGGTATCTGATCTTAATACAAGAAAACCAGACAGATATTAACACCAATTTAAAATTGTGTTAAAGCACAAAGTAATCTGTTTTTAGGGATTCATGTTAAAATCAAAAATAGAATTTCTATGCTAAGCAATAACAAAAATAATTGCATTTTAGATTTTGCTACTCTTTTAGATAAAATGGTACCTATGCCTTGCCTCTCTGAAACTCATAAATGACTAAGACAAAAAAAAAGGAGAATAGTATTTTTGATTATACCAACTTTCACAAAGAAACCTCGGTTAGAAAAATAAATCAGCATTTTAGCACCAAGAACAAAATAATTTTAACTTTGGGAAATGTGGTTAAAACCTGGATATCAGCAATGCATACGACTCTGGACTAGACTCTAGAAGTCAGAAGATTAGACAGCAATTATAGAAGACGTTCTAAGAGTTTCCAAACATATAACACATGAGAAAAATGGTGTAATTTTCCTTCCTTTGATAGAGTTCCCAGCAAAAGACTTATTAGACACTCACGGATCAACACTCTTTGCTATAGCAGCCATGATAAAGAGAACCGCTTCTGTCACCTCCCAGGGTGGGTTGCCTTCTTTCAGAGTAGAATATAACTAGAGAAGAAGAGGTGGATTATGGATCCATTAAAAGGAAAACAGAATAGAATTCCAAAACAAACAAAACAAAAACCCTGTTAGTTACAATAAATCCAGCCCCTTATTTCTAAATTGAATTAATTATCTCTCCGAGCCAGGGAAGAATATGATTTTCATTTTTCACAGCTTCACTAATTATTAATCTATAAGTAACTAGTAATTTAATATTTAAAATAAACCCATTTAGGTCCCCAAGGATATACCAAGATTACTGTCTGCCCCCACAGAATGAATATTATAGAAAAAACAAAACATATTAATGAGTGTCTTTTCCTGGTCCTGATAACAACTGATAAATACATAAACACACTTAAAATTGAGACACAATATAAAGTCTCTATATTTGCATTGGCTTTACATTTCTATTGACTACATCAAACTAGTAGTACAGATTGAATTCCTAGAAAGTAGCTGTCTAAAGGCACCTATCACAATACCATGTCCAAACAAGAGGGGGTGGGGAGAGACCAAGCAGAATATTCAGAGATGTCCAGAAATTTCCCAGGGTATATCCATCTGGAATGTGACTGGGTGTTAATCTAAATAAGATTTCTGTAGTCAAATAACAGACACTGCTAGGTAAGACAAAACTGTTGTTATAGGACTTCACAGAGCCTTTAATATATCATTTAAGTAATTTCCCCATTTTAATTGATGATGGATCCTTTTTTGCCAAAGAATATCTCATGGGACTGGTATTCCACAGAAAATATCTTGAACAACACTGATGATTTATGTCCAATTTGTAAACTGAGATCTGGAGAAAAATAAGTAACTGGCCGCACCAGGCAGATGGCGCAGTTGGAGCGTCAACCTGTACAATGAAAAAGTTGCGGGTTCAATTCCAGGTCAGGGCATGTACCTAGATAGCGGGTTCGATCCCCTGTCATGGTGTGTACTGGAGGCAACCAATCGATGTTTCTCTCTCTGTCTCTCTCCTTTTTCCTCTCTCCCAAATCAGTGAACATGTCCTCAGATAAGGATTTAAAAAAAACACACACACACACAAAAGAATAAGTAACTTGCTCAAAACCATGGAGCCAGTGAGAGAACTGAAATCTGAACACAGGTCATCTGCCTGTGATGTAGGGATTTTAGTCCTTTTTAAAAATCCCCAACCCTTTGTAGTTAGGTCAATAAACACACTTTGCTCAATATAAAGAAAAATAGTTATAGCTTTATTAACACTTTCTAGATCAGATTATGCCCCAAAATACACAAAATGTATGGGTCACAAAAATATTAGGTTAGTTCAGTATTGCTGACAAAGCATCAAAAGTACTATTTCAGATCTTAAGAGTGTGATCAAGCAATATGAAAGCCACCTGAACTTATGCTAATGTTAAGTGATGTGGAATGGTGATGATCGCAATCTTATGAGGTAAAGTGTTACTCACTGATTGTGAGGAAAACCACAGGACTATGATTCTTCTACTCTAGTATAATCACCTCTGGGATGAAACTGCACAGGAACCTAACCGTAAGTATGGACAAAAGACAATGCCAAATAACTAAAAGAGTTGCCAGGAGTTGATACATAATTATTAAAGCAGACAAACTTGCTATTTTTCCTGGCTAGGTCCAAATTCCCTATAAGTATCTTGGGGCTTTAAGGTTTATCTATGATCTTCCACTCCAGCTGGACAAGTAGAACAGCTCTCATTAGCAAGCGTCACAGAGCAAACTATAACTGAACCATCCACAGACTGCAATTGGCTTGTAAGATAGTAAATAAACATAGCTACTATATGCCAGGCAGTGTGCTAGGCACCTGCATATCTATTGTCCTATTTAGCCATTGAGATTGAAGAAAAAAATGGAACATTTATAGAAGACAGAGAAGTGAACAGAATTAAAGTGATCATTAAAACTGGTGAGAATCTCCGAATGGGCTTACCTGAGCAAAACACTCCATTGACCCAATCAGGAAAATCAAGTCTTTCACCAGGTCTGATACCCTCATTCGAAACTCCCCAAAGTCATCCGTCTCCTCAGGAACCCCCTCCTAAAATATCAAATCAGATAACATTTGTTTTAAATGTTTTCACTGACCACTATACAATCAAGAAAAAAGAAGGCCATTTAGTAGACCATGCCCATTGGACAAAAGATAAATCACCTAAATCACAAGGATATTTTATTATAGAGCATCTCCCAAACATTTAGGTATTTCAAGTCAATAAAACATATCCTCTACCACCTTTACCAACTCTTCTTCTACTACTTTTTTTTTTTTTTTCATTTCCAAGCTCTGCCTTATTCTATTGTTAGAAAATTTTAAAGGGGTGGAGGTAGGAAGTGATCTGGAAGAGGTGGTAATTTAAGAGTTTATAAGTTCATTTAAATAAGTTCTAGCTTTTTAGTACTGAATAAGCCTCTGAAACGTTATGGTTCAAGATCTACTAAAATTAACCATTATCCCAATAACTAGTCACTGAATAAATTATTTAAAAAGAATTTTGTATAGGTTAACAGACATAATAAAACAAGTATAGTAAAATATTAATTGTAGAATTTAGGTAGTAGGTATACAGATACTCACTAATAAAATCATTTCACCTTTGCTGCATATTTGAAAATTTTCATTAAAAAATAGAAATCATTTACATTTCAATGTTTCTTAAATATTTCTTATTCCAACACACTTCTATGAGTAAACAAAGGCTTACCCAATCGTGAAATGGTTAAGGGCATATATAAGAATCTTGGAACATGAAATCTGAAAACAGCCCTTAGGACTATTGAGAATTGCTGATGCAGTTCAACTTCCTTACTGAAAGATGAACAAATTAATAAAAGTGAAGGAGTAAGGAGGAAAGGAAATGATGGCTGTCTTAGATGAGATAAAACACTATACACCTAACAAGTGTAGGAAATGAACTACAAGGGAAATGGTGCCACAGAACTAGCAAAGGGAAGAAAGGAATCGAGTCATTTAAACAAGAGCAGCCTGCTTTTATTTACATTATCAGGCTTCTAAGTAAGATGTAGTTAAAGATAGTATGCATCAGTTTAAAAAAGTATTGAAAACCACTAGACTAGATCATCATTAAGGTTCTTTAAAGACACAAAATAGCATGACTCGAACAACAATGTTAACATTAAAATGAACAGAATAGACAGTTTTCATGTCAGATTTAACTGTAAGCAATGGGGGAAAAAAATCCTCACTCTAGGTCCTAAGTTAAAGGACAGGGATTAAACCAACCAACCAAAAGGATGAAATAAATGCTTTAAAATTTGAAGAGACTATGCAAAGAATAGAAATTGAAGAGTTTTTGAACAGTCTATTTGATAATATTGCTAGTATACTTTCTTCTAAGCAAAAAAATTATTTCTAAATTTTATTTTAAAATCATATAAATCATATAAATAATCATATATGTATGTATGTGGGAGGGAAATCATGTTATTCTCCATATCCTCATATAAATAAAAAATATTTAATTTTTGTGTTAGTTTTAATCCAACAACACATTCTGATTTTTTCATTTAGCATACCAGCTATCAATTTCAATAGTCATTTATTTTTAACTGCTACACAATGGTACATTAAGGTGCTACATCATAATTTATACAATTCTTCTTATACTGTTGTACATGGTTTTACTTTAAAAAAAAAAGTTTTCTATAAAATAGCTACTTTTTCTTCTGCAAAATTTAAGGTAAATTCCCAGGAGAATTACTGGCTCAGCAGACTTAATTCCTTCGTACACAGACCTAATACTCTTCAATATACATATACTGATTTCTTCAGTTTAAGCTAGTGACAGAAAACCTTCACATTTCATTAGCTTTATTCTCAAAAGTTCCTCTTCAAAACAGCACTAAAAAGAGAAGGAAATTAAGATTTAAACAAGTAGAGAAGAGAACTTACATGGTCTGGTTCTAGCTGGCAGTGTCGAGCCAAGGCATGAAGTAGCCTCTGAATGTAAGCTTTGAAGATGCCATGAATAACTTCATCATTAGTTTTGTACAAATGCTCCCCTAGTCGGTACCAAAAGTTAAAGGAGATTTCTACTACCTGTTAAATTAGAGAAAGGGATAATGGAATGGAATGAGTCTTATTATTATTAGAGTGATGTAGGAAACAAGATATATTTTTAAGTGGAACCAATTAAGAAACCACCTTTTTTCTAGTACATTTATTATCCTCCTCCCAAATTATTTTCCCATATTAGATTCCAAACTCCTTTTAGGAATGGCTTTACATTCCCTATTTACCCTAGATAACTTCCTCAACAGTATATTAGATTCTGAATTTAGAGAAGCAGATAGAAAAATGGAAATCTCTCCAAGTATTTTTTCCCAAATTCTGAAATTATTTCATTGTATGTTTGAGATTGGAGAACCTCTAACCAAACCATCTGCAAATATCCCTGTACATACCAACCTTATATCACTTATATTTACTTGATTTCTTGAATGGGAGAGAAGGGGAAAAAAGACTTTATCCACAGCTTATCTTACTTATAGCACTGTTTAAAGAAGTGATAATGCCAGAACCGGTTTGGCTCAGTGGATAGAGCGTCGGCCAGCGGACTCAAGGGTCCCGGGTTCGATTCCGGTCAAGGGCATGTACCTTGGTTGCAGGCACATCCCCAGTGGGGGGCGTGCAGGAGGCAGCTGATCAATGTTTCTCTCTCATTGATGTTTCTGGCTCTCTATCCCTCTCCCTTCCTCTCTGTAAAAAATCAATAAAATATATTTAAAAAAAATAAATAAAGAAGTGATAATTATTTGTAGTGCTATACTATCTCCCAAAAGTTTCATTTCATTTTATTTTTTAAAATTTATTTTGTTGTTGAGAGTATTACAGATGTCCTCCACTCTCCCCTTTGCCCCCTTCCACCCATCTCCCAGCCCATTCCAGGCCTTCACCTGTCTATTGTCTGTGTCCATGGGCTATGATTAATTTGTACTTCTAAATCCTTCACCTTTTTCACCCATCACCAACCTCTCTCCCATCTCACAACTGTCAAAATGTTGTCTATATCTATGAGTTTCTCCTTTGCTTATTTTGATTATTAGACTCAATTGTTGATATATACATATCTATTGCCATTTTATTATTCCTATTCTTGATCATCATCCTTCCTCTCCTCCTTCTTCTTCAAGACCCTTTACTTATTTATTTTTAAAAAAATTTTTTATTGATTTTAGACAGGAAGGGAGAGGGAGAGATAGAAACATCAATGATGAGAGAGAATCATTGATCAGCTCCCTCCTGCATGCCCCCTACTGGGGATCGAGCCCATAACCTGGTCATGTGCCTTTACCAGAATCGAACCTGGGACCCTTCAGTCCGCAGGCTGACGTTCTATCCACTGGGCCAAACTGGCTAGGGCAAGATCCTTTATTTTTTATGTAATACTGGTTTAGTTGTGATGAACTCCTTTAGCTTTTTTCTTGTCTGGAAATCTCTTTATATGTCCTTCAATTCTAAATGATAGTTTTGCTGGGTATAGTAATCTTGTTTTAGGTATTTGTTTTTCATTTCTTTGAATATTTTGTGCCACGCCCTTCTGGCCTGCAGTTTCTGTTGAGAAATCAGCTGATAGTCATATGGGTACTCCCTTGTAGGTAACTAACTGCTTTTCTCTTGCTGCTTTTAAGATTCTCTTTGGCCCAGCTGGTGTGGCTCAATGGTAGAGCATCAACCTATGAACCGATTCCCAGGCAGGGCACATGCCCAAATTACAGTCTCAATCCCCTGTAGGGGCCATGCCGGAGGCAGCCAATCAATGATTCTCATCACTGATATCACTGATGCTTCTATCCCTTTCTCCCCCTCTCCCTTCCTCTCTGGGATATTATTTTTTCCCCTAGTTGTCTTTAACCTTTGGCATTTTAATTATGATGTGTCCTGGTATAGGTCTCTTTGGGTTCATATTGTTTGAGACTCTGTGCTTCCTGGACTTGTATATTTATTTCTTTCACCAGGTAAGGGAAGTTTTCTGTTATTATTTTTTCAAATAGGTTTTCATTTTCTTTCTGTCTCTCTTCTGTGATGTCTCCATGATGTGAATGTTGGTATGTTTGAAGTTGTCTCAGAGACTCTTTACACTATCTTCATATTTTTTTATTCTTTTTGCTCTTCTGATTGGGTGTTTTTGTTTCTTGATATTCCAAATCTTTTATTTGATTCTTAGCATCCTGTACTCTACTGCTGATTCCCTGCAAATTATTCTTCATTTCAGTGAGTGTATCCTTCATTTCTGACTGGTTTTTTATGTTGCTGATGTTCTCACTGTGTTTCTTGAAGTTTTCAGTAAGTTACTTGAGCATCCTTATAACCACTGCTTCAAACTCTGTATCTGGTAGTTTTCTTGCTTCCATTTCATTTAGTTCTTTTTCTGGAGAGTTCTCCTGTTCTTTCATTTGTGGCATGTTTATTTGTCTCTATAGTTTGGCTGCTTCCATATGGTTGTTTCTATGTATTAGGTAGATCTGCTATGTCTCTTGGATTTAGTAGAGTGGCCTTGTGTAGTAGATGTCCTGTAGGGCCCCATGGCTCGGCTTTCCCAGTCACCTGAGCTGGGCAATCCAGGTGCCTCCCGGTGTGAGCTGTGCAGGTGCTGACCCTATGGAACAGGACTTGCTTCAGTGGGGCTTTGGTGTGTCCACCCCTTGAGTGTGTCACCTGTGGAGATGGTAGGGTTGTAATCCAGCATGGCTGAAGTTGACCACTAGATGCACTGCTGGTTCTGGAGCCTACTGGGAGGTGCAAAGTCAACCACTGCCTGTGCCCTCTACATGATACCACCCACCATGAGCTACAAAGAAATCTGCAGATGGCTGCTATTTGTGTTAAGCCTGGAGGTGCCCAGGAGAGGCCAAGCTATGAACCAAGGCAGGCTGCCACTAATGCCGAGCCTGGGGCCACTTACTGAGAGGTACGGGGTGTGCTGAAGCCAGATGCTGCTTGTTTGAGAGATTTTAGGAAAGTCTGAAGCATGAGGCAAGAGAGACCAGTTGTATGGAAAAGCCACTGGAAATGGCTTGGATGAGCATGCAAGCAGGGAGGGGCAGGATCTTAGGGAATCACCAGGGTGTGCCAAAAAGTGTGAGCCAGGTTGATGAAGATTCCGATATGGTGTTGCCCCTGCCAGCTTTGTGGTGCAGAGAGCTCATCAAAGCAACAATGGCCTCTGCCAGAACTTGTGTGTGGGAGAAAGCTGCCCCTCCAGCTCTTGCCCTGATTCCAGGCAAGTTAGTTCCTCCCTGAATGTCCCAGGTTCCCTTCAAGCTGCTGCCCAGTGCTGGAGCTCAGAGGAAATGAGTTTGAGTAAAAGGGCCCTTTAATAGGAACTGCCTGGGACCAGCAAGCCTCCATGTCACTTAGCCACAATCCCTGCTGGTTTTTACAAGCTAGAAATTGTGGAGACTTCTCTTCCTGATACTGGAACCCTTGGCTGTGGAACCTGGTGTGGGGCTGGGACCCATCACTCCTTAGGGAAACCTCCACAGCCAAGATATCCCTCCCAATTTTAAACTGCCACACATGAGAATGGGACCAGCTGGTTCTATAACTTCACTCCAACTCTCCACCCCTCCTACCAGTCTTGATGTGCTTCTTCTTTAATTCCCTAGTTGTAAGACTTGCATTCAGCTAGATTTCAGATAGTTGTGAATGATGGTTGTTTGGTATTTTAGCTGTAATTTTGATGTGGTTGTGAGAGGTGGAGAGTCCAGTATTTACCTATGCAATCATCTTGATCAGCCCAAAAATGTTTTAACTGATTTTTAAGAAACTGATTTTGAGAGAGAGAGAGAGAGAGAGAGAGAGAGAGAGAGAGAGAGAAAGATATCAACTTGTTGTTCCACTTATATATGGATTCATTGGTTGTCTCTTATATGTGCCCTGCCTAGGAATTGAACCGGCATCCTTGGTGTATCAGAAAGATGCTCCAACCAAGATACCCAGGCAGGGAAAATGTTTTTTGTTTTTTTGTTTTTAAAATATTTTATTGATTTTTTACAGAGAGGAAGGGAGAGGGCTAGGGAGTTAGAAACATCGATCAGCTGCCTCCTGCACACACCCTACTGGGGATGTGCCCGCAACCAAGGTACATGCCCTTGACCAGAATCGAACCTGGGACCCTTCAGTACGCAGGCTGATGCTCTATCCACTGAGCCAAACCGGTTAGGGCCAGGGCAAATGTTTTAAGTTTCATCCAAATCTAGATATCCTCATGAGATGATATCAAACAAATAAACATTATCTTTCATATAACAGAAAAGGGGTTGAGAATTAATAGGACTATTGTGACCTCCCTAAGAGGGACCCTATATCCTACTTTTCCCATCAAGGATCCAAAATAGAGCTATTTACTCAACTTGGGAGTTTTTTGTCACTTCTTACACTATTAAAAGAAGAAAAAAACTACTTAAATAAAGTTGTTGTTTTTTTTAATCTAGCAAACTTAAAAGAGGTAGGATGTCTTACACCAAATTTTGGAATGAAGGAGACCCTTTAAGTCCTTTTAATCCTTTTCTCATTCCCATCCATAATCTGGAGACAAAGTTTGGATGTTAAAATTTTTGGAGGTGCGCTTAAGATTTGGTGGGGGTTTTTTTTTTAGCTGTAAAACCCTAAAGAATAACTACAGAGAAATAGGGGGTTTAGTAGAAAGATAGTAGGCTTTCTTTTTAACTGACTCATTGAGGTACATATACCAACCAGTCAGCTCAGCTAACCAGGTAAAAAATAGAAAAGGATTCAAAAGAAGCCCAAATATAATTAATTTAAAAAAAAAAATCCAATACAGAGGCAACCCCCACATCATATCAATTAAAAATAAGACTATAATTTCCCATTAATACAAAGCTTGGTGGGAAACAATAGAATATAAATAATATGCAACATAAAACTTGGAGAATAATGGCTTTAGCATAGTATAAACACTACCTCATACTGAGGATGTCCTGCACAGATAAGAAGCAGTTCTAGAGTTCGCAGGTCCCCAAGACCTTGGCCTGGAGTACAAACAATTTTTTCAAGAAAAGTTTCACATAGTTCAGTAAAAATCCGACAGTAATTCAGAACTCTGTAGATGAAAGAGGAATGAGAACACCAAGTCAGAAATCTCGCTATTTTATGTACATATTCACCAACAGTTATTCAAATAAATAAAAGGATCCTCAGCCCAAATGATTATTTGCTATGCTGTACTCCAATCTCCATAACATCCACTATTCTTACATCATATACTTTTATACATATACACAAATGATTCATAAGACAGTTCAAATTCTCAAATACTAAACCTGAATAAAATTCCCATCAAATCACACTTGATACTTCAAAGTTCATCCCTAATTTTTAGAGCCTTGCCCCTTTTAAGCATAAAAAATTACGACTTTCCATGATTACAACTTTTCCTTCTGCATCCAATTTGCCACTCCAGGTCAGATGAAAATAGAAGAGCATCTTTAGGATGCAGAGTGTGTATTTACAGTCACAAAGAATAGATAAATTATAAAAAAAACACCAGCCTGTGTGTGAACCCAGGGCTACTGTCTTAAATACTCACTTGTCTAAATCTTCTCGTGCCACAGCCATATGATAGGCAGTCTCCAATGTCAGGACTCCTTGAAACAGTTGCATGGCTAATGGCAAGTTAGTCTCCACATTCTCAATGGCATAGAGAGCTGAGCACACACAGTCTGAAGCAGCTTCATGTAGGTTGGATGAGGTCTTATCCTGTTGCTGGGAAACAGCAGAAATAGGGCAGAAGTATGATCATTAAGCTATAATCCAATTAATATGTAAACAATTATAGCCTGTTTCTGAAAAATGTAATTTACATGGCTAAAGCCTGGTAGCCATGGCCTTCAATGAGACAATATCCATCAATTTTCTCAATGCTATTTTTGATTATTTCCCTATATGCCAAGCAAATCAGCCTTTCTGTACCTCAATCATGATCACCTGACTTCTAAAACCCATGTTTTCCATATCAGTCCCTCTGACTGGAATGCCATGTGTGTTTCCTGCCCTATTTTAGTCTCTGGAAATTTTTTCCATCCTTTTTCTGATATTCAAGTACTATCTAAAATAAAAGGATCCAGATGGAGAAACCAAGATGGTGGCATAGGTAAACACCTGAAATTGCTGCCTCGCACAACCACTTCAAAACTACAACTAAAGACAAAACAGACATCACCCAGAACCACAGGAAGGCTGGCTGGTGGAAATTCTACAACTAGAAGGAAAGAGAAAAGCACACTGAGACTCAGGAGGTGCGGAAGTAAAGTGCAGAGGTATGGAGGCACGTGCGCGGAAAGGGCTGGCAACGGAGGACACGGTTGTCTTTATTCTACAACAAGGAAAGAGAAAAGCACACTGAGACTCAGGAGGTGCGGAAGTAAAGTGCAGAGGTATGGAGGCACGTGCGCGGAAAGGGGGGCCAACGGAGGACACGGTTGTCTTTTTCAATCGGGAGGGAGGCACAAGCTCCCGACGGCCCTGAATCCAGTTCCGGGCGAGTCTCTGGGGACCCAGACTCATATGGGGAGAAACTGGACTGTCTGGCAGCAGGCGGAACTCGAGGGCGGCTTTCTCTCAGAGGTGCTTGCAGCGATTACCAGGACACTGAGATGCGGGACTTCTTAGGGCAGGACTGAGGATCAGCCATAGCTGTTTGCTCCGCCCTGTTGATTCCCTGAGACCCCGCCCCACCCAAGCTGCGAGAAGAGGCTTTTGCATATGAATGGGCTGGCCCTTTGAGATCTAAAATTACCTAACAAACTGCAGCTGGGTCAGAGAGAACCAGAACATCCAAAAGAAGGCTCAAGGCCCCACAGCAGCTTGCATTGCTTCACAGCTGGGACTCATCTGGGCACCTCTAAATCCCAAACAAAGAAGAGGAATCTGCAGATCTCTCCATAGCTCCTGCTGGGTAGCCTCAGGAAGAGGCTAAATTAGCACCTCCTTAGAGATCCAAGAGCCAGTGTACCCAGTGGTCAGAGTGGGACCATCCAGATTACAACTCCTCAGATCCATAAGGGACACACTCAGGGGGCAGACTCAGTGAGCACCAAAGCCCCACTGAAGCAAGTCTTGCCCCAGAAGGGTGTCTCCAGCACAGAAGTTCTCCCACCATAGACACAGCTGATTCTCAC
>NW_005360677.1:491381-517765 GCF_000412655.1 Myotis brandtii
GGGGTGGGAACTGGGTGGAGGGGAGTTATGGGGGGAAAAAAGAGGAACAATTGTAATAATCTGAACAATAAAGATTTATTTTTTAAAAAAAGATAAAATAAAAGGATCCAACAAGTATCACAGACCCACACATAACATCAATATGATATTTCAGAATATCAAGGTTAAAGAGAGGTTCTTAAAACTTCTGGGGAAGAGAGAAGAAGGTAACTTAGAAAGGAGCAAAACCCAGTTATCCAGATTGATCATGAGCAACGATGAAGCAAAAATCAGTTAACCAGCTTCATCATTAACAATGATGTTTGCCAGTATACAAGAGCCCTTGAAAATTTTGAAGGAAAAGAATTATTTAACTCGCCCAGCCAGGGTAGCTTAGTGGTGAGTATTAACCATGAACCAAGAGGTCACCAGTTCAATTCCCAGTCAGGGCACATGCCCAGGTTTCAGGCTTGATCCCCGGTAAGGGGTGTGCAGGAGGCAGCTGATTAACGTGTACCAGCACACAACCATTAAGCACAGTGCTTCCATACTAATATATCTTCATGGAAGAAAAGCATTGGGAAAAAGGAGACAAAGTCACTCCCATCTGCAAAGACCTATTCAATATTTATGCTTGAGATATCGCTGTTTCTTTTTCTTCCAATCACTTTTCAGAAATATGAAAACACTGTTATGTCTCAGAAGGTTAGTTACTGTGGCTATGTGGCAGAAATACTTTCATAAACAAAGCCATTACTTACCAAAACCTCAAAAAGGAGTGCTAGTAACTTATTGTTAGCCATGAAGTTACTGTCCAAAACGCCTAGGTTAAACCAACTCCCCAAACAGCGAAAGACCTTCATAAGCATTTTCTCATCTGTTCCTGCTTTTTCTACACAGGTCATCTGAAAATAAGAAGGAAAAAAAAGTCAGTCTTCATATTTAGGACAATCACCTCATAGATGTAATAATGGAAAAGATGAAAACAGTAAAAGCTAACAGAAGTGCTTTATAAGTACTTTGTTCTCAACACTTTTAATTCATTTAATCCCCACTAAAACTCTACAGGTGGTATTATTATCTCACTTGGGAAGCTGAGATACAAAGAGATTATACACACGCCAAAAGATAGATATGTCTCAGAAATAACTGTTTTCTTAGATCCCATTTCTGCATTAATGTAATCTTATCAGTAGAACTGTCTTTAAAGTAATACTCATCTATGGTTGATTTTGTAAAACAGAAATAAGCTAATCATAATACTACTGTATATTCCCACATGAAAAGCTGATGTTTCAGCTTTAGCACTTAATATTCAAGTAAATATGCCATTCCACAGAAAGTGGCAGTACTATAAATGTGATAGTTTATAAAAGATTTTTTAAAAGTTAGGCTAAAACTCATTATTGTTTCTCTTTGCAAACTGTTTTTGTGATGTATAATTTTCCAAAGTGAGGTGTAATTTATTTTATTTTATTTAAATATATTTTATTGATTTTTTTACAGAGAAGAAGGGAGAGGGAAAAGAGAGGGATAGAGAGTTAGAAACATCGATGAGAGAGAAACATCGATCAGCCGCCCCCCGCACACTCCCCACTGGGTATGTGCCCGCAACCAAGGTACATGCCCTTGACCAGAATCGAACCTGGGACCCTTGAGTCCGCAGGCCGACGCTTTATCCATTGAGCCAAACTGGTCAGGGCGTGAGGTGTAATTTAACTTTTTCTGGACAGAAAGTGTTTAAATTACAACTGTGGAGTTATAGGAATTCTGATAATGATAGTAAGATGAAATAACCAAAACATAAAGTAGAAGGCCCTGTTTCAACAACTGACATGAATTTGTAGTAGAAAAACATATAACTTCATTTTGGCAATGTTTCTTATAAAATAAGGGCTTTCCCCATCATTTAAGGGTCCAGATGAAGTAGAAGTTGTAGAAAGAGGCAGCTGTAGAATTTGATCTTCCAAGTACACCATGAACCTTTATTGAACTTAATCATAATACTGTCAAACTGTCATGATCTCACTAAAGAATTTCTATTTGCTGTCAGTTAAAAATAAAATACTGAGTACATTTTTATTCTTGCTACTGGATGCATTGTCTGTTTTCTTTGTAAATGCAATACAATAAACAATTTAATAACCTAAAAAAAAAAGTGTTTAAATATAACATTTACATCCCTAAGTGGTTTGGCTCAGTGGATAGAGCATAGGAGTGTGGACTGAAGAGTCCTGGGTTCGATTCTGGTCAAGGCATGTATCTTGGTTGCAGGTTCAATCCTTGTGCAAAAAGCAACCAATAGATGCGTCTCTCTCACATCGATGTTTCTCTCTCTCTGTCTCTCCCCCTCCCTTCCACTCTCTCTAAAAAATCAATGGAAAAATATCCTTGGGTGAGGATTAACAAACAAACAACAATAATAATAATAACAACATTTACAGGCAATGGGTTAGAAACATCGTAATTGCCATGAAGTTTGGGAGGCATGGGGGATATGGAATCCCATATGACCTAAATGCTGGCACTTATACTTCTAGGTAGCCATGCTACCCCTATGTCTGCAGTATCAGGCAATAATGATTCTATACTTATTAATCACAAACTGTACTGAACTGAACTGAAGGAAGAAAAAAAGAAATAATTCAAGTAAATTCATGGCAACCACACACACACACACACACACACACACACACACACACTACTCTTTTTGAAGCTGTTTATGTAAATGCATTACACAACTGCTTGGCCTTTATGCTTCCTAAATGACATCTCAATTTTACGAAGGTATAATGTTTACAAATGGAAGGACTTGATTGTACATTCTAATTACTGACTCAAAGTTGAGGGTAATATTTTGGAAAAATCCTACATCTAAAGCTAGTTGCTTTAGAGAAGAAATTCTGCTATTTAAATCAAGCACACATCATAAAGCTTTGGAACTGAGTTACTACCTTCAGTTCCTCTTTGAGAACTATATTATTAAAACTCCACCTCTTAGAGTTAGGCCTCAAAGTTGAAAATAAATACCAAGCTCATCAGTAAAAATATAGCAGAAGCAAAGAAGAACTGATCTTAGATTAACAAAATGTAGAATAAATGAAGGGAGAAAAATATATTGGAGGCCAGGCTCAGTTAAGCTATAAAAGTAAGAAGAATATTAAAAACTTTTAAAAGTTCAATACAGTATTTAAAATTGGGTCCATTTGATGAGTTCAGACCACGCTGGAGCTCCACCTTACCACCTTCGTGGGGCAGACTCATCAGGCACCAGAGCCCCACTAAAGCAAGTCCTGCTCCATGGGAGTGGACCCTGAACACCAGCTCCTTGGCTGTAGTCAGGACCAGTACTCGGCAGCCAGTTGGCCTGGGGGTAAATCCCTCCCACTGACGTGACAAAAGTAATCAAGGCTCAACTACAATAGGAGGATGCACACAGCCCACACAGGAGCACACCTGGATTGCCCAGCTTGAGTGGCTGGAGAGGTTGTGCCATCTACCACATAAGGCCACTTTACCAAGACTGGGAGACGTAGCAGCTCTACCTAATACAGAGAAACAAACATAAGGAGGCATCCAAAATGAGGAGACAAAGAAACATATCACAAAAGAAAGAATAGAACGAAAGAACTAAATAAAACAGAGACAAGCAATTTACCAAATGCAGACTTCAAAACACTGGTTATAAGGAGTCTCAATGAACTTAGGGAAAGAGTAGATGAACTTTGTGAGAATTTCAACAAAGAGATAGGAAACATGAAAATAGAGATAAAAAACATTTTTAAAAAGTCAGAAATGAAAAACACAATAACTAAAATGAAGAATACACTATAAGGCCTGGCCGATGTGGTTCAGTAGCTGAGCAATGACCCGTGAACCAGGAGGTCAAGGTTTGATTCCCAGTAAGGGCACGTGCCCGGGGTTGCAGGCACGATCCCTGACTGGAAATTGAAACAAGACCTCCTGGTTCTTAGGTTGAAAGTTCAACCACTGAGCCATGCTGGTTGAGCTATCAACAATTACTTTAAATGCAAATCAATTAAATCAAGAGACACATGGTAACTGAATGTGTAACAAAACAAGACTCTTAGTATGCTATTTATAAGAGACTCAATTCAGATTGAAAGTAAAGAGATAGAAAAATATACTTCATTAAAATGGAAACAACAACAAAAAAACTGGGTAGCAATACTTATACCACACAAAATAGACTTTAAAACAAAGGTTAGAACAAGAGACAATGGCCCTAGCCGGTTTGGCTCAGTGGATATTGTCGGCCTGTGGGACTGAAAAGTCCTGGGTTTGATTCCAGGCAAGGGCACATGCCTGGGTTGTGGGCTCAATCCCCAGTAGGGGGCGTGCAGGAGGTAGCCAATCAATGATTCTCTCTCATCATTGATGTTTCTATCTCTCTCTCCTTCTCTCTTCCTCTCTGAAATCAATAAAAACATACTTTTAAAAAACCACCTTCATAGATTAAAAAAAAAAAAAAAAGACAATGAAGGACCCAGCAATTCCACTTCTGGGTATTTATCTGAACAAACCCAAAACACTAAATAAGAAAGACATGCATCCACCATATGTTCATTGCAGTATTATTTATGATAGCCAAGATATGGAAGAAACCTAAGTGTCCATCAATAGATAAATGGATAAAGAGGTGATGCATATATACAACAAAATATGACTCAGCCATAAAAAAAAAATGCAATCAACTTACATATCAAGAGAATTCTAAAACTTTGCTAATATGTACCTGAAGAAACCCAAAGAACATATGTGGGAGTGAGCTCTAAGGGTGTTAGACCAAGGGAAGCTGGAATATAACACTAGAGATTCTAGATTTAATGAGTATATGGAGTGTCTGGGAAACACAAATAGGGAAATCATAGTGCAAATATCTAAGATTTGGGGGCAAATCTATGCCCTCTTCTGCAAGTAACTATTTTCCCTTTAAGAAGCAATGAGCCTTGGTATAGACTAAACATGTAATGATGGGACATCATGTGATCATGTAGCCTGAGCGGAGTACTGTCTGAACTATCTAACCGTAAGGTTGGGCATGAGCAGCAGCAACCAGTCATCAAATGAAAATGATATATAAGAGATTAAGTTCAGAAAGATCTGGAAGGTACAAGCTGCATGAGCAGGCAGCTCAGATTCCCTCGAACACCAGCTTTTCTTGCATTGGTTCATTCCCCTCAATCCATGCCTATGGCTTTCTGGAGTGTTCCTTACAACCAGATACCTAAAGAAGAAAACTCAAACCTGGATTATAAATGGGTCTGTACAATATGCTTAAACCACCTGAAGATGGGCAGCTGCAGCATTACAGGCCCACTCAGGGGCCTTAGTGAAGGACAGTGGCTGCAAGAAACCCTCCTAGTGGACAGAACTTCAAGCAGTGTATTTGGTTGTTCACCATGTCTGGATTGAGAGACTACTAGACATATGAATCTACACTTATTCATGAACAGTTATCAATGGGTTGAATAAATAATCAGGGATTTGGAAGAAACAGGATTAAAAGTTCAGTGACAAGGAAGTCTGAGGCCAAGGTATATGAATGGAATATGAATGGGCAGACTGTGGAAGTATTTCTGTTCTAGGTGAACACCTACCAAGGGTATCCACTAGAAAGGATTCTCTCAATGACAGACAAACAAAATGATGTAAGCCTCTTTCCCCAGTCACCCAGTAGTTGCTCAGTGGGCTCACAAAATGGCCACAGTATTGGGGATGAAGGCTACACATGGGATTAACATAGATTTCCAGTTACCAAGGCTTAAACGGTTAACACTACTGATGAGTGTCAAATCTGCCAACAGTGAAGACCAACACTGAGTTCCTAATCTGGCACCATTCCCTGTGGAAACTAGGTTGACTGATTACAATGGACTTCTATTATAGAGGAAGCAGAGCTTTGTGTTCACAGGAAGAGACGCATATTCTGTATATGAACTTACCTTCCCTGCTTGCAATGCTTCTATCAGCACTATCATTCATGGACTAACACTGTAATGGCGAACCTATGACACGTGTGTCAGAGGTGACACGCGAACTCATTTTTTTGGTTGATTTTTCTTTGTTAAATGGCATTTCAATATATAAAATAAATATCAAAAATATAAGTCTTTGTTTTACTATGGTTGCAAATATCAAAAAATTTCTATATGTGACACAGCACCAGAGTTAAGTTAGGGTTTTTCAAAATGCTGACACACAGAGCTCAAAAGGTTCACCATCACTGGACTAACAGAATGCCATAGCCAAGTATCATGGCATCATATCTAATCAAGGACCTCATATCAGAATAAAGATAGTACAGTAATGGGCAACTCTGGAAGATAAGACTACCACCTGAACAATTTGGGCTCCTTATACAACCAAACCAACAAGAAAAAAGGGGTTAAACTATAGGCTGAAGTGACTGATCCTAGTTAACACACCGTGGACGGATTATGAGAATTCTCACTTCATATTACACAGTGTTTTACAAAGTATCATACTTTAAAAAGATATTAGTTTGTAAAAACATGTAATAACTTCAAAATGCAATGGGTATTTAATTTTTTTAAAAATATATTTTATTGATTTTTTTACAGAGGAAGGGAGAGGGAGAGAGAGTCAGAAACATCGATGAGAGAGAAACATTGATCAGCTGCCTCCTGCACACTCCCCGCTGGGGATGTGCCCGCAACCAAGGCACATGCCCCAGACCGGAATCGAACCTGGGACCCTTGAGTCCGCAGGCCGACGCTCCATCCACCGAGCCAAACCGGCCAGGGCTGGGTATTTAATTTTATTTTATTTTTATTTTTTATTTATTTTATTTTTTTTTCTTTTAATTTTTTTATTGCTTAAAGTATTACAAAGGGTATTACATATGTGTCCTTTTTTTCCCTGCCCTTGACAATCCCCTGGCCTCCCCTACCCCCCAGTGTCTTATGTCCATCGGTTATGCTTATATGCAGGCATACAAGTCCTTCGGCTGATCTCTTACCTCCCCCTTCTGTTTATGGAAATTTTTAAGAATATAAGTAATTCAAGATGTAAACCAAAATATGGATTTAACAAAATAATATTGTAACAACTGTTATTTTCATAATAGTGTATTGAAATTGAGTTACAATTGTGCAAATCTTTCTATGTCATGTTAAACAAGATGTCTTTAGTGAAAATATTACTAGCATAATTAATGGTAATTAATTATATATCAAAGTCCTGAAAAAAATCTTTTTAGAAGATATAATAACCATTGAGAAAGTGAATAAAATCACTTTTGGTAAAATCATTTTATAAGTCTGATGATTTCTAATTCCTTATATTTAACTGAATTGCAATCAAATTTAATTTAGTTTTCAGTTGCTAGAACTTTCAAAATTAGCTTTAACAACTTGCACTCTCTGATTTTATTATCTAGTGCAGTTTCTACAACATGGCCAGTCACGTCCCTTCTGTAAATAGAGAACAACTCGGGAAAGTCCATTCTACCGAAATCATTGGTACAATTGTATAAAAAATGTCATCTCATATGTAGGGACAGAAAGATTGAAATAACTCCTGAGTGGGGTACTAAAGAGTGGTGTGGGAATATCTTAGAAACCAACCTTAGATTTTAGAGAATTTACTTGAGTGAAAAACATATGTATAAAGATCCCAAAGGAAGAGTTTTGCTTATATGCATGCATACAAGTCCTTCGGTTGATCTCTTACTCCCCTCCCTTCTGCCCCCCAACCCTCTCTGGCCTTCCCACTGCAGTTTGACAATCAGTTTGAGGCAGCTCTGCCTCTGTATCTATTATTGTTCAAAAGTTTGTAATGGTCTTTATTATCCATGAATGAGTGAGATCATGTGGTATTTTTCCTTCATTGACTGGCTTATTTCACTTAGCATAATGCTCTCCAGTTCCATCCATGCTGTTGCAAATGGTAAGAGTTCCTTCTTTTTTACAGCAGCATAGTATTCCATCGTGTAGATGTACCACAGTTTTCTAATCCATTCATCTACTGATGGGCACTTAGGCTGTTTCCAGATCTTAGCTATGGTGAATTGTGCTGCTATGAACATATGGGTGCACATATCCTTTCTGATTGGTGTTTCTGGTTTCTTGGGATATATTCCTAGAAGTGGGATCACAGGGTCAAATGGGAGTTCCATTTCCAGTTTTTTGAGGAAACTCCATACTGTCTTCCATAGTGGCTGCACCAGTCTGCATTCCCACCAGCAGTGCACAAGTGTTCCTTTTTCTCCACATCCTCTCCAGCACTTGTCGTTTGTTGATTTGTTGATGATAGCCATTCTGACAGGTGTGAGATGGTACCTCATTGTTGTTTTGATTTGCATCTCTCGGATGATTAGTGACTTTGAGCATGTTTTCATATGTCTCTTGGCTTTCTGAATGTCCTCTTTTGAAAGGTGTCTATTTAGATCCTTTGCCCATTTTTTGATTGGATTGTTTATCTTCTTTTTGTTAAGTTGTATGAGTTCCCTATAAATTTTGGAGATTAGGCCCTTATCAGATATGACGTTGGCAAATATGTTTTCCCACGCAGTGGGTTTTCTTGTTGTTTTGTTGATGGTTTCTTTTGCTGTGCAGAAGCTTTTTATTTTGATGTAGTCCCATTTGTTCATTTTCTCTTTAGTTTCAACTGCCCTAGGAGCTGTATCAGTGAAGAAATTGCTTTGGCATATGTCTGAGATTTTGTTGCCTTTGGATTCTTCTAGAATTTTTATGGTTTCCTGTCGTACATTTAAGTCCTTTATCCATTTTGAGTTTATTCTTGTGTATGGTGTAAGTTGGTGGTCTAGTTTCATTTTCTTGCATATATCTGTCCAATTTTCCCAACACCATTTATTGAAGAGACTATCTTGGCTCCATTGTATGTTCTTGCCTCCTTTGTCAAATATTAATTGAGCATATTGGTTCGGGCTAATTTCTGGACTCTCTATTCTATTCCACTGATCTATATGTCTGTTCTTGTGCCAGTACCAGGCAGTTTTGAGAACAGTGGCTTTGTAATACAGCTTGATATCTGGCATTGAGATCCCACCTACTTTGTTCTTTCTCAGGATCGCTGCAGCTATTCGGGGTCTTTTTTTATTCCAGATGAATTTTTGGAGAGTTCGTTCTAGATCTTTGAAGTAGGCCATTGGTATTTTAATGGGAAGTGCGTTGAATTTATAGATTGCTTTGGGTAGTATGGACATTTTAATGATGTTGATTCTACCAATCCAAGAACATGGTATGTTCTTCCATCTCTTTATGTCTTCCTCTATCTCTTTTTTCAATGTCCTGTAGTTTTCTGAGTAGAGGTCTTTTACCTCTTTAGTTAAGTTTATTCCTAGGTATCTTAATTTTTTTGGTGCGATGGTAAATGGGATTGTTTTTCTAATCTCTCTTTCTGAAAGTTCACTATTGGTGTATAGAAATGCCTCAGATTTCTTGGGGTTAATTTTGTATCCTGCTACATTGCCAAATTCATGTATTAAGTCTAGTAGTTTTTTGATGGAGTCTCTAGGGTTTTGTATGTATAATATCATGTCGTCTGCAAATAAGGACAGTTTTACTTCCTCTTTTCCAATTTGGATGCCTTTTATTTCTTCTTCTTGTCTAATTGCAATGGCTAATACTTCCAGGACTATGTTGAAGAGGAGTGGTGAGAGTGGGCATCCCTGTCTTGTTCCTGTTCTTAGGGGAAATGGTGTTAGTTTTTGTCCATTGAGTATGATGTTGGCTGTGGGCCTGTCATATATGGCTTTTATTATGTTGAGGTATGATCCTTCTATTCCCACCTTGCTGAGAGTTTTTATCAAAAATGGGTGTTGGATTTTGTCGAATGCTTTTTCTGCATCAATTGATATGACCATGTGGTTTTTTTCTTTCAATTTGTTTATGTGATGTATTACGTTTATTGATTTACGGATGTTGTACCATCCTTGCATTCCTGGGATAAATCCTACTTGGTCATGGTGTATGATCTTTCTGATGTACTGTTGGATCCGATTTGCTAAGATTTTGTTGAGGATTTTGGCATCTATGTTCATGAGGGATATTGGCCTGTAATTCTCTTTCATTGTGTTGTCTTTACCTGGTTTTGGTATTAGGGTGATGCTGGCTTCATAGAATGAGCTTGGAAGTGTTCCTTCCTCTTGAATTTTTTGTAGTAGTCTGAGGAGGATAGGTTTTAGTTCTTCCTTGAATGTTTGGTAAAACTCCCCTGTGAAGCCGTCTGGTCCTGGGCTTTTGTTTGCTGGGAGCTTTTTGATGACTGCTTCAATTTCTTCCATAGTTATTGGCCTATTGAGATTTTTAGATTCTTCCTGATTGAGTTTTGGAATGTTGTACTTTCCTAGGAATTTGTCCATTTCCTCCAGGTTGTCTAGTTTGTTGGAGTAGAGCTGTCCATAGTATTGTTTAACAATCATTTGTATTTCTGTGGGGTCTGTTGTTATTTCGCCTCTATCGTTTCTGATTTGGTTTATTTGGGTCCTCTCTCTTTGCTTCTTGGTGAGCCTGGCTAGAGGTTTGTCAATCTTGTTTATCCTTTCAAAGAACCAGCTCTTGGTTTCATTGATTTTCTGTATTGTTTTTTTGGTCTCTATGTCATTTATTTCTGCTCTAATCTTTATTATCTCCTTCCTTCTGCTCACTCTGGGGTTTTCTTGTTGCTCTCTTTCTAATTCTTTGAGTTGTAGAGTTAGATGATTTACTACCATTTTTTCTTGTTTTTTGAGATAGGCCTGTAGAGCTATAAACTTCCCTCTCAGGACTGCTTTCATTGTGTCCCATAGGTTTTGGATTGTTGTGTTTTCATTGTCATTAGTGTCCAGGATGTTTTTAATTTCTTCTTTGATCTCATTGGTAACCCAATCAATATTTAATAACATGCTATTCAGCTTCCAAGTGTTTGAGTATTTTGGGTTGTTTTTATTGTAGTTTATTTCTAATATTATGCCATCATGGTCTGAGAAGATGCTTTTTATGATTTCAATCTTCTTGAATTTGTGGAGACTTTGCTTGTGACCCAATATGTGGTCTATTTTTGAATATGTCCCATGAGCACCTGAGAGGAATGTATATTCCATGGCTTTGGGGTGAAGTGTTCTGAAGATGTCTATTAAGTCCATCTGATCTAGTGAGTCATTTAGGATTGCTGTTTCTTTGCTGATTGTTTGTCTAGAGGACTTATCCAGTGATGTCAGTGGTGTATTAAAGTCCCCTACTATGATTGTATTGTTGTCGATCTCTCCTTTGATATCTTCCAGGAGTTTTTTTATGTATTTGGGTGCTCCTGCATTGGGTGCATATATGTTTACCAGGGTTATATCTTCTTGTTGTATTGATCCCTTTAGTATTATGAAGTGGCCTTCCTTATCTCTTGTTATGGCCTTCACTTTGAGGTCTATTTTGTCTGATATAAGTATTGCTACCCCAGCTTTCTTTTCCTTTCCATTTGCCTGAAAGATATTTTTCCATCCCTTCACTTTCAGTCTGTGTGAGTCCCTTCTAATGAGGTGGGTCTCTTGTAGACAGCAGATGTATGGGTCATGTTTTTTTATCCATTCAGCCACTCGATGTCTTTTGGTTGGAGCATTTAGTCCGTTTACGTTTAAAGTTATTATTGAAAGGTACTTGTTTATAGCCATTTCTTTTTGTGTGTGGCTGTTTTCTTTCTGAGCTTTTTATTCCTTCTTTTTACACCAGTCCCTTTAGCATTTCTTGCATTGCAGGCTTGGTGGTGATAAACTCCCTTAGCCTTTTTTTGTCTGTGAAGCTTCTTATTTCCCCTTCAATTTTGAATGATAGCCTTGCTGGATAGAGTATTCTTGGGTTCAGTCCTTTGCTTTGCATCACTTTGTAAATTTCTGTCCATTCTTTTCTGGCCTGATGTGTTTCTGTTGAGAAATCATTTGATAATCTAATGGGAGATCCCTTGTATGTAACTTTCCGTCTCTCTCTTGCAGCCTGTAAGATTCTCTCTTTGTCCTGAACATTTGCCATGGTAATTATGATGTGTCTTGGTGTGGGTCTTTTCGGGTTCACCTTGTTTGGGACTCTCTGTGCTTGTGTGACTTTTTTCTTCCCCACTTCAGGGAAGTTTTCTGATATTATTTCTTCGAGTAGGTTTTCTAATCCTTGTTCATCTTTCTGTTGTTCTGGCACCCCTATTATTCGTATGTTGTTTCGTTTCATGTTGTCCCAAAGCTCCCTTAGGCTCTCCTCCTGTCTTTTAATTTTTTTCTCCAATTGCAGTACAGTTTGGGTGTGTTTTGCTTCCTTGTCTTCTAATTCACTAATTCGGTCCTCCGCTTCTCCTAGTCTACTGTTGATGCTTTCAATGGTGTTTTTTATTGCAGCTATATCGCTCTTCATTTCTTCTTGGGTCTTGCATAAGTTATTGATTTTTTCATCTGTTTCTTCTTGCTTCTTGCATAAGTAGTTGATTTTTTCCTCCATCCGGTTTATGCACGCTAGGACCCTTATTCTGAATTCTTTTTCTGTCATGTTGCATGCCTCTGTCTCACTTAGCTGCTTTTCTGGCGAGTCCTCCTTTTCTTTCCTTTGGGGGTTTCTTTGCCTACCCATGTTTGATCTCACTGACATATCTAGATGTTGAGTCGTTCAGTGGCTGCTCCCTGGGTGGCAGTGGCTCCTTGGGCTGTGGTTGCTCCTTGGGTGGTTGCGGTAGCAGCTGCTCCTCAGTTGGCAGCAGCTCCTCTGGTGGGTGTTGTTCACAGCTGTGGTGGCTCTTCTGGCTGGTGGGGGGAGGCTTCACGTACAGCTGCTGTTCCTCAGACAGAGGGTGTGGTGATCAGGAGGCTGCTGTTGCTTGGATCTGCTTAGTCCTGCCAGGTATTTAGGAGAGTGTTGAATTTCCCTGTGATACACTGTTCCTCCGTGTTGTAAATCACAGTCCTGATTTTAAAGCAGGCCGTATTTGTGATCCAGACTGCCTTAATTTGTGTTCACCTAAGAGTCAGTTTGTGGCTCAGCCTCTGGGTGGCAGTGTTTTGGGGTTGGCCTCTGAGGCTATACGGCTTCTCTACTTAAAACTGGTTTGGGGAGGTCAACTGCCCAGAGCTGGTTCTTAAATAATCATTACCCTGCTCTGCGTTGTTGGTGGGACTGAAAGTTCCTCTATAGGCCAGACCCTGGTAACTCCCCTGGGTATTTAATTTTAAAGCGTGCCTTTAACATTTATGTAAAATGTTTTTTTGTCTTGTTCAATAGAAACTTATCTGACCACTGGGTAAAGCTAGCAATAAAACTACTGGTCCGCAATGTGTTAACAAGGAATAATTGGGTTCCTTCTATACAATGGAACCATGGAGTTCTCGATCTGGAACCCAGTGGATTCTCTAGGAACTCGCTTAGTACTTCCACACTCAAAAGTAAATGTTAATGGAAAACTACAGGAGCAACTGCCAAGGCAGGATGATTGAGAGCTCACTCTTTGAGAATGAAGGTTTGAGTCACTTCACAGAGTAAAGAAACGCAACTAGCTGGGTTGGTGTCTTTAGTTCATTCAGGCTGCTATAACAGAATACCAAAGAATGGGTGGCTTATAAACAACAGAAATTTATTTCTCACAGATCTAGAGACTGGAAATTTCAAGATAAAGATTCAGATCTGTTGTCTGGTGAGGACCTGCTTCCTGGTTTATAAACAACTAGAGGCCTAGTGCACGACATTCGTGCAAGGGGGGGGGGGGCGAGGAGACCCTCAGCCTGGCCAGCACCCTCTCGCTCCCCTAAGCCGGCAGGTGGACATCCCCCGAGGGGTCCTTAGTGCTGCCACGGAGGAGAGGCTGGAGAAGCTTTTGCTAGCTGTGAGCCTGGCTTCTGGCTGAGCGGTCTGCCCCCTGGTGGTCAGTGCGTGTCATAGTGATGGGTTGTTCCACCGGTTGTTCCACTATTTGGTCGATTTGCATATTAGGCTTTTATTATATAAGATTGTCTGTTTGGTGTGTCTTCATAAGGCATAAGGAGGAAGTGAGCTTTCTGGGGTCTCTAATCCCATTCATGAGGGCTTTGCCCTCATGACCTAATCACCTCCCAAAGGCCTCACATCCAAATACCATCACAGTAGGGATTGGTTTTCAATATATGAATTTTGGGGGTGGGGGGGGTGGTACACACAAATATCCAGTCTATAGCAGCATGGATGAGATAAAATTAGCTGTGAAATAAGAAAGCCATACATATTAATTACAGCCTTGTGACCAATATATAAATGAGGACTATAGCAAGATTGCATATTTTCTATTTGCTTGTTATACTATTGTATATGAATTTAAATGTATGTAGACGAATGCATATGGAAGATGAATTAGTCAAATGAGAAGACAGATGCTGGTTATAGATTTAGTGCTACTCAGCACCAAATTCACCCTTTTAGACTACTTTGTACAAATGAATCTGGGCCCTTTCAATATTTCTTTTCCTGTGCTAGCTAGCAGTAACTTTTTGTTAGGACACTGGAGAGAAACTGCAACAGGAAAAAGGTTCAGCTTCCTAGTTTCTGGTGTGATTACTTGGTAGCCTTCTGCAGAATGTGCAGCTCCTCCTGTCCCAGGCTCCTAGCTACTCTGGTGCCTGGCTCTTGCAGTGCACTGGCCAGAAGTTTCCTTATTTCTCCCACCCCCACCCTCCCAATGATTTTATAGCAAAGTGCTTTAGGCTCCTAAGAAAAGTCCTCAGTGAATGTTGTTGATGGGTTCTTGTAACTACAGTGGAACAATGTATGACAAAAAAACCTAACAATTTACCATTGGCTAATTGATATAAACAAAAGTTAAGTTCCTAAGGCACCTCAACAATTTTATAGTAAAATGACGTTGAACAAAACAACATTATTCAAGGACCTGCAACACAACTTATCCAGCACTAGATCCAGTGCACTCATTTTCCCGTGTCTGCAGTGCACAGTGCCAGCAGCTTCACCCGGTATTCCCACACCCAGCTGATTTTGTGGCAGAGTGTCTCTGGTGAGACACCTTCCCTGGACAACTTTTTTGGGCTTCTTGGAAAGCAGATCTCCAGCAAGTTCAAGAGGACAGATTTTTGGCAACATACAGCACAATGACTTCTCTACCATGGCTATGCCCTCTCCAACAGGGTCTGGATCTCAGCCTTGAAAGGGGGATGAACTCTTCCTTTCTTAGAAACTCTATCCCATATCTCAGTCTTGGGGTTAATGACCACTCCTTGTAAGTTTTCCCCCCCTTTATTTGTTTTATTGTAACTGTTTATGTTTTTTAAAACTCTCCTTACTTCTTACTAGACAATCCCTCATTACTGTAACCTCCTGTTAGAAAGAATCATTCTTTACATTAAATATTCTCACCTACTGCTTGCTTCGGCAGCGCATATACTATAATTGGAACAATACAGAGAAGATTAGCATGGCCCCTGCGCAAGGATGACACGCAAATTCGTGAAGCGGTCCATATTTTTCTGCACTTATAGAAAATCTAGACTTTTGCCTGAGTTGTTTAATAATAAAATATTACATTTTTTTCCCAAGGGGGGGGTGGGAATTCTCACCTATCACTATGTAGTTTCTTTCTCCTGATTGGACTGGGACTGATACTAAAAGAAACCAACAATTCTAGAACTGGCACAAGGAGGTAACAAGATAAATATGTTCATCTTTTATTTAAATTCTCACCCAACGATATTTTTCCATTGATTTTAGAGAGAGTGGAAGAGAGAGGGAAAGACAGAAATATCGATGTGAGAGAAACACATGGATTGGTTGCTTCCTGCACAAGCCCCGACCAGATACATGCCCTTGACCAGAATCGAACAAGGGACCCTTTGGCCCACAGACCGACACTCTATCCACTGAGGCAAACCGGCTAGGGCTGTCCATCTTTTTATATTAGGAAGCAAAAAGGTGCTCAGGTAGCCAAAGTTATGACATTTTAAGCATCAAAAGAATGATTTTAGTGGAAACCCTGAATCAATGAAAATCCATGAGTCCATAATAGTCCATAAAAAGATAGCCAGAAAAAATAAAACTGTAACATTTGAGGCAGCTTTAAAACAAATCCTTATTTTAAAAACAAGAAATTAAAAAAGAATTAAGACATCTTGACTTTCTAATAGAAACTCAGGAGATTGCCAACTAATATGTAGGATAATTAATTATCCTATCTAATAATAGACAAACATGGTAATTGACTGTACCTTCGCTATGCCTCCCATGGGCTAATCAGCGAGATATGCAAATTAACCGCCAACAAAGATGGCGGCGCGAAGCTGCGGAGCGAAGACTGAAGGCGGCTCTGGCCAGAGCAGCGAAGGCTTGAAGGAGGCTCCAGCTGGAGTAGCGAGCGAAGTCTGCGGCTCCGGCCGGAGCGAAGGCCTGGGTCCCAGGTGCCGGAGGAAAACCGGTGCCGGCAGCCAGGGGAAGGGAAGGCCTATTGCACAAATCTTTTTGTGCAACAGGCCTCTAGTACAATTAATAAAATACTATTTGGCAAGCCACAATTAACGTGGCAACAATTATAAACTAGTTTAAAACATTAGGCAAAAAGTTGACATGGAATAGACACTTGTAAAATGATAAACTACATCAAACAAATTGCATTATATTACAAGGGTAAGACTGTCATCATCTTAATCCAGTCAATGCTAGCATCAGAAATGAAAGGCCAACCAAAAAGTATTTATATTCTGATAAGATGTACATGAAGTAGCTGTGATGTATTCTAGCCAAAAATATTTAACCTTTAAATTAACCATCAAGCCTTTCGTCTTTCTCAACCGGGGTTCTGGGAAAGAATTAAGTCCTGCAGAAAATGATTTTTAGTAACTATTTCCTCAATTATCCCAAGGATGGTATATAATAGCTGGTACTATTATTAATGCATTGGAAATAATTCATTACATACAATGGATGCATTAATATCATTAAGGCTTAATTCTCTTGAGGAATCCCTATGAAGTAAGTCTGGCTTTGGATATAACTTCCAAATAGATGACTTACAGAGAACAGAAAAACAAACTAAATGAAACAAAGACAAAACAATCAGAAAATTCAGAAGGTAAGGTATTTTATAAAACAACTGGTCCAATCTCTTCAACAAATCAGTGTCATTTTGAAAAAGGGGAAGAGAGACTATGATTAAGAATCATAATAACCACCTGGCCATTGTGGCTCAATGGTTGAGTGTCCACCCATGAACCAGGAGGTCATGCTTCAATTCCTGGCCAGGGCACATGCCCATGTTGCAGGCTTGATCCCCACTGCAGGAGGCAGCCAGTCAATGATTCTGTCTCATCATTGATGTTTCTATCTCTCTTTTTCTCTGAAATCAATAAAAAAATATATTTTTAAAAAGAATCATAATAGCCCTAGCCAGTTTGGCTCTGCTCAGTGCATAGAATGTCGCCAAAGGGCCCCTGGTTTGATTCCGGTCAAGGGCATGTACCATGGTTGCAGGCTCCTCCCGGCCCAGGCCTTGGTCAGGGCGTGTGCAGGAGGCAACCAATCAATGTGTTTCTCTCACATATTTCTCTTTCCCTCTCTCTTCTACTCTCTCTAAAAATCAATTTTTTAACATATGCATTTGGAAAACCTACTTTATTATATAATGGACTTTCAGCTTTAATGGAGGATAGACGGACACCCCCTTGCCCAAATAGTCTTTTATATCAAGGTTTTACTATAATGAAACTGAAGAACAAAATAACCACCATGGCTTTTTGCTCCTACACAGCAACTTCATATTTCAAACCTACTCACCAATAGAGATACCACTGTACTAGAGTAGAAGGCCAAATCTTCTATTATTTCTGTGCGTCGGTTAGCTCCAATTCGTAAGGAACGACTATGTACTTCTTCAGGTAACACTGTAAGGATCTCTAGCAGAAAAGGCAGAGAAGTCACATCATTGCTATATCTAGAAAAGAAAGGAGAGACATAAGATACTTAGAGTCAGAAAGAACACAATCACATAAGGTAACAAGAACCATCAGAATAACCTATGACAACAACTTTTGAAGGTATCTGAAAACCAAAATTTCAACTTGCATAATCTTTGACCCAACAATTTCACTTCCAGATATATTTCTCAGAAAAATCTCATAGGTACATACAAAGATGTGCCCTGCAGTACTTCTTTATAACAGTAAAAACATTGGGAAAACATAAAGGTCCCTCATAATTAAACAAGATAAAAAAGGTTCCAAGTTATACAATAGAACATACATAGCCATTATAATGAGATACCTATCTATGTCATAACAGGAAAAGATATCCAAAGATATAAGTGATAAAAGTATATGAAACATATTACATGAGTGAACAAATACATATATATGCATATGTATAATATAATATGTGTACTCTTATTTATTATAAAATGCTTAAAGGAAAATCTAGAGGGCTATATAGCCAATCATTAATATGAAATATAGGAATAAGGAGAAAAAAGGTGTTTGCTTTTTACTTTGAAATAAAATAAACTATCCATATAAAGTCTTTAATGACACACTATGCTTGGAGGTAAAAAGGACATTCACTAAGTTCAAAAATAATTTCCTGACCAAATGCCAAAATGCAAACAAATATCAAGATTATCTTGCCAAGACCATGAGGAAATGCTTTATTCAAAGTAGCAGGCTCCATGTATCTAAAAATAATGTTGTCCCTGTGATAGACATGAAACACACCCCAATTAGTAAGAACGTATACTCACAACAATTTACAATTTTCAATTTATTATCATCTTAAACATCCTAAAATATTTTTATAGAATTGCTGATTTATCAATGAGAGTGATCCATGAGGCAATAAAAAGACTTTGCTGCAGTTAATTCAAGTGATGTGTGTGCATGTAAATTATGACGGTCTTTTATGTTCCACATGACATATTTTTATAGTATTTAAATTTTAAATGATTTTCTTTTAACCTAACAACGGTTAATAATAAATAATTCTATGTTAAGAGTTTGGGGAAATAGTGCAAATGTCTAGCTATTGCTAACAAATTTCTCTGTGTAGGTTAATAGTAATCCCAAATGCTAGCATACAGTCAATACAAGTTACTTACTTTTCCACCAATGTTTGTACACACCCCTTCCATGAAGGCATCTGTAGGGCAAGGTCTGCTATTGCTAAAGCCAGCTGAATAAGAAGAGAAATTAAATAAATGAATAGAACAGATGAACAGAAATAGGGTTACCATCAGTATTAATTGACAAGAAACAAAATTTCTTCCAAACAATAAGAAGACTGACACCCACAACTATCTATATCATACACACTCTCCCAGGTTAGCTACAAATTACTGGGATTTAAAGGTAAACTTTAAAAATGAAAAAAAAAAAGAAGAAGAAGAAGAAGAAGAAAGAACAGACAATAGATTTTCCTCAGGATATAACAATACTTACTTTTATTTGGCAATACCATAGAACTTCATGGACAGAGAAATTTTACTTTGTCAAAAAGCCAAAGCTACTGACAAAGTCAGCCCATTGACTCACTCCTCAAGTAATGAATTGCCATTTCCCATCTTCAAGACTCATGCAAAAGCCTCCTTCCTCTTCAAGGGCACTTCTATGCCAGGCAGAGAACACATATGTATGTATTCACTGAAGCTTCAGTTTTCCTTCCTAAAGTTATTTCCCTGTCTAAGGGGGAAAGGCCAAATGCTCTACTTCACCATTTCATTCATGACACTTTTATTAGCCAATCAGTCCAGAAAAGATTTTTTTAAAGGCAACTACATAGACCGCTGGCCCAGAATAGCACAGTATTTTCATCATCTGCAATTTTAAGAAGGGGTGGAGGGGGGGCACATGTGGCTGTCTATGAAACCTATACTCAACTCCCCCAGTCCCAGTATTTGCTAGTTTAAAATGAACTCTAAGATTAATACAAAATATTTAAATTTTCACTTTCTATCCACTTATAAGAATATAGCAATTAGTGTATAATAAAGTTGTTAACATTACTTCACATAGTCTGGCAATGTTAATAAAAATTAATTTGATATCCAAATGGTCTTCTTAACAAATTTCCCTAATGAGAAGCATAGGCTTTACCTGTGTTACAATGACAGGTGACAAGTCTTTCAAGTTCTGGATATGGGTTAGCAGTGAGTCCCGTAAAGAGGCATGAGAGTCTGTGGGGAGCTCATAAAATGAGGTCTGAATCTTCATTTTCATGGTCTGTGCAGCAAAATAGCACGATTCTACATCCTGTCGAATCTGTAGCAACTGGTCTGAAATCTCCCATGCATGAACCTGAAAGGAGATCAAACAAAATGTGTTAAGGACTGCTTTTCTAAATGAATTTAATATTAACAACCTATATACCAAAGTATAATGAAAGAAAAATCTGACAAACTAAATTATCCACTAATCAGCCAATACTTAAAATTTATAGGCTCTATTAAACAAAAATATTACCTAAACTCTTCTGACTAATTCTAGGAAAGCATAAGAGTTATCAACTGAATCAAAAAATCTAAACCTGCTGTTAGAATCATTAATTGTGTAGGGAGGAGATTATGAAGAAAAATGTCCCAAAATTTCTACTAAAGCTAAAATGTCACTGCATAACTTTCCAACCCTAATGTATAGGTTGGCTGTTTCTTCTTTTTTCCACTTAAAATAAATAAGCTTTGTTCACTCTGAGAATTGAATCTGGAACCTAATTTAGTATATTAATAAACAGGAAACATTTCGATCTTTTGTTCCTGAATAAAACCTCAGAAAAACTCTCATCCCAAGTCAATATCTCACATAATTAAATTATTTTTATATATTTCGCAAAGTACTATTCATGCTCTTAAAATCATTTTCAAAGGAGAAAATAAGTGTTTGTATAGAAATAATAAAGAGAACAAAAGCATAGAATTTGGTCCCTAACAGCTAGTCATAGTTATAAAATGGATTCCTATTTTGAAAGATAACTTTTGAGAATAAAATCGAGCAGCACACAATAGGCAACTAATTAACAACTGACCATCTAAAGCAATTCTACACCAAACTGCCTCTTCATGGGAAAAAGCTAAAATGGACTGGCAATGATGGACTGAAAAAAATTTTCAGTCTTAATTCGGAAATAGAGTTAATGTGAAGAGAAATCACACAGATTTACCTAGTCAATTTTTTATGAAGATAGAGCACTTCACAACTAGTATACAGTGATTTTTTAAATTATTATTTCAGAGAGGAAGGGAGAGAGAGAGAGAAACATCAATGATGAGAGAGAATCATTGATCGGCCATCTCCTGCATGCCCCCTACTGGGGATCGAGACAGAAACCCTGGCATGTGCCCTGACCGGGATTCAAATTGTGACCTCCTGGTTCATGGGTTGATGCTCAACCACTGTGCCACACTGGCTGGGCCATAGCTATTCTTCAAGATCTTTCCAAAGATAAACAGGAAGTCAAGGGAGAAAAAGGTAGAATAAATGCCTATACAAGTTCCCAAAGTAAACTAAAAATAGAGACCCTGAAATTCACCACAGGTTTATTGAAATAAAACTTCACTTTAAATCAGTAAGTTGGTGGAATATAAGCATGAAACATCAACTTCTTTCTAGATCATATTATTTTACTTTTTTTTGGAAGTTGTACCCCAGCATGTTGCAAAAAATCTCCCAGCCACATAATTTTTAGTGATTCATTATCCAACCAGTAACTCAACTACATCTGTTACTTAATATGCCATTAAAATATATTTTGCTCAAAATGACACTTAAAAAAAAAAAGATTATATGAAGCCTTGAAATCTCCATAAATGCCCTCATAAAAACAGAGTATTTATGCAGTAAAACTAAACTGTGGACATTTATAACAAAACTAGGTGTTACCTAGTTATCTCCAAGAACCCCAAATTTTAAGTGGTTGGGGACAAACCAGTGACATCAATAAGACTTGTAGAGTTTCAGCTTCAGTAGAAGCAGAAGTAGAAGGAAACAACAGGTAGCTAATGGATCTAAGAGCAGATGAACAACAAAAGAGCCAACAGGTATTCACTAGAAAGCACAGGGAGACAACTTGAGGACTATATTTGAAAATGGAAGAGGCTTTGGTGGGTAGAAAAGGTGAATGAAAGAGGTCTATGTAAGGGCTAAAGAGATGGAAATCTCTATAAACTCTTGAAACTGAAGAGCTAGGACAGGGCTCTAAACTGAGAAGTAGTATGAACAGAATCAAAATTATACAGGACAAGTACAATTGAGACAAAGGGAACAAAGGAGAAGGTTAACAAAGCTAGGAAATCTTAAAAAATAAACCACCGTGTTTGTAAATACTACCTGAAAACAACAGAAAAGGAAGCTCTTTAAATTTAAAAATACTATCCTTAACCATGCCTTCTAAAAGTTCAAAAAAAACTAATCTCACACAAAAATAAGCAAATGGCCCGGCCAGTGTGGCTCAGTGGTTGAGGATCAACCCATGAACCAGGAGGTCACAGTGTGATTCCCAGTAAGAGCACATGCTCAGGTTGTGGGCTCGATCCCCAGTGGGGGGCATGCAGGGAGCAGCCAATCAATGATTCTCTCTCTCCCTCTCCCTTCCTCTCTCTAAAGTCAATAAAAATATATTTAAAAAAATAAACAAATGAAGTCAAATGCCATATATACAGAAGTGGTTGAGAAGAAAATAATGAACAGAATAATATTCCTACAAAAAAAGTAGGCCAGAAAAACATTTTTAAAATTAGCCTGAAGTCCAAAGGACAGAACAGTCAACCAGAAAGAGCTTCCAATGGCCACAGTTAGAAAATCTGGGGTAATAAAATTAATTATGATAGTATTAGATTATAACTAAAAAATAAAACAAATATCCTTGAGTCATACAGGTGTGAATAACAACTGAACAACTGTTGAGGCGTTATTTATAGGCTGTAAGACACTTTATATCCTATGCTAGGTAATGAATGTAGAAGGAATGAGAAAAATAGAAACACTACAGATAATAACTGCTACTGGCAAGATTCATGTATAAATGATAAAATTAGTGGGTGAAACTTTAAAGAGAAACATGATATATCAAAGTATCTCCCCAAAATATTTGTTACTGTGGTGGTTTTACACTATGTCCACAAATTCTTTGACACTTACCATGTAAGAACTCAGACTACTCTGCTGGAGAGACAATGTACAAGACCAGGAAGTCTCTGGAAAGTCATGGAAAGCAAGAGGAGCCCAGCTAAGTCCAGCCTTCCAGCCATTCCTACCAGTGTCAAGCATGTAAATAAAGCCATCTCAGAACCTCCAGACCAGCCCATCCACCAAATGGATGCCTCATGGAGCAGAATTATCTTCCACGGAGCCCTGCTTGAATTCGTGACCTACAAAGTTATGAGACACAATGAAATTGTTTTTGTTTTAAGTCACTATGTTTTGAGGTAATTTGTTTCACAGTAGTAGATCATGAGAACAGACAATCAGTATGTGCATCCTGATGAAAAAACAGGATCCAATGACAATTACTTCAAATCATTCTGTGTCTCATCAAGCCTTTGGATCCAGCTGGCAATTTGTAGGAAATACAGAAGAGAGTAGAATTGCATCATACTGCAATCATCAAAATCTAGACCATAGGGAAACTCAGCAAGTCAAATGACCCAGATTCCTCAACAGATAAATAATCCACACACAGAGAAAGAACCCATAGATTAAAAGACACTCAGAAGATATTTTAAAAACAAATAGCAGGATCAAAGTAATGTGGAAGAATACCCACTTGGGTGATAAAACCATAAAGATAAACAAAGAAGGGATTACTATGAAAGGACAGTGGATACTTTTAGGGAGAGGAAGCAGTTATTTCAAACAGGCCACAAGGAAGACTTCTAGAGTGGCCAGTGAAGTTCTATTTCCTGACTTGGTAGTGTCTATATGAACACTGTATATAGTAATTCATTAAGTTATACATTTTTTCTATATCTGTTTAAAAACAGAATAGACAAAACAAAACAAAAATAATATTGCCTATTAAACTGAACTAGTCTGAAGTCTTCTCCCAAGTGAAACCTTTCAACCCACTAGAGATCAGGACCCTGTGAAAAAGTTAATTGATTGTGCAGCGCTATGTTGTGCTTTAATCTGAATGGCAGAAACTAGCAAAAAATACCAACTGATCATGCTGGGTTATATATATTTCTGACCTAAACATTTCTACCTCCTTAAAAGGAGAGGTCTCAAAAATGAAGGACAGAACCAAAAGTCAAAACAAAACAAAAATACTATTTCCTTCTGGGGGTAGGGATGCAAAGATTTATTTTTCAAGCACCTTTAATGTCTGAATATTTTTTAACATATCCTTTGGAATTGCCTTTAAAAATAAAGATGGATTTGTATTTCTAATATGGAAAGATCTCCAAATATACAATTGAAAAACAGATACAGGTACAGATTTGTAAGATCCTTTTTGTAAAAATTTAATTTACACTTTTTTTTAGAAAGTGTAATGAAGCTTTTTAAAAAATTGATTTTGAGAGAAATATCGATTTGTTGTTCCACTTATTTATGCAATATTGATTGGTTCTTGTATGTGCCCTTAAAGGGGATCAAACCAACAACTTTGGTTTATCTGGACAACACTCTAACCAACTGAGGTACCCAGCCAGGGAATAGAAAGTGTAGAGAAGCTTTGTAACACATAGGAGTTAGTTTTATGCTCTATATCAGGGGTCCTCAAACTACGGCCCTCAGGCCACATGCAAATACAAATATTGTATTTGTTCCCGTTTTGTTTTTTTACTTCAAAATAAGATATGTGCAGTGTGCATAGGAATTTGTTCATAGTTTTTTTTTTAAACTATAGTCCAGCCCTCCAATGGTCTGAGGGACAGTGAACTGGCCCCCTGTTTAAAAAGTTTGAGGACCCCTGCTCTATATGCTCCCTAAGCAACCTGACGCTATCATTCTCATAGCATTTATCAGGTGTTTCAACTTTGGTTATAACATACTGGATGGCATTACACCAATTTTCCATCCTAAAACAAGTACAAAAGATGAATAAAAAAGAGCTTCTTTGAGGACATCAAAGCTATCAAGACAGCTAGAACATGAAGCTGCAAATTCCAGAGATGAAATAGAAAAGCACAGAGTTCAGCCCAATATTTAGCTCCACTTTTTCATAGGAAAAAGCATTTGCCTATTTCAAAGTGGAAGACAAGAGGCTAAAGAGCCTTGGGCAGTCTCATAAGACTGGGGAGATGAAAACAAATTTAGGGCACACCAAGGAAGAGGAGCCCTGGTAAATACTCCAGACTTTCAGTTGGGACTCAAGTGAAGAAAATAGGAACTACACCTCAAAAAAAACGAAAACATCTCCAAGGCAGACCAGATGACAGGCCACAATATAAGTCCTAATAAATATAAAAGAATTGAAATCATATAAAGTATCTTTTCAAATCACAATGAAAATAATAAGGAAAACTGCAAAATTCACAAATATGTAAAAATTAAATACATTTTAAAGCAACCATGGGGTTAAAAAAGAAATTTGAAAAAATCTTAAGACAAATGAAAATGGAAACAAAATACACCAAAACTTATGAGATGCAGCAAAAACAGTTCTAAGAGGGAAATGTATAGCTATTTACTCTTACGTTAAAAACAAAACACATCTCAAACCAATACCTAACTTTATACCTTAAAGATCTAGAAAAAGAATACACTAAACCCAAAGCTAGCAAAAGGAAGGAAATAAAGATTAGAGCAGATATACAAAATCCAAGATTTGATTCTTAAAAAAAACAACAAAATTGACAAACCTTAGCTAAATTAACTAAAAGAGACAGAAATGAAATGACAATGAGGACATTACTACCAATTCTAAGAAAATAAAAAGGATTATAAGAAACTAGAGGCCTGGTGCCTAAGCTGTCAGCCGGACATCCTTAGCATTGCTGTGGAGGCGGGAGAGGCTCCCGCCACTGCTGCTGTGCGCACCAGTTGTGGGCCCGGCTTCGGGCTGAGGAGGGCTCCCCTTGTGGGAGTGCACTGACCACCAGGGGGGAGCTCCTGCGTGGAGTGTCTGCCCCCTGGTGGTCAGTGTGCCTCATAGCGACCAGTCATTCCACTGTTCAGTCGATTTGCATATTAGGCTTTTATTATATAGGACTAGAGGCCTGTTGCACGAAAAGATTCATGCAATAGGCCTTCCCTTCCCCTGGCTACCTGCACCGGTTTTCCTTTGGCACTGGGGACCCAGGCCTTCGCGCCGGCCAGAGCCGCCTTCAAAGCCTTCCCTGCTCCCGCCGGAGCCGCCTTCAGTCTTCGCTCTGCCACTTCCCGCCTACATATGCAAATTAACCGCCACCTTTGTTGGCGGTTAATTTGCATATCTCACTGATTAGCCAATGGGAAGTGTAGCGAAGGTACGGTCAATTACCCTGTTTGTCTATTATTAGATAGGACT
>NW_005360677.1:518924-521382 GCF_000412655.1 Myotis brandtii
GTTAATTTGCATATAGTCACTCTGATTGGCTGGTGGGCGTGGCTTAAGGTGTAGTGAAGGTACGGTCAATTTGCATGATTGTCTTTTATTAGTGTAGATGGCATGGAGGAGAACCAAGATGCGGCCTCCCACAACCACATCAAAATTACAACTAAAATACAGAACAACCATCATTCAGAACCTACTGAAATATGGCTCAATGGAAGTCCTAGAAAAGTGAAGTCCTTATAATTTCAGGCTGTAAAAACCAGTGGGGATTGTGGCTGAGTGACACAGAGGCTGCTGGAGACCCAGAGAGTTCCTCTTAAAGGGTCTGCGCGTGAACTTACTTGGACTCACTACCTCTGAACTCCAGCCGTTGGGCAGCAGCTTGGGGAGGTTCATGGGACATATGGGGAGGAATTAGATTGCCTGACATCAGAGCAAGAACTTGGGAGCGGCTTTCTCCCAGATAGGGGTGCTCACAGGGGTCATTGTGACTATGCTGAGACCTCCCCCATTGCAGAGCTGACTGGAAGCCATATCTGGGTTTCCATCAGTCTAGCCCACACAGTTCGCTCCATTCTGGTGATTTCCTGAGGCCCCACCTCATCCAATTTGCAGCTCCACCCAAGCTTTCTGCAATGGCTTTCTCATATGGATGGCCTATCCTGGCTCAGGCTTCAGACTTTCCTAAAATCTCTTAAGAAAGCAGCAGCTGGCATCACCATGCCCCATAACTATCAATAAGAAGCCCAAGACCTGGCACTAATATCAGCCTGCCTGGCTTCACAGGTTGGTCTCGCCTGGGCACTTCAAAGCCCAACACAAGTAGTAGTCATCTGCAGATCGCTCTGTAGCTCCTGCCCGCTGGCCCCAGGCAGTGGCTGAGTTTGCACCTCCTAGCAGGCCCCAGAGCCAGTGCACCCAGTAGACAGCTTCAGACCATACCAGATTACAATTGTACACATTCATAGCAACACACTCAAGGGACAGACTCAGTGAGCACTAAAGCCCCACTGAAGCAAGTCCTGCTGCATAGGTGTCTTCTGCACAACAGCTCTTCCACTGTAGTAATAGCTGGTCTTCACAGCCAATTGGCCTAGAGGTCAATTCTTCCCAGTGATGCCAACGTCAATTAAGGCTCAACTACAACAAGACTGTGCACACAGCTCACACAGGGGTGCACCTAGAGTGCCCAGCGTGGGTGACTGGGAGCCTGAGCCATTGGACCCTACAGGACACCTACTACACAGGCCATTCTACCAATTCCAAGAGACATAGCAGCTCTACCTAATACATAGAAACAAACACAGGATACAAAGAAGCATGTCACAAATGAAAGAACATAAGAAATCTCCAGGAAGAGAACTAAATAAAATGGAAGCAAGCAAAATACTAGACACAGAGTTCAAAACAATGGTTATAAGGTTGCTCATGGATCTTAATGAGAGCTTCAAGGGACTTAGTGAGAATTTCAAGAACTTGAGTAAGAACATCAAAGACATGAAAAAGGACTGTAAGAAATTAAGCACACTCCCTCCCCCTAGCTGGTTTGGCTCAGTGGATAGAGCATCGACCTGTGGACTGAAGGGTCCCGGGTTCGATTCTAGTCAGGGGCACATGCACGGGTTGCCGGCTTGATCCAGCCGATCAATGATTCTCTCTCATCATTGATGTTTCAATCTCTCTCTCTCCCTTTTCCCTTCCTCTCTGAAATCAATTAAAAAAATTTTTTTAAAGAAATTAAGCACACCCTAGTTGAAATAAAGAAAAATTTATAGGGATTCAACAGCATAGTAGAGGATTCTGAGAATCAAATCAATAATTTGGAATATAAGGAAGCAAAAAACACCTAATCAAAAGAGCAAAAAGAAAAAAAATCCAAAAATATTAAGACAATATAAGGAACCTCTGGGACAACTTCAAGCATAGCAACATTTGCATTATGGGATGCCAGAAGGAGAAGAGAGAGTGTAAGATGTTGAAAATTTATTTGGAGAAAAAAATAACAGAAACTTCCCTAACCTGGTGAAAGAAATAGACTTACAAGCCCAGGAAACCCAGAGAGTCCCAAACAAGAGGAACCCAAAGAGGCCCACATCAAGATGCATCATAATTAAAATGCCAAGGGTTAAAGACAAAGAGAGAATCTTAAAAGCAGCAAGAGAAAAGCAATTAGTTACCTACAAGGGAGCACCCATACAACTGTCAGCTGATTTCTCAACAGAAACTCTGTAGGCCAGAAGTGAGTGGCAAGAAATATTCAAAGTGAAGAACAACAAGGGCCTACAACCAAGATTACTCTATCCAGCAAAGCCATCATTTAGAATTGAAGGTCACATAGAGCTTCACAGACAAGAAAAAGCTAAAGGAGTTCATCACCACCAAATCAGTATTACATGAAATGTGGAAGGATATTCTTGAAGAAAAAGAAGGAGGAGGAGGAGGAGGAGGAGGAGGAGGAGAAGAAGAAGAA
>NW_005360677.1:521429-553674 GCF_000412655.1 Myotis brandtii
GGAGGAGGAGGAGAACAAGAACAAGAACAAGGAGGAGGAGGAGGAGGAGGAGAAGGAGAAGAGATAAAAAAATATGAACAATAAAATGGCAATAAATATATATCTACCAACTGAATCTAAAAATCACAATAAACGAACAAGGAATCTAATGAATAAAATAAACTGATGAATAAAATAGAACCAGAGGCAATAGAAACGTTGCACAGACTGACGAATAGGTGGGAAGAGATTAACCAAAGATCTTGTATGCATATATGCATTACCTATGGACACAGACAATAGGTTGGTGAAGGCCTGGGTTGGGGTGGAAACCAGGTGTGTGTGGGGGGGGATAGGGGGCAGCAAAGGGGGACCTATCTGTAATGCCCTATATGCATTTTTTAAAGTAAACATTGAAAAAAATACTATGAACAGCTATAAACCAACAAATTAGATAATGTAGATGAAATATATTGTTGTCAATACTACCTAAAATGATTCAATCCCTATGAAAATCCCAATGACTTTTTTTTTTTTTGCAGGAACAGAAAAATCCATTAGAAAATCCATATGGATTCTCAAGGAACCCCAAATAGCCAAAACAATCTTAAAAAAGAACAAATTTGGAGATTTCGCATTCCGATTTCAAAATGTACTATAAAACACAGTAATAAAAACAGTATGGTACTGGCATACAGACAGATATATAGACCACTGGGACAAAATCGAGAGCCTAGAAATAAACCCTCACAAATATGGTCAAATGATCTTCAACGAGGGTGCCAAAGCTAGAAAATGGGGAGAGTGTCTCTTCAATAAATAGCGAGTCTCTTCAACAAAAACTGCATAGCCATATGCAAAAGAAAGAAGTTGAACCCATATATAAAAATTAACTCAAAATGGATTAAAGACTTAAATATAAGACCTGAAACTATAACTCCCAAAAGAAAACATAAGGGGGTGGAAACTTCATGACATTAGATTTGATAATGATTTCATAGATATGACAGATACCAAAAGCACAGGGAACAAAAGCAACATTAGACAAATGGGAATACATCAAACTTTAAAACTTCTACGCAGCAAAGGAAACAGTCAACAGAGTGAAAAGCAAATCATAGAATGGAAGAAAATATTTGTAAACCATCTATCTATATATTCCATCCGGAATATATAAAGAACTCCTACAATTCAACAACAAAAGTCCAAATCACCCAGTTTTAAAATGGGCAAAGGACTTGAAAAGACATTTCTCTAAAGATGATATAAAAATGGCCAACTAAAAATGCTCAACATCACTAGTCATCAGGAAAATGTAAATCAAAACTAAATTAGATATCACTTCACATCTGTTATGATAGCCCCTACACACACACACACCCCAGAAAATAAGTATTGGTGAAGATGAAGAGACACTGGAACTCTTCTGCACTATTGGTGGGAATGTAAAACAGTACAGCCACTATGAAAAACAGTATGGAGGGCCCGGCTGGCATGGTTCAGTGGTTGATCGTCAACCTATGAACCAGGAGGTCATGGTTTGATTCCCAGTCGGGGCACATGCCCAGGTTGCGGGCCCGATTCCCAGTGTGGGGCATGCAGGAGGCAGCCAATTAATGATTCTCTCTTATCATTGATAGTTCTATCTCTCCCTCTCCCTTCCTCTCTAAAATAAATTCTTAAAAAAATTAAAAATAGAATTACCATATGATCCAGCAACTCCACTTCTGGGTCTATATCCAAAATAATTGAAAAATAAACCTTGAAAAGATATTTGCACATCTATGCTCATCACAGCTTTATTTACAATAACCAAAAGTTGAAAAAAACCTCAAATATTCATGCTACAATATCAACAAACCTTGAGACATTATGCTAAGTAAAATTAGCCAGACACACACACACAAAAAATATTGTATAATCCCAACTATATGAGGTACGTAGAGTAGTCAAATTCATAGAGAACAAAGTTAGAATTTTGGGTGCCAAAGGTTGAGGGGAGGGGATAATGAGGAGAGTTACTGTTTAATGAGTATGAAGTTTCAGCTAGAGAAGATGAAAAAGTTCTGGAGATGAATTGTGGTGATGGTGGTACAGCAATGTGAATGTACTTAATGCCACTGAAATGTATACTTTAAAATGGTAAATTTTATGCTAAGTATATTTTACCAACAAAAGGAGAGAGAGATCTGGTCCTATCATAAAGACCTGAGTGAAGAAAAAAAAATCATCTCAGGGAAATAGAATCATTTATAATCTCTTTAACTTTTCATAAATAGTATATACCTAATATCTATCAAACAAAATCAAGACTAAATGATAACAACAAAAGGAGCGGGGCAGACAATAGAAAATAACCTATCTATTAGTAAATAATGCAATTAGCCCAGCCGGTATAGCTCAGCAGTTGAGTATCGACCCAGGAACCAGGAGCCACTGGTTTGATTCCTGGTCAGGGCACATGCCTGAGTTGCAGGTTCAATCCCCTGTGGGGGGTGTGCAGGAGGCAGCTGATCAATGATGTTTCTCTCTCATTGATGTTTCTATCTATCTCTTTCCCTTCCTCTCTCTAAAAAAAAAAAAAATCAATAAAAAATATTTTTAAAAATAATAATAATGGAATTATTGGATGGGAACTAAAATAACTGTGCTGTCTTAACAAAAGTGATAAAAAGTAACATCACCAATAATGTGACAGACACATTTTATGTGACTCTTGATGTGAGTCACTGAAAGCGACAAGTTGTCATGCATATAATTTTCTTCCAAAAAATGTTTAAGTTGGATACAATCAGAAGAAAACAACCAGACAAATCCAAATAGTAGGGTATATTAAAAACAAAGACAAAATGAGCCTGGAATTGTTTTTAATATTTTTTTAATTGATTTTTTACAGAGAGGAAGGGAGAGGGATAGAGAGTTAGAAACATTGATGAGAGAGAAACATCGATCAGCTGCCTCCTGCACACCCCCTACTGGGAATGTGCCTGCAACCAAGGTACATGCCCTTGACCGGAATCAAACCTGGGACCTTTCAGTCCGCAGGCCGACGCTCTATCCACTGAGCCAAACCGGTCAGGGCTGGAATTGTTTTTGTTTTTTTAAAAAAAAATATGGAACGCTTTACGAATTTGCAAGTCATCCTTGCACAGGGGCCATGCTAATCTTCTCCGTATCGTTCCAATTTTAGTATATGTGCTGCCGAAGCGAGCACTGGAATTGTTTAATGTAACTATTATACAAGGAAAAAAATATCCCTGGAACTAAAGAGACATAACAACTACAAGCAATACATTATTCTTGACTAAATCCTAGATCAGGGAAAATAAAAAAATTGTAAAACTATAAATCTATAACTGAAACAATTAGGAAATTGGAACATAACTATATATTAGATAATAACATTAAATCAATGTTAAATTTCTTGAGAGTGACAGTGCTTTTAGTTTAGTTTAGAAAAATGTCCTTGTTCTTACAAGATGTATGTCAAAATGTTAGGCGTACAGTCCTGGCAAGTGTGCTCAGTGGTTGGAGCATCAACCAGCGCACCAAAGGGTCACAGGTTCAATCCCTGGCCCTGGTTAGGGCTTGTGAGGGAGGCAATCGAGGTGTCTCTCACATCTATGTTTTTTTCTCTCTTCTGCCCCTCCTTTCCTCCTTTCTACTCTCTCTAAGTATCAATGGAAAAAATACCCTCGGGTGAGGATTAACAACAAAAAAGTTTGGCGCACAGAATTATGAGGTCTGAAATTTATTCCAAAAGGTTAAAAAATACACATTCAGAGAACAAACAGGGACAGAGAGAAACAGGGAGAAAAAAAAATGGAGCAAGATCAAATTGAGGAGAAGGGTATATTAGTGTTCACTGTACTATTCTTTCAAGTTACAAGTTTTTCAAAATGAACATCTGGAGAAAAATAGCTGATTAATATATTCAACTAATTAGAAAACAAATGGAGACTTTCCATGAAGAAATAGAATCAATAAAAAGTAATCAAATGACAATCTAGAACTGGAAAATAGAGTAGCTTAAATTAAGAACCAAATGGAAGGTTTAAAAAACAAATCAGAAAAATGAAGAAAAGATTACCACACTAGAAAATAGATCAATAGAAAATAACAAGACCAAAGCATAAAAGTCAAACAGCGATAGAAGATAAAGATGGGAAGAATCCAGGCCCTGGCCAGTATGGCTCAGTTGGTTGGAGCATTGTCCCATATACTGAAAGGTTGTGGGTTTGGTTCTTGGTCAGGGCACATAAGTAGGTTGTGGGTTCAATCCCCAGTTGGGGCACATATGGAAGGCAACCAATCAATGGTATCTAGCATAATGATGTCTATATCTGTCTGTCTGTCTGTCTCTCTCTCTCTCTCAAAATCAATAAGCATATCCTCAAGTGAGGATTAAAAAAAAAAAAAAAAGATGGGAAGAATACATCTGTAGCAAAACAAAGGAGGAAAAGATGCAGGGCACCAGGCAACCAGGTAATAAATATTCAGCTAAACCCTAGCCAGTCTGGCTAAGTGGATAGAGCGTCGACCTGCAGACCAAAAAGTACTGGGTCGATTCCAATCAAGGACAGGTACCCCGCTTGCAGGCTCCTCCCCAACCCAAGCCCTGGTCAGGGCGAGTACAGGAGGCAACCAATCGGTGTGTTTCTCTCACATCGATATTTCTCTCTGTCTTTCCCTCTCTCTCTCTAAAAATCAATGAAAAAATATCCTTGGGTGAGGAATTAAAAAAAAAAATTCATCTAAAATTACTAACAAATTGGCCCAGCTAGTGTGGCTCAGCCGTTGAGCGTCCACCTATGAACTAGGAGGTCACAGTTTGATTCCTGGTCAGGGCACATGCCCGGGTTGCAGGCTTCATCCCCAGTGGGGAGAATGCAGGAGGCAGCCTATCAATGATTCTCTCTGCGCCTTCCCTAGAATTTTTGCTCTAGTTGTTTCACTGTGGTTTATTCTATATAATAAAAGCCTAATATGCTAAGTGTCTGCCGGTCCGGTCATCCATTCAACCAATCAAAGCATAATATGCTAATGATATGCTAAGGCTGCTCAACCACTCGCTATGACATGCACTGACCACCAGGGGGCAGACGACCGGTCAACCGGTAGCTATGACATGCACTGAGCGCCAGGGGGCAGACACTCCGACCGGTATGCCACCTCTCACAATCAGGGCTGAGGGACCCTCCCCGCCCTCAGTGCACACATTTCGTGCACCAGGCCTCTAGTATAGATATAAAAAAAATACTTAACAAATTGATAAAGGCTGAGTGTGAGCTAGAATAAGCCTATAAAACTCCTGAGACTCAGACACAAGAGGACTTCACAACTATCTACAGGCTCTACTCCACAGACCTCAACCAGATACTCAGGGGAAAGATTTGGGTGGGGGTAGGAGATCAATAGAACACCTCCTTTGGTGGTGCTGTCCTGTAGAAGAGCAGCCTCGCCTGCAGAAAAAGCACAAAAAGCTCTGACTGGACCATTCTCCCCTACTGAACAAGTCTTAAGCTGTGTGGAAGGGGCAGCAAATCATACCTCTCCAAGACACAGGTTAAGACCCACTGCTATTGCAGTAAGGGTACAAGAAAAAACTTCTTGCCCTGGCCAATGTGGCTAAGTTGGTTAAGTGTCATCCTGTACACCACAAAGTCACTGTTCAATACCCGGTCAGGGCACATACCCAGGTTGTGGGTTCGGTCCCCAGTTGAGTTATATGTGGGAAGCAACCAATGTATGTTTCTCTCATCAATGTCTGTCTGTCTGTCTGTCTGTCTCTCTCTCATAAAAACATTAAAAAAAAAGAAAAAAATTTCTTCCCCTACAAGACAGGGCATAAAACAGTCTTGAGCCCATGATGCTATCTATCTATACCAGTGCTAACAGAAGTCTTCTACCAAAGAGGGAAGGGCAAAAAATTTTATCCTGCCCAAGACCTGCCAGATGCAAGGCAAAGCGTGAATGCCATAGAGAACAGGATCACTGAGAAAGTCCCACCAATGAGAACAGGGCATATAACATTTCTGTCTCCTATACCCCTATACTAACAGACATACTAAAACACATCATACTCAACTTCGGAAAACTAGAGATAAGGAGAAAATATTGGAGGCAGGAATCCTTTTCTATTACTGCCAAAGTAGCCTTGACTCTGTAAGAACTCAATTGTAGAACCTTGTATTATAATTACTTGGGCCTTTGTTCATCTTTTCTAATAGATTGTAAGGTCTTCAAAAGTAAAGAAAAGCTTAATTCTCTCTGCAGCTCTCAAATTATTTGGCCATAGAGGCACTTAAATAAAGTATATATTTTTAAAAATAAAGTATATTTTAAATTATTAAATATGAAGCAAGATGACAAGATACCATCATCTCCTAAGTCAGTAGCACAACTTTATTTTCCCAAACATGAAGCGCAGTCTTTTACTAGGTAGCTTAGATACTTAAAGGATTGGATGTCAGCTGTAAGAACAGAATCCAAAATGTTTACAGAGAGAAAGGGCAACAGAGACCAAGAAAATCAGTTCTTTACAGATCAAAAATAATAATAAAGGCCTTGAGAGGATGAGACATTTTTCATTCAGAATCCTCATTTGTAGAACTTCACTTGCCTTGCCCAGATGAAGACTTGGTTTGCTTTTGTTTTAAACATATATCTTGTTTCAGCAATGAGAAGCTGCTCAGTATTTTCCTAGCTAAAATCAGAAAAATTTTAGGTTAAATGAGAGGAGAGTCTCTTCTGGAACGAGCTTACTTTAAACTATTAACCGTATTTCTGGAAAAAAACACACAAAAAAACAGTGCTTAGCCCTGGGCAACCAAATCAAATATCAAACTTGTATTTTCTAATGTTCATTATATTACTATCTAGTTGTTTAATTTTTTAATAAATTAAAATATAGATGGCAGCTATATGAAATTCCTAGGACAATTCTATAAGGAACTGGCCTTAGGAAAAAAAAATCCCCATCTGCTCCTTGTGCAAATGTTTCAAATAAAATCAAAATGAAGGAAGAGCTGTCTTTTCATTTCAAGTATTCCTTTTTGTCTTTTTTTTTTTTTAACCCTCATCCGAGGATATTTTTCCCATTGATTTTTAGAGAGAATGGAAAGTTGGGGGGGGTGGGGGGAGAAACATCGATTGATTGCCTGTGCCCCGAGAATGGAGCCTGCAACCGAGGTAAATCAAACCTTAACCAAATCCAACCCACGATCCTTCAGTCCACGAGCTGACGCTCTAACCACTGAGAATAAATGGGCCATCCCTATTTATCTTGATGCTACCTCACCCACTGGTCAAATGTGCCTCTCTTTTCAAATACTTGTTTTTTGGAATAAGAACAAAAGATAAGAGTGAGCTCTAAAGAAACTTCCCAAACTACCAAGTAAACTGTCAGTGAAAAATTACCTGGGATGATACTGCCACTATTATATATTAACTTACTACTTTAAATTCCAGTTGGGCAACAGAAGCATCCACTGGTTGCTTGCCACACATAACAAGTAATCTTGTTTTGATCACTGAATCATAAAGAAAATGCAACCAAATCCTGATACCCAGGCACTATGGTACAGTGCTCACTGTTCTTCCCCTCTGCTAAGCTGCAGAAAGAAGGAAGAGAAGGAAGGAAAGAAAAGGGCTTCTTTACAAGGAGAGAATAAAGCACTTACACTTCATAGGACTTTCTAGCCACAGATGCCAGGTGCTACCCACTGAATTCCAGGCTTGGACTAAACTCCACATTTCTGAAAGGACCATCTCAACCGAAGCCTGGGGCTCAGAGTCAGCAGGAGGAAGCTGCAGCTCCCACTAAACAGCACATGTCAAAGAGGCTGCAACAAGAGAACATTTTCCATTTAAGCATCTAATTCCAATCTTCCATTTCACAAAGCAGTAGCAGTAGCAGAACAGGCCTTTATATCAATTTTTTTCCCCAAAAGATATTTCCATGACTATGTGATGAATATGAAGCAGGCTATGGCCAGTAATCCTTTCACTAACATACTCTAAGTCTTTTATTATACTTCACAGCAAATCCCAATAGTTGCCCCTTTTTCCTTTAATGGTGCACTGTTGCTCAAAGACTCACTTCTATACCAACAGTTCTAAAACTGTCGAATCAATCAAAATCATTGAGCAGGTCCTCAACAATGCCAGCACACACCCAAATAGGAGCCCCTAACGATTCATTAGCTGCCAAGAATTAGAAGCGGATTAGGGCTGCTATTTAATCCTACACAAAAACTCCTCAAATCAAGCAGAATTACTTAAAATACTTCGCTAAGGACAGAAGAGCTCTGGCAAACAGAAAAAGAGGTTCTGAAAATACAAATATTTCAATAAGCTTAAAAAGTAACATAAAAGTGCCAGGTTGTTGTACCTTTTAAAGCATTTCAATTAGTAAATAATATATTTACTAAGTAAAGACTTTCAAAGATTTATAATATATGGGGGGAGAGGGAACTAGGTTAGAGCAGAGTGAAAAGAACTTCTGAAAACAAAATACAACTGGCCTCTTTTGCCTCATGCTTAGGACTTACATAAAATCTCTCAAACAAGCAGCATCTAGCCTCTGTGCACCCCATAAACACTTGCTAAGTGGCCCCAGGCCCAGCACTAGTGGCAGCCTGCCTTGGCTTGCAGCTTGGTCTCTCCTGGGCACCTCCAAGTGCAGCACGAGTAGCAGCCATCTGCAGATTGCCTCAGGTGGCCCCAGGCAGGGCACAGGCAGTGGCTGACCTTGCAACTTCAGGGAGGCCCCAGAGCCAGTGCACCCACTGAACAGATCACGCCAGTTTAGAATCCTACCACCTCCACAAGCAACACACTCAAGGGGTGAACTTGGTGAGCACCAAAACCTCACTGAAGCAAGTTCTGCTCTGTAGGATCCACTCCTGCATAGTAGCTCCTCCACTGTAGCCGCAGATGGTCCTTGTAGCACACTGGCCTGGGAGTTAATCCCTCCCAGAGACACCAACAGCAATCAAGGCTCAACTACAACAGGACAGTGCACATAGCCCACATAGGGTACACCTGGAACACCCAGCTCAGGTGATTGGGGAGGCTGCGCCCCTGAGCCCTACAGGACACCTACTACACAAGGCCACTCTATCAAGTCCAGGAGAAATAGCATCTCTATCTAATACATAGACAAACACAGGGAAGCAGCCAAAATGCAGGAACAAAGAAATAGGTCCCAAATAAAAGAACAGGAGAAATCTCCAAAAAGGAAAACTAAATTAAATGGAAGCAAGCAAACTACCAGATAGAGAGTTTAAAACAATTGTTATAAGGTTGCTCAAGGAACATATTGAGAACTTCAACAGCATGAAAAAAGACTTAGGAACCATAAAAGAACCAGGCAGAAATGAAGGATACACGAACTGAAAAGAAGGATAATTTGCAAGCAATTAGTAGTAGAGGATGCTGAGAATCAAATCAGCAATTTAAAATATGAGGAAGCAAAAAACACACAATCAGAAGAGCAAAAAGAATCCAAAAATATGAAGATAGTGTAAATTCAAGCATATCAACATTTGCATCATGAGGTTGCCAGGAGAAAAGAGACAGCAAAAAATTGAAAACCTATTTGAAAAAGTAACAGAAAACTTCTCTAATCTGGTGAAGGAAATAGATATACAAGTCCAGGAAATGCAGAGAGTCCCAAACAAGAGGAAATCAAAGAGGCCCACACCAAGACGCATCATAATTAAAATGCAAAAGGTTAAAGACAAAAAGAGAATCTTAAAAGCAGCAAGAGAAAAGCAGTTAGTTACCTACAAGGAAGCTCCCATAAGAATGTCATCTCATTTTTCAACAGAACTCTGCAGGCCAGAAGGGAATGGCAAGAAATATTCAAAGTGGGGAAAAAGCAATGACCTACTACCATGATTACTCTACCCAACAAAGCTATCATGAAGAAATGAAGGACATATAAAGTTTCCCAGACAAGAAAAAGCTGAAAGAGTCCATCACCATCAAACCAGTATTACATAAAATATGAAAGGGTCTTCTTTAAGAAGAAAAGATCAAAACATGAACAATAAAATGGCAATAGGTATCTATCAAAAATTGAATGTAAAAATCAAAATAAACAAACAAGCAGAACAGAAACAGACTCACAGATAAAAAGAACATTTTGACAGTTGCCAGATGGGAGGGGAGATGGTTAAAAAAGATGAAAGGAGTAAGCATTTGTACACCATAAGTGTCTACAGACACAAATGGCGGATCTTTTTAAATTAAATTCAAAATATCATGGCAGTTAACCTGGAAAAAAAGTACAAGTTGATTGTCAGACAATAGTCATGGGGATGTAGAGTACAGCATAGGGAATATAGCCAATAATATTTTTTAATATATTTTATTAATTTTTTATAGAGAAGAAGGGAGAGGGATAGAGAGTTAGAAACATCAATGAGAGACAAACATTGATCAGCTGCCTCCTGCACACCCTCTAATGGGATGTGCCCAAAACCAAGGTACATGCCCTTGACCGGAATCGAACCTGGGACTCTTCAGTACGCAGGCTGACGCTCTATCCACTGAGCCAAACTGGTTAGGGCAGCCAATAACGTTCTAATAACTATGTATGGTGTCAGATGGGTACAAGATTTATCGGAATGATCACTTAATAAATTATGTAATGTCTAATCACTGGGGTGTACACCTGAAACTAATATAATAGTGTTAACTGAAAAATAAAAAATGACTTAAAAAAATGTTAAACTATCAGTAAAACAACGTTTTAGACATATGCCCTGTAACAATGTGATCTAGATCTAGAAAATAAAGATTTCCCAAATCAAGAAAAAAGTCATTTTCATAAGACAGGTAAAGAAATTACAAGTCTAATTTACCTAAAATAGAGAAAGTGATTTTCTAAAGTCAGTCAATTATCTTAAGTTTTTGTATCTAATTCTTTATGAGAATTTTATAACTTGCTAGGTCTGTCACAAGTTATTCTCTTGTGCTTTTCTTGGACAGCAGGGAGAGAAAGTAGCTTGAAGAAATATTAAGAAAAATATAAGTTACAGGGCTCAAGACAGCCATCACTACCTAAAAATTGTATTTTTTATAACTTGTTTTTGCAAGACGGTCTGAAATACAGAAACCATGATGAAATGAAACTTAGCTAACACCTTTACCGCTGAGTAAACAGCCCCCACCTCCAAAAGCAGAGTGTAAACAAAAATAATCATTAAGCCACTAGCAAGCTTCAAGACCCATACAATATCCTTGTGTACACATAAATAACTTTTCTAGAAGCAAAACAAGCTCATTGATAGAGATAAGTTTAGCCATCCTCATAATTGAAAAATTAAAAGAAAAGATATTATTTCCCTTATGCGAGAGAAGAGATTCCTGGTCAGAAACAATCCTTTAAAACACCATAAGCTATTGAAATTCCAGCAGAAATACACACTTTTCAAGTTAACTTTGGAAGACATAGTGCCCATATACATTGTTCTATTCTGAGTTCAAAGAAAGGAATCAAGACCAAATGACAGCACTGCATACTGATGAAATCCCAGTGTGTCTGAGACAAGCATTTTCAAACAATCCTATGTCAAATGAATTTTGGCTCAAATCTGTACCCATCAGTCACACATAATATGGTACTGAGAAATCCTACCAAAATTTTTTCATGACTAGTATAAAGAATCTGTATCTAATCTTAAGTCACATTTGTATGTGAATATTAACCTCAAGAACGCCCCTAAAAAAAAAAAAAGATAAATAAATTTGGGTCCAAAAAAAACAACTTGGGCTGGGATTGACTGAAGCATAGTCCGTGGTAACAGCTTCACTGTGGGCTTTATAATTATACTAGGCAGCTCTGCTTTAAAAGTTAGAAAATGCCAAGCTTGAAGTAATTTCATTTAATAAAGCAAATGACTAGCCCATGTGAGGGCTTCCTGAAAGACAAACATATAGAAAATGTATTTCCTTTACTTGCTGGTCTCTATTGCTGCCTATCTGAACAAGTTTTATAAAAACTCATATACTAGTAAATCAGAGGAATGAGAGTATTATTAAGACCTACTGAGCATATGTTAGCACTGTGCTGAAGATTCAAGTTTTTCAATCTTATAGAAATGTCAGATGTTTAGCTTAAAGTATTGTAAAAAATGCACTGAAATGTTACAAAATTCTGAATGCTTATGTACAAACTTGTACTTTCAAATCTATATTCTGCTTTGGGGCTGAAAAGAATTGTGCTATAGGCTTGAAAAGAAATAAGTAAAAACCATAATGTAAACTTTGTAAGAAATTTTCTTACCAAAAGAAAAAATATGTATGTTTCATAATATTTTTATTTTTGGAACTCTACCAGAAAGAAGAAAATTAAGAGTCTAACCCTAGCTGGCTTGGCTCAGTGGATAGAGCATCGGCCTGTGGACGGGTCCTGAGTTCGATTCTGGTTAAGGGCACATGCCTGGGTTGCGGGCTCAATCCCTGGTAGGGAACATGCAGGAGATAGCCGATCGATGATTCTCTCTCATCATTAATGTCTATCTCTCTCTCTCCCCTCCTCTCTGAAATCGATAAAAATATATTTAAAAAAAATTAAGGATCTACAGCCCTGGCCAGTGTTGCTCAGTAGTCAGCGACAGCTAGTGCACCAAAGGGTTGCAGGTTCAATTCCTAGTCACAGGCACATACCTGGGTTTTAGGTTCAATCCCCAGCCTCAGTCCAGGCACGTGCAGGAGGCAACCAATCAATGTGGTTCTCTCACACCGGTATTTCTCTCTCTCTCTCCCCACCCTTCTACTCTCTCTAAAAATCAATGGAAAAAATATCCTCGGGTGAGGATTAACAACAACAACAAAAAAAGGTTCTGCATACCAAACATTACAAAATTATCCCATTTAGCAGGACTGTGAACTTCCAATTGAGAAATAAAACTTTTCTCTGGGTTTCACCTGTAACAACAGTGAAAAACTCCCTGGTAATATTTCAGTACCAGAGTACAAGCTACGGAAAAACAGGAGAGGTAATCTGAGCAATCTCAACTTCCTATGAATTAAATGTTTTTAAGTTCAACAGAGCTTAAAATTCTATAAAATCTGGAAAACAGTATGGCAGTTCCTCAAAAACAAACAAACATAGAATTACCATATGATCCAGCAATTCCCCTTCTGGATATATCGTCAAAAGAACTGAAAGCAGGGGCTTCAACATATTTTTATGAACCCATGTTCATAGCAGCATTATTCAAAACTAGTGGCCCGGTGCACGAAATTCATGCATTCAGAAGGGGGGGGGGATCCTCCAGCCTGGCCTGTGCCCTGTCACAGTGCGGGAGCCCCATGATCCATTGCCCCAAAGAGGTAGGCCTCCATCAGCCTCACATCCCTGGGTCCTGCGCCAGGGGCAGGGACGCAAGCCTCACGTCCCTGGGGCTGGCGCCAGGGACACTAGCCTCATGTCCCTGCGCCCGGGGGCAGAGACGTGAGCCTCATGCAAGTCCCCACCCACCCACGCCTGCTGTGCACGCAGCTTCCTGCTTATCGGTCGTTACCCGTGAGGGTGTCATGACCATTTGCATATTAGCCTTTTATTATAAAGACTAGAGGCCCACTGCATAAAATTCGTGCATGGGGGGGTGTCCCTCAGCCTGGCCTGCACCCTCTCCAATCCGGGACCCTTCGGGGGATGTACGACTGCTTCTCGCAATCCGGGACCGCTGGCTCCTAACTGCTCGCCTGCCTGCCTGCCTGATCACCCCTAACTGCCTCTTCCTGCCTGCTTGATTGCCCCTAACCCAGCCGTGGGCAAACTACGGCCCCCGGGCCGGATCCGGCCCGTTTGAAATGAATAAAACTAAAAAAAAAAAAATGGCTTCGCCCAGGCCGCAGCCTGGCTGGTCCCCATTCCTCTCTCCCGAGCTCATTTGTACCAGGCTGGTCCCCATTCCTCTCTCGTGAGCTCATTTGTGCCTGGCTGGTCCCCATTCCTCTCTTCCCAGTGTTGAGTGTCTGAGCCGTTATGGCGTGAGGGCATGACAACCATTTACATATTAGCTCTTTATTATATAGGATAGCCAAAAGTGGAAGCAACCCAAGTGTTCATTGACAGATAAATAAACAAAATGTGGTACATACATTACTATTCAGCCTTAAAAGGGGATAAAATTCTGACACATGATACACCATGGATGAACCCTGATAGTATACTAAGTGAACTAAGCTAATCACAAAAGGACAAATAATGTATGATTCCACTTATATGAGGTAACTAGTCAAATTCATAAAGACAGAAAACAAAGGTGGTTGCTAGGGGCTGGACATGGAGAGAAATGGGGAGTTAGCTGTGTTTAAAGGGTACAGAGTTTCAGTTTTACAAGATGAAAGAAGTTCTGGAGATGGGTGGTAGTGATGGTTGTACAACAAGGTAAATGTATTTAAAGACACTGAACTGTACACCACTTAAAATGGTTTAAAATAATAAATTTTATGTTATATATGTTTTACTGAAATTTTGTTTGTTTGGGTTTTTTACTGAAATTTTTAAAAAGAATGAATCCCCACACATGCTACAATGTGGATGAACCTTGATAACATTATGCTCAGTGAAATAAGCCTTCGAGGGATGTCCGACTGCCTCTCGCAATACGGGACCGCTGGCTCCCCTGCTGGCCTGATCGCCCCTAACCGCCTCTGCCTCACCCCACACCCGGGACCCAGGATTCCCTCCTCCGGCCGGTCACAGGCACCCAGGACCCGGGCTGGCCGCAGCCGCAGGGGACCGTGGGCGGGTGGCTTTGCCCAAGCTGCAGCTGCAGGCACCCAGGACCGTGGGGCGGGCAGCTTATCCCTCTCCCAGGCTGCAGGAGGGACAAGTATTATATGATTGATTCTACTTATATAAGGTACCTAGAATAGTCAAATTCAGAGACAAAAAAAGTAAAGTGATGATTGTCAGGAGCTGAAGAGAGGAAGAAATGAAGAGTTGTTGTTTAATAGGTAGAGTTTTAGTCAGGGGATATAAAAAACTTCTACAGATGGATGGTGGTGGTGGTTACACAACAATCATGAACGTACTTAATGCCACTAAACTGTACACCTAAAAATGGTTAAAATGGTAAGTTTTGTTATGAATATTTTACCACAATACAAAATCTATAAAATCTATTTTCCATTTCCCTAATAAACTTCAGTGCAATCAACAGGAAAGAATGGTTAGAAATATCTAGAAGGCTTTTGAAGAAAACTGTGTTATAATTACTAAACATAGCAGTGCTCTGATAATTTTATATCCATAATCAGGCCATCAACTCTTATCCAAGACCTGGAAAGACAAGAAATAAACTAATTCAAATATGGATGAATGCCACCAGGTAACACACTACCATACCAACAGAAATACCACCATAAATTCTAATTCACAGACTCCACTATAACAAAGGCATAAAATGTTTATATTTGCACTGTCCAAACCTGATTTTAACTTTTATGTACTACTTTCCAGCAATGCAAACATACAGTACAGCTGACCCTTTAACAACATGGGTTTTAATTGCACAGGTTCACGTATACACAGATTTTTTTCAATAAATACTGTAAATTTATTTTCTATTCCTTATGATTTTCTTAATACATTTTCTTCTCCAGCCTTACTTTATTTAAGAATAGAGTATATGAGACATATAACAATATATATGTTAATCTACTGTTTATGTTATTGGCAAAGCTTCCAATGAACAGTAGGTTATTAGTAGTTAAGTTTTTGGGGAATTAAGTTATAAGCAGATTTTCAATCACACCCCAACACCTGCGCTGTTCAAAGGTCAACTGTATTCCTACATTTGATATACTAACTGATCCATAGAAATTGTTTTGGAACATTTTCTATTTTCTAGAAGGCTTTGTTTTCAAAACATGTTATTTTTGTTATTTGTTTTTAAATATATTTTTATTGACTTCAAAGAGGAAGGGAGAGGGAGAAAGAGATAGAAACATCAATGATGAAAGAGAATCATTGATTAGCTGCCTCCTACACGCCCCCTACTGGGGATCGAGCCCACAACCTGGCATGTCCCCTGACTGGGAATCAAACCATGTGAACCATGACCTCCTGGTTCATAGGTCAACACTCAACCACTGAGCCACGCAGGCTGGGCAACATGTTATGTTTTAAGGGTCACTTGACTGGAAGATGAGAGCATAAGCATTAAAAAAGCCTAGATTTTCAAATAAATCAAATCAATGACTGCAATTAGTAGAGAAAAATCAAAGCCCTATATTTTAGAACTAAAGAATCAAGAAATTCAAGAAAGAAAAATTACTAGGAAAGAAATTTGAAGTTGATACTCCATTACCCATGGCCTACCTGATATTCAAAAGCAAATTCCCAAGGATATGATTAACCAAGCATGACAATACCAACTTAGTCCATCAAGGATATGATTTCATTTGATTTATGCTTTTTATCTTTCCTTTTTGGTTTCCAGACTAAACTATAAAACTTTTGAGGTTACCTATAACCCAGGGACTTATCTCTGTAAAAGTAGTCTTGCAGTCTCCTCCATAAATCTAAATTACAAGCTTAGAAGAAATGAGTAGCACAATCATTAACCTGTAAAAAGATGGTCTTATCCTGGCCAATGTGGCTCATTTCGTTGGGCGTGTTCCCGTGCACCAAAAGGTTGCTGGTTTGATTCCTGGTCAGGGAATATGCCAGGGTTTCCAGCTCAATCCCTGGTACAGAAGGCAGTCAATCAATATTGCACTCTCACATCGATGTTTCTCTCTCTCCGTTCCTCTCTCTCTAAAAAAAAAAAATCAATAAATTATTCTTAAAAAAAAAAGTCTTTCCTTACATGGCTTCCTACATTGTCTACTAATTTTGGTTATTGAAGGTGGACAAAGTAAACTACTAGTGTTCAGAACAGTCCATTGTTAGATAGGCTTCCTTTAAGATCCATCTCAAAATAATTTCTTTCTTTGAAAATACTTTGAGGACATTGGTGATATCTGACTACGACATAAAACCATGCCTCTAGTATAGATTCTTTAGAAAATGGCCACTTTATATAAATATTAGTGAAAGAGAAAAGAAGTTAATTCCCAGCATTAATAACCTATATCCAAATTATACCTTTACTAGAGGCCCGGTGCACAAAAATTTGTGCACTGGTGGGGGAGGGGAGGTGAGGGGGGTGTCCCTCAGCCCCACTTGTGCCCTCTCACAGTCTGGGACCCCTCAGGAGATAACCACCTGCTGGCTTAGGCCCGCTCCTCGGGTGGCAGATGGCAGGCCGGATCCCTTGGTGCCTGCCCTGCCTCCCCGGGTCGCGCACACAGCAGGGCCGAGCGGGGGTTGGGGCACCGCCCTGGGTCACGCACACGGCAGGGCCGGTTGGGGGTTAGGGTGCCGACTCGGGTTGGGACGCACACGGGATGCCCTGGCGGGCCGGCCAATCGCTGCTGCCCCACCCAGCTGCCCCGGGTCGGGTCGCACACAGACGCCCGCCGCCCCGGGTTGCAGATAGCAGGCCCAGATGGTGGCAGGGCAGGCGGGATGGCGCTGTCCCGCCCTGCCTACGGGATGCCAGTTAGCCGCCATCTTTGTTGGCAGTTAATTTGCATATCACGCTGATGAGCCCATGGGAGGCATAGCGAAGGTACGGTCAATTACCATATTTGTCTATTATTAGATAGGATAGCAAATCTATTGTCACTAGGTCATTAGAACTATACTAAATGACTCTAAGGTTAGTAAAGTGTAGGGTAGAGGAAAGAAAGGATAATAGTTCTGCAAAATATGTATTCCTCAAAGTGGATTTTAAACAAACCAGGCAAAATCTGTTCTTGACCCACTTAAAATTCAAACTAAAACAGACTTTTGGTTTAAAATGTCACTTAATGACTATTTCAAGAAAACTTATTGAGCCAAAAAGTTCCTTTCTGCCACACCGGGCATAGCTCAGTAGTTGAGCATCAACCTATGAACCAGGAGGTCAAGGTTCGATTCCTGCTCAGGGCATATGCCTGGGTTACAGGCTCGATCTCCAGTGTGGGTTGTGCAGGAGACAGCCGACCAATGATTCGCTCACATCATTGATGTTTCTATCTCTCTCTCCCTCTCCCTTCCTCTCTCTGAAATCAATAAAAACATATTTTTTTTTTAAAAAAGTTCCTTTCTGGACCCAAGTCTTTCAAAGTATAAAAAGAGGGCAATATAAAACTTATAAAGGTTGTGTTTTGCTTTTTAAAGAAAGGATGGAAAGACTAAAAACATCAACACAGGAGGCTGAATAAGTATTGTTTATTTACAATTATCCAGGGATTTGGCAGGGAGTAGCAGCAAAAATAAATGAAATAGGTAAAGAAATCACCCTTTGGAGGGGCCTACAAGCTGCTAGTCATTCAATAAATGGGGTGGGCAAAAGTAGGTTTACAGTTGAGTATGCAAAACAGAGTTTACTCCTGTATTATAATCATAACCTGCATGTCTTTTTTGATACAAACAACTGTAAACCTACATTCGCCCACTCCATATTTTTAAGAACCTGTCAGGTATTTTAATCCTTCCTTCCTTCCTTTCTTTTTTTAAAATGTTTTTATTGATTTTAGAGAGAGGAGGGAAGAGGGATAGAGAGAAACATCAATAATGAGAGAGAATCATTGATCGGTTGCCTCCTGCACACCCCCTAATGGGGATTGAGCCCACAACCCAGACATGAGCCCTGATAGGAATCAAACCATGACCTCCTGGTTCATAGGTCGATGCTCAACCACTGAACCACACCGGCCAGGCAATGGTTTCTTTCTTAATAACCATGGTTTATAACTTCAACTATGGATATCAGATTATATAAACAAATAAAAGGATCCTACAGTTGCCCTCGTGGGGTAGCTCAGTTGGTTAGAACATAGTCCTCATCCATCAAGGTTTCGGGTTTGATCCCCAGTCAGAGCACATACAAGAATCAATCAAAGGATGCATAAATAAGTGAAACAAATCAATCTTTCTGTCTCTCCCTTCCACTCTCTAAAAATCAATCAATTAGCCCTAGCCGGTTTGGCTCAGTGGATAGAGCATCGGCCTGCAAACAAAAGGGTCCCTGGTTCGATTCCGGTCAAGGGCACGTACCTTGGTTGCAGGCTCCTCCCCAGCCCGGGGCCCTAGTTGGGGCTCGTGGAGGAGGCAACCAATCGATGTGTTTCTCTCACATCAATGTTTCTCTCTGTCTTTCCCTCTCTCACTAAAAATCAATGGAAAAATATCCTCGGGTGAGGATTAACAAAAATAAATAAATAAATTAATTAATTAATTAATAAAAAAATCCTACAGTCTACCAGGTGAAACAAAATAAACAAATGCAATTTGTTCAGTGTGGGCAGAAATGACTTTCAGTTGAAAAGAATCAGTTAATACCTAAAGAAGAGAGTGGAATTTAGGCTGGGCTTTGAAAAGTTGGATTAGTTTCTTCATTTGAAAAAGCATTGGGAAAGAATAATAGTAAAAGCACAGAGGAGTTAAGTAAGAAAGAATAAAAGAGATCAGAATATTGGCAAAGGTGGCATCCTCCCACCCCAAAACCATTTGCTTACTATGAGAGATACTACAGCTATTTGAATGCTGTTGGGAAGGATCCTGTAAAGAAAGAGGGAATCTGAAATGCAAGTGAGACACAGGATAACCAAAAGATCAAGGTTCCCGCCCTAGCCAGTTTTGCTCAGTGGATAGAGCGTCAGCCTGCAGACTTAAAGGTTCTGGGTTCAATTCCAGTCAAAGGCACATACCTTGGTTGCAGGTTCCCCAGCACCAGCCCTGGTCAGGGTGCGTGCAGGAGGCAACCAGTTGAGGTGTCACTCTCACATCAATGTTTCTCTCTTTCTCTCCCCTTCCCTCCCACTCTCTCTGAAAATCAAGGGAAAAATATCCCCAGGTGAGAATTAACAAAAAATAAAATAAAATAAAAATCAATGGGAAAAATATCCTTGGGTGAGGATTAACCAAAAAAAAAAAATATCAAGGTTCCTGAGAATTCAGAAAATGAGATGCAGAGCACCTATATCAGATAGGAGAAGGAAGAAGCAGTTAAAAATACTCACGCTGAAATGTTACCAAATCAGAGGTGAACGGTTGATGGTATATTTAAGAAAGTGGCCAGGCCGAGGTGGCTCAGTGGTTGAGCATCGACCCATGAATCAAGAGGTCACCAGTTAGATTCTGGTCAGGGTATATGCCTGGGTTGCAGGCTGCATCCCTAGTAGGGGGTGTACAGGAGGCAGCCAATCGATGATGTTTCTCTCTCAGTGATGTTTCTATCTCTCTATCCCTCTCCCTTCCTCTTTCTCTAAAAATCAATAAAAACATATTAAGAAAAAGAAAAAAGAAAGTGACTAGAATGATAGACTCTGGAATCCAAACTGGATAAAGTAAAGAAAAGACTGAATAAAGAAAAAGTAGGGGACTGGTCAATGGAATAAACTAATGCAGAGAATTCTGTTTAACATGACTGAACACATCAATTTGCCCCCAGGTCTCTTTCAAAAATCCATTAAAGCCCTGGCTGGTTTGGCTCAGTGGATAGAGCACCAGCCTGTGGACTGAAGGGTCATGGGTTTGATTCCAGTCAAGGGCACATGCCCGGGTTGCAGGCTCGATCCCCAATAGGGGGCGTGCAGGAGGCAGCCGATCAATGATTCTCATCATTGGTGTTTCTATCTCTCTCTCCCTCTCCCTTCCTCTCTGAAACCAATAAAAATATATATATTTTAAAAATCCATTAAACTCAGAGTAAAGAGTTAAAAACAAAAAAAGGGCAGGTTAAGGGGGTGGGGAAAACCCACCAGAATAAGAGAATGGAAACATGATTGATATTAATAAAACTGTTGAAACTAGAAAGCTAATGGATGAGTGTTAACTGTCTTAGGAGGTCTGAGAAAGCTGGAATAAGTCTAGGAGCAGGGAGGGAGGATGGGATGAGAATGCCACCAAGGGACAAACTAATTCATAAGCAAAATCCCAAATTAGGCTCAGAAATTAGAAGTACCATGTATAGCAGAAATACAGGTAGAACAGGAAACAAAGGAACAAGTGGATTCATTCCTAGATTTTCCTCCTGACTGTGAGCAGCCTACTATTCTCCCACCATCACAAAAGACTCAAGATTTACTTTGGGAAGACTGAAGTAGTGGGACTCTGGACTCTTGGACAACAGGCTCACATAAAGGACAGGACTATCATACTGAAAATGGGTGATTAAATTAAAGCCAAATACTTAGTGGTGAATCCATCCCCTAGCTCATTCTCCCAGCTGCCACCAGCAGCCTAGTTTATAATCCCCAGGCAGACCAGAGGACTTCTCTCAGGGTAAAAGTGACTCAAGAGAAAGACAATGAGAGAGAAAGGGTGAAGATTCCCTTCTCAACTGCCCATCAAATGAGGGAGTAATCCAAGAAAAGACCATCGGATCCAAAACTTAGTCCATCCAAAACACGAAAGAAGTGAAAGGAATACCCTAGGACAGTGTTAAATAGAGATCCCAGGACAATAATTATGCAACATACAAGAGAGCAACCAGGCCAGATTTGAGCAAGTTTGTCAAACTTCATGACGAAGTTTGTAATGAATTACTACAGATATTTAGAAAAGGAAGCAAATGTGAAGGGGAAAAAAAAAAAAAGGCAACGTTTACCATGAGAAGAAAAAAGATGCACAAAATGGGAAATATTACCATGGTATATATCAGTGATGGCGAACCTTTTGAGCTCGGCGTGTCAGCATTTTGAAAAACCCTAACTTAACTCTGGTGCCGTGTCACATATAGAAATTTTTTGATATTTGCAACCATAGTAAAACAAAGACTTATATTTTTGATATTTATTTTATATATTGAAATGCCATTTAACAAAGAAAAATCAACCAAAAAAATGAGTTCGTGTGTCACCTCTGACACGTGTGTCATAGGTTCGCCATCACTGGTATATATGCTACATGGTTTAATTCACAATGTGTATTAATTTAACAAAAACTGTAATATAATTATGTTAGAGAGAATGAATGAAAGGAAGTAGAGGGAGCCTAAACCCTCATCTTTCATAGGAGAAAGTCTATACATAACTGCTTTTTCATCCTAGGCAGTTTTCTTATAAAATTTCCATCTACAACTTTTTTAAAAGGTTTTTAAAGTTTAGTTTTGAATTTTTTAAGTTATAAAAAATAAAACTTTAACTTTTATAAAAATTAAAATTATATAAGACTTCAAAAAATAAAAACTACTATATGAGGTTACTTGAGATTCTTGAGCCAACAAAATGTCTGAGTTAGTGATTTGGGGACCTGGTGACTTTTTAATAATGACAACACCCAGGCTGTGAGTGTGACCAGGTGGTTGAGAAAGAGAGGTAAAGGAATGAAGAGGCCCAAGTGTTAGCTGAACTGTCAATCCAGATGCTGAAGCTGCCTAAAAATGGTATGTAGCTGAGCTAGGTATTTCCCAAGTCCACGCTTCCACACTTTCTATCATTTTTTCTATCCTAATAGACACCCTATCAACAGGTTCCCATGTCCCCTAGCTTCTGGTTAGGTTTTCCCAGTAGGGAATTCTAGGGGGAGGTTAGGAGAATAAGGTCAAGACATTTATTTCTCCAGCTTCCTCCCTGCAAAGTCACCTCACGTTGGCTGTGTCCCTTCAACCAAAAACTACCACTCGTCTCAAGGTAGCCAACTCCATACTCTTCTTGAGAATTCAAGGACCCACTCTCTCTCCTGTCCCTTCCAGATGTTAACAATTTGGCTACAGGTTATGACACTACCTCTTTAGGTGCCACATCTTTATAAAGTACCTTTACAAAATAAACCCTCCTCAAATTATCCTATTTCAAGTGTGCCAACTGTTCCTGTTTGGGACCCTGTGTGATGAGGTCATGAGGATGACAATGATGATAATGATGTAAGGTTGTAACAGAGAGTAGTGTAAAGTAATAAAAGTGACTACCATTTAAATAATGATTACTATTTTGAGCTCTAGGTTCCAAGAACTTTTCTAAGATCTTCGTAAGTATTAACTCATTTAATCATCACAAGCATCCTATGTGGCAAGCAGAGTTTTTTATCTGTTTCATTTCCATATACCAAAGCCTAGCACAGTTGCTGGTACCTGGTATGCCCTCAAACATGGATTTAAAATACACACAACAATAAGCAGGCTTAGTTGGGAAGAGGTGACTTTTGGCGTGGCATAGCATTCCTCCTATTTACTTTGAAAACTGTATGATAATCAAGGACTTGTCAGTCCCCAGATCACAAAAACTAACTAAACACTAAATAAGACCGTATGTGAATGATTTTCTTGTGTAACCTACAGTGAGACTTATTTCTTTATCTTCCCATGAGGTTATCCAGCACGTGGACTCCCAATTGGTTTTTTAAGTATAATATTAAAATTATAAATTTTTAAATAATATTCACTTGCAGCCTAGGGTCTGGTTTAAAAGAGCAGAGTACCTTTAAGTACCAATTATTAGTTTAAAAAAAAGAAAGAAAAGAGGGGGCAAATTTTTAAATATAATGCAAAATTTAAAATGGTAAAGTCAGCAAGATCAAGTATACACACACACACACACACACAAATAAAGCACAGCAAAGGTGAATACGAAAATTAGATAAGGAAACATAAGACATGTGAATCAGAAATACAACAGGTTGCAATTACACGGAATAATCAAGGCAGCTAGGATACCCATATCTTATAAAGAACGGAAAAGGCAAGGTTGTGGAACCAACATGCAGCAAACGAGAACTGCAGCAGAGATTTTCCTGAAATCAGCGTGGATGTTTGTTATCTTTAAATTACCTTGCACTCCAAAACACAGGCAAAATTCACATGCACAAGAATCTAGAAATCTGAGAAGTTTCGAGAATAATGAACTCAACCTAGACTCTAGGTCCTAGAGTGAAACATCCGCAAGAACAGTGAGGTGTAAGCTACGACTGGGAAGGAACTGCCAGACGCAAGACTTGGACACCGAGGGGAGACGGATCAAAACATCCTTGAGCGCAGGATGGAGAACGCCTAGGGCTGGATCTGGTTGAAGGAAGACAAAACGGAGAAGCGGGGCCATGGAAGAAGCAAGTAGCGTGGGTGAAACTTAAAAGAGGACCGACCACATGGTTGCCACAGTCAAGTGCAGGACCGATTCATCAGTTTCCGTGGGGCGGGGAAAGGGCCGGAGCGCGCCCGGCCGGCGGCTCCCAGTTTCCAAAAAGCCGCGCAGCTCGCGGCAGCCTCGCAGCCCCACCCCGCGGGAGCAGCTCCTCCCCGAGGAGGATCTCACGAGGCCCACAGCGGGTTCGGGCTCCGGCTCCAGCCTAGTTCCCACCCCGCCCTGGCCCCGCGGGGCAGAACGGCCTCTCCGGGCCCCTCACCGAACGCTGCAGCTCCCCAAGCCAAAACGAGGCGCGCTCCTTTCCGCTGGGATCCGGGTCGTGGTAAAGCGCCTGCACTGCCTGGTACACGAGCTGCAGGGTCGGCTTGGCTCCTTCCATGGTGGTGGCGGTGGTGGCGGCAGTGACGGCTCTCGCTCTTCTCCACGGCTCCTCCGGTTGCTCCGCCTTCGCCCTTCCTTACTGTGTCGGCCACAGCCGCTCCCCGACTGGCGCCATCTCTTCTTTGGCCGTTACCAGGGCAGAGGGGTTCCCGGTGGAAGTTGCCCCCTCGGAAACAGAGGTGAGGTCGTATTCAGGTTCCTGGCCTTTTTTCCGATCCTCCCATTAGATTGCCCGCTTCGGAGTCCTGACGCCGGTGCTCGCCTCTTCACCCACGATTGGCCCTCAGAAGTCCGTCCCAGCACCACACGGACCACGCAGTGTATCCCAACCGCGTTAACCCGGACCGGAAGCGGCAATCCGGATACCTTTGGCACACTTCCGCCTGGTGCAGTGCAAAAGGCCTCCTTCCCCGCACTCCTTTTCAAATCTCCCCGCCCTCTCCCGGAAGTGGCCCTGCAGGGCCAGGAGCCGGAAAGAAAGTGCTCGCTGGCGGTTCCCTCGGTTCCTGGCGTCACACTGGAGCCTTAGGACTGACTTGTGTCCCGTACCGGAGCCGCTCTCCTCTTCTTGGCAATGAATCGAGGTGTTTCCTCTGCCTTCCGACTTCTCCATCCCTCTCCAGATAATCCTTTCTGACCCAAGTGGCCAAAACACCTCAGTGCAACCATGGGAGGCGTGCCCACTGTACTGGAAATCCAATGACTTAAGACAGGTTTTCTATGTTGACTGGTGGAGGAGACAGTCACGTAAATAACTGTTGAACAAACCTGAAATATATGCCACAATGAAATAAATCCAAAAGGCCTAGAGTCCCTGTTCAGACCCCTTTTCCACTAAGTTCTTACACCCAAAAGGGTATTTCTTTCTATTGCTCATTCTGAACTCCAGAGTATTTGCATACCTTTAAGGTTATTCCCACATTGAATTGTATTTATGTGTATGCATTTCTTCCATATCAAAAACCAATGGTCTAACAATGCCCAATTCACAAAATAAAATGAAAATATTGAAATCTACTACAGAAGAAATCTGGGACAAAAGGTAGTAGTATGTTAAAGGATTTCCCAATATTGTTCTATTCCTTGCAATAATAAATGCTACTATTTGCTGGATACTTACAACGTGTAAAGCACTTTAGTTACAAGATCTCAATTATTCCTTTAGCACTGTACCAATTAAATCCCCATTTTAAGGAATAAGATGGAAGTAATGTAATTTGCCCAAGGTTACACAGTTCTTAAATGAAAGTCAACATTTGACTTTAAATCAATCTCTATCATTCTGTGATTTAGTTTGTTTCTGAATGGTTACTCTCAAGAGATTGTCACTGCCAACATCACAGTGAAAAGTATTATTGCACAGAGTTGATATAATTCTGGAAAAGAAAAGAAACTTGATATTTTGGTTACCTAATTCATCTATTCATTAAAAAGAGATTTAGTAGGACCACCTTGGTCTCTGCCCTCATGGAGTTTATAGTCTAATTGCAAAGAAAGATAAGCAATTCAATACAGTTTAAAAGTTCTATGAATATCCACAAGCAAAAGAATGATGTTATACTTACCTTGTACCATATACAAAAAATAAACAAACCCTAGAACCTAAATGTAAACGCTAAAACTATAAAACTCTTAGAAGAAAACAGGAATATATCTTCATGACCTTGAATTAGGCGATGTTTTTCTTAGATATGACACCAAAAGCACAATAATAAAAGAAAAAATAGATAAATTGGACTTAAAAACTAAAAACTTTGGTGTGTCAAAGAACATTTGAGAAAGTGAAATTGCAACCCACAAAATGAGAGAAAATATTTGCAAATCATATATCTGATAGATAAGGGATTAGTATCCAGAATATATAAAGAACGCTTACAATTTAACAATGAAAAGATGATTCAGTTTTTTAAAAATCCTCACCTAAGGATATTTTTTCCATTTATTTTTAGAGAGAGTGGAAGGGAGAAGAAGAGACACAGAGAGAAACATCGATGTGTTGACTAGTTGCCTTCCACACACTCCCAGATCAGGGCCAGGGATTGAGCCTGCAACCAAGGTATGTGTCCTTGGCCAGAATCAAACCTGGGACCCTTCAGTCTGCAGGCAGATGCTCTATCCACTGAGCAAAATCAGCTAGGGCAATAATTCAATTTTTTAAATAGATAAAGGGCTTGAATAGATATTTCTCCAAAGAATATATACAAATATACATGAAAAGATGCTCATCATCATCAATCATCAGGGAAATACAAATCAAACCATAATGAGATACCATTTCACACTCACTAGAATGACTAACGTAAGAAAGACAAGTGTTGGCAAGGATGTGGAAAAAATGGAACCCTCACACACTGCTAGTAGTATTGCAAATTGGTGCAACCACTTTAGAAAACAGTCTGGCAATTTCTCAAACGTTTAAACATTGCCTGGCCGGTGTGGCTTACTTGTTGAGCATTAACCCGTGAACCAGGAAGTCACGGTTCCCTTCTCAGTCAGGGCACATGCCCAGATTTGGGGCTGGATCCCCTTCTGGAGTGCAGGAGGCAGCCAATCAATGATTCTCTCTCATCATTGGTGTATCTATTTCTCATTCCCTCTCCCTTCCTCTCTGAAATAAATTAAAACATATTTTTTAAAAATGTTTAAACATTTACCATATGACCCAACAGTTTCACTGCAAGAAATGAAAACATGAGTCCATAGAAACACTTGTACATGAATGCCTATAGCAGCATTATTACAACCTCAAGTCCATCAACTGGTGAATGGATAACAAAATGTGGAATATCCATACAATGGAATATTAGGTATTAAAGGAATGACGTACTGATACACCCTACAATATGGATAAACCTTGAAAACATTATGCTAAGTAAAAGCAGCCAGACAAAAACGAAATGTCCAGAATAGGCAAATCTCTAGACAGAAAGTGGATTAGTGGTTGCCCAGGGGTGGTGAAGAGGGGAAACATGAAATGTTCTGGAATTAGATAGTGGTGATGATTGCACAACTTTGTGAATATACTAAAAACCACTTAGCCCTGGCTGATTTGGCTCAGTGGATAGAGCGTCGGCCTGTGGACTGAAGGGTCCCGGGTTTGATTCTGGTCAGGGGCACATGCCCGGGTTGCGGGCTCGATCCCCGGTGGGGGGCTTGCAGGAGGCAGCCAATCGATGATTCTCTCTCATCATTGATGTTTCTCTCTCTCTCTCCCTCTCCCTTCCTCTCTGAAATAAAAAACTAATAATAAAAATAAAAAGTAAAAACCACTTAATGTATGCTTTAGAAAAATGAGTTTTATGGTATATGGATTATATTTCAATAAAACCATCATTTAAGAAATTTCTATGATTAGGAATTATTGAAATACCACATAGATATTTGGACAATAGTTACAAAACAAAAAACACAAGAACAACAACAACAACAAAAACACATACATAGTAAACCCTGGCCAAGTAGTTCAGGTGGTTAGAGCATCCTCCCAATAAGCCAAAGTTTCAGGTTCAATCTCTGGTCAGAGCACATACATGAATCAACCAATGAAAGCATAAATAAGTGGATCAAACAACTCTCTCTCTCTCTCTCCTCTCTCTCTTTCTTCCTTCCCTTCCTCCCTCCCTTCACTCTCTCTAAAAAAAAAATCAATGGAAAAAATATCTTATGGTAAGGATTAACAAACAAACAAAACACATAGTTTTTTATCACTCATATTTTTATCCTTAAGCCATTGTCTAATATATATTGGGTGCATAGTAAATGTTTTAAGTGACCTATCTCTTAGCTCGTTAGCCTTAGAAAAATCATTCTAGCTGCAACACAAAATGGCTTAGGTGGGGGGAAGGTGGCAAGGACAGGAATAAATTGTTCTAATCGTTCTGGCGAGGAGTGATGGTGACCGAGAATGAGCTGTTGGCAGTACAGATAGAGATAGGAATATTTAAGATGAATGTAGGAAGACTTTTGATATAGTGATTGTTTGAGCTGCAGGGTAAGAGGAGAGGGAAGAGAAACCAGGCTTCTGAGTATGGAACCCAGAAGAAGCAGCAGCTTTTATGGTAGCAGGGCAGAGGCAAAGATGATGCATTTAATCTTAGATACATTGAGTGTTGAGGCACTCATGAGACAGCCATGGCCAACAGAAGCCATAGACACTCATGAGACAGCCATGGCCAACAGAAGCCATAGACACTCATGAGACAGCCATGGCCATGCTTCAGTTTCATAGCATGTGTGAAACTGAAGCCAGGGACGGGGTTGAAAATAAAGATTTGAGAGTCATCCGTGTATATATGAAGACCAGGTGGTGGATGAAGACAAGGAGATGGTTGGGAATGAAGCCAGGGAGAAGAGGGACCAAGGCAGGTCCCTACAGATAAACATTGCTTAAAGGATTGGCAGAGGAAGTAGAGGCTAGGAATAAGTAGCCAGAGCAGGCCCAGCCACTGTGGCTCAGTGGTTGAGCACTGGCCTATAAACCAGGAGGTTATGGTTTGATTCCAGTCAATGCACATACCCGGGTTGCAGGCTCGATCCCCAGTAGGGGGTGTGCAGGGGGCAACTGATCAATGATTCTCTCATCATTGATGTTTCTATCTTTCCCTTCTTCTCTGAAATCAATAAAAGTATTTATAAAAAAATAGGATAGTATAGTAAGTGCACTTACTTATCTTGAATATATTACTTATATTGAAGCAGAATCAGATGCTTCAGAGAGGTCAAATATGGTTAGAATAATAAACTTGAAGTAAATAGAAATATTTGAAATACTGAAACCTCTTTTCTCTTTAGGCACAATGGCCACACCAAGAACACTGAAGTCTGATGCCAAGTTTGATATGCCAAACTCTACTCCCCACAAACATGGCCCTCACTCCTTTCTATAAGAAAAGGAAATATATTTTTTTAAGCAAGAAGGCAATTTTCTGAGGGAAAGAAGTAAAGAAAAGGTGTTTCTTTTACTCCCGAATGGTGAGCTTACCGAAAGTTAAATATCCCTCAGTAAGCAAGGTCCCCTTCAAGTCCATATGGGGGCTGCCATGGGGGCTTCCATAAAAGCTTACATCCGCCATGGGATGGTGTTTGTGACTCGTGGTGAGCTTCCGGTTACACTCAGCATGGACTGTAGCCCCGTAGAGTCCTCTTTAATTCTCTTTTCTCATCCCCTGACCCCTGCTCCTCCATCCTCCAAACCCCAAGGTGAGGCGAGCCCTTGCACTTGGTGGAGAAGTTACCCAGACAGCATTGCAGAGGCCAATGGTTCCTCCCCACCCCACCCCTATACCTATTCTTTTCTTGTTTGCCTTGTTCAAAACCTTCCTAGAGTTCCTTGAAGGAATACTCTTCTTTTCCTCACTAATTCAAATTGAGTTTCTGTTACCTGCCATCAAACGAGTTTGGATGAATACTCTGCTGTCTTAGTTCAGGCTGCTGTAACAAAACACCATAGCCTTGGTGGCTTCAATGACAGAAATTGATCTTCTCAAAGACCTGGAGGCTGGAACGTCAAGATCCGGGTACCATCATGGTCAGGTCTTGGTGAGAGCTCTCCTCCTGGCTTGCAGAGGACTGCATTCTCACTGTGTGCTTACAGGGAGGAGAGAAAAAGATCTCTTCCTCTTCTCCTGAGGCCACAGTCCTATTGGAATAGGGCACCAACCTTATGACCTCATTTAACCTTAGCCATCTCCTACAGACCCTAGCTCCAGAAACAGTCACGTAGCGGGGTTAGAGCTTCAGCATATGAACTTCCATGGCTGGGTAGGAACACCATGCAGTCCGTAGTACCTGTCATTACCTACCTACACTGACCTCGGAGAGCTAGGAGAAGGTCCCCGTCTTCACCCGAAAGCGTCAGGTAACATCAGACTTCCTTGGCCCATATCAGGCTGGGACACAGCTGAGCTGACTGCTCCAGGGGCAGGGATCTGCTTAACTAGAAAATGGCATCCTTAGGTTGGATTGCACAGCTCCCTGCTGGAAACAGTTACTGGCTGAGAAGCAACAAATTTCTCAGGTAGTAAAAGGGCACTTGTAGGGTCTAAGAATGTTCATCCCTGTGTGGTTTGCTCTAGTAAAAAAAAGAAAAAGGATATATCCTGAATATCCATTCATAAGGACCTGAACATTAGGGTATGTGCATACATTAGATAGATACTAGATAGCCATGGAAAATCAAGCCAGAAGAATAAAAGGAAATCAAGTCAGAACTATTTCTAATTTTGTTACATATAATGGTAGTATTTTGGTTTTATAGTAAAAATGTCTTTATTTATTTAGAAATACATACTGAAGTACATAGGAGTAATGTGGTGTAATAAGGAAATGTCTGACAAACTCTTAGAATTTCCTAAGTGATAGAAATGTCTTTGTTATTACAAGAAAGTGACCCAAGGTAGGCCCCTCCCTAGCTTCAGGATGGAGGTTGGTCACCAGAAAGACCAATCAGAGGGTTGTAACTTTGAGCCAGACTGACCTTCCAGGCGTTAGAGATTGAATGTAACCATGCAATCCCTGATTTACTCCATCACGCCCAGTGACGAAAACCTGATCAGAACTCAGGACACTGAAACTCAGGGGAGCTTCCTGGCCAATGAACCAGCCCTCGCTCTACCAAGAGAGGACACGGGCACTCTGCTTTCCTCCAAGAACTTGCCCAATGTATAGCCTTTACAAGAAAACTTTAATAATATTTACAGCACTTTCCCGAGTCTGTGAGCTGCTCTAGCAAATGATTGAACCTGTGGCGCTTAAGGTCACCAGAGGAGGAACACACGAGGCCAAAAGTGGTAAAGAATTCTAAATTTACTAGGTCATCTGGAAAACCAGAGGGGCCGAGCCCCAAAATGGCACCAGCACCCAGGGACAGGGAGTCAGAGGTTTTAAAGATTCTAGGCAGGCATTTTCTGGGTGGGGAATTCTCTGGGCAGGTCCAGATCCTGGGCTATGTCCTGAGGGGAAAGATAATGAATGTTCTTAGGGAATGGAATGTGGTCTAAGCGGCAGGGAATGTGGGTTGTGAGGTGGCCTAAAGGTCCGGTCCCAGGGGAGGGGGTACCAATTCAATTATTTGATCAGACCGAACAGAGGGAACCCCTGAAACCATAGTCATTTGGTCAGGAGTTCAGGTGGCCTGGGGTCTCCGGAAGTAAAGCTGACATCTGAAGTGAGTGCAGTCTTATGGGGGACTGATCCTTAAGCCTTGGAGTCTGATACCAACTCCAAGCAGTCAGTGTCAGATTGAATTGCAGCTCACTCAATGGAGCAGGTAAGATGATCATGCAGTCTGCAATTTACTTTAATAGACATAAAATTTACCCCCCAAATAGATAAAGCAAACGGGGCAAAATGTTAATAATTGTCAAATATAGGGTATAACTAAATGTGTTTGTTCACTATACCATTCTCTCTACTTTTCTATGTTTAAAATTTTCCAAATTGAAAAAAAAAATCAAAACTGGGAGGAAAAATCAAGTAAACTTTTATTTGTTGACATGACAAGTAGAGAAGATATTATTGGAAAAAAGAAATAGGTTATGTCTTATTGGAAAAAAAAACAGGTTATGTCTCAGCATGTGAAAATAACTATTGATATGAAATTATATCTATATTTGTATATAGGCAAAGAAAGTTGTCTGGAAGGATGTTCAACAAAATGTTAATGGTTTTCTCTGGTTGATGGGATTTTGAGTGGTTTATACTTTCTTTTTTGTTTATTCATAGCACTTACCACCACCTGATATAT
>NW_005360677.1:553708-566617 GCF_000412655.1 Myotis brandtii
GGGGGGCAAAATATCTTTTGGTGTGTGTGTGTGGGAGAGAGAGATGGGAGGGGGGGGGAGAGAGAGAGAGAGAGAGAGAGAGGCCCGATGCATGAAATTCGTGCAAGAGTAGGTCTTCTTGCCCTACTCCCGCCTCCCCCCCACCTTTACCATTATAGATATTTAGCTACTCCCTCCAGGTAGGAACTTCATTTTAGTCATTGTCCTATCCCCATTGCTTTGAATAGCACCCGGCATATGGCAGGCACACAATAAATATTTGTTAAATGCATTAATATTTATGTTATTTTAATTTTTTTTACAATGATTGTTTACATTCTTAACAACATTTTATTAGAAACAACACAGCTGTCTTTTCCCCAATCACACTATAAACTTGAAGAAGTCATTTCTTTTAAAGACATGAAGGGCCCTAGCTGGTTTGGCCCAGTGGATAGAGCGTTGGCCTGTGGACTGAAGGGTCCTGGGTGCGACAGCAGCCAGAGCACATGCCCGGGTTACAGGCTCAATCCCTGGCAGGGGGCGCGCAGGAGGCAGCAGATCGGTGATTCTTTCTCATCATTGATGTTTCTATCTCTCTCTCCCTCTATGAAATCAATAAAAATGAAAAATAAATAAAAATAAAAAAAAGAACTGCCCTCTGTCTGGCCAGCTTTTCACACACAGTTTCATTTGCAAAGCAAATTCAAACTGGTGGAGGGACTGGGTGAGGAGGGTGGTGAATGGGGACTGTGGATTTCTATGGAATAATGAGAGCATACATTAACTGTCCACAGTCAAAAGGTAAAAATAAATAAAAATTAAAAAAAGAACTGCCCTCTGTCTGGCCAGCTTTTCACACACAGTTTCATTTGCAAAGCAAATTCAAACTGGTGGAGGGACTGGGTGAGGAGGGTGGTGAATGGGGACTGTGGATTTCTATGGAATAATGAGAGCATACATTAACTGTCCACAGTCAAAAGGAACCTTGTTTAAAGATGTCCTAAAGGGCACTTCTGATATGGGGGGTGGGAAAGCACTGTGTAGATTTGAATTTTTCTGAACATTAGCAAAGTGATATTTGTTTCAGAAAAGGAAATATGAGACAGAGAACTCGGAGACAGAGGAAGAGAAAAAAAACACACATAGTAAAGGTCCACCAAACTGCCTGATTCCTTCTCCCTTGTTCCTCACAAAGTCTTCCTTCCCCTAGTCCAGCGGTTCTCAACCTGTGGGTCGCGATCCCTTTGGGGGTCGAATGACCCTTTCACAGGGCTCGCCTAAGACCATCGGAAAACACATATATAATTACATATTGTTTTTGTGATGAATCACTATGCTTTAATTATGTTCAATTTGTAACAATGGAATTGGGGGTCACCACAACATGAGGAACTGTATTAAAGGGTCGCGGCGTTAGGAAGGTTGAGAACCACGGGTAGTCAGTTCTTCTCTTTGCAAGTCAGGTACAGAGGAGGGCAAGAGTGGCTTTCTTTCAGCAAGATTCATTTTTATGTCATAGTCTAAGCACAGTTTATCCGACACTTAGCCCAGTTTTACTTCGGGGCATTAAGCAATGAATTGGGGCTGGTGTGAGATGGGCCAAACTGTTGCCCAACCAGGCTAGAGAATGCACTTCCCTCGCAAATGCAGAAGGTCCCACTCCTCTGTAGGGAGAAGGAAATAACTCTTATATGGCGCAATGGAGAGAGGGCTGTCCTAACAATCAGACCCCAGCACCACGTCTTTCTAGCCAGGCGACTCTAGCCCAAGTAACTAACTGATAGATCCTCCCTTCCCCCAACTGGTGGGCGGAGTATGACGCAACCTGCAGCCCGGAAATACCTGAGTGACTAACCATGTACCTTATATGGACTATACATTGAACCACCATCCACACCTGCCAAATACCCTAAGCCAGTGGTTCTCAACCTTCCTAATGCCGCGACCCTTTAATACAGTTCCTCATGTTGTGGTGACCCCCAACCATAAAATTATTTTCGTTGCTACTTCATAACTGTAATTTTGCTACTGTTATGAATCGTAATGTAAATATCTGATATGCAGGATGTATTTTCATTGTTACAAATTGAACATAATTAAAGCATAGTGATTAATCACAAAAACAATATGTAATTATATATGTGTTTTCCGATGGTCTTAGGCGACCCCTGTGAAAGGGTCATTCGACCCCCAAAGGGGTCCCAACCCACAAGTTGAGAACCGCTGCCCTAAGCCCTTGTTCCTATATGGACCATACATTAAGCCACCAATCAGCGCGTGCCGAGTAAACTAAGCCCCCATTCCTTCCCATTCCGCCCCTCAAAAGGTGTCCTCACCTCTGCACAGGTTGCTGTTCTCCCCTTGCGAGACGGCCCGGCAGGTCTCTTTCCCCTAATAAAGCCTGTAATCCTGGTTTTCGGCTCCCGACTGGTCTCTCACTAACTACCTTCCTTGTGGGATTCCCCTCCACTGGGGGTCATGATACCCATCCAATAGGACCAAGGGAGATCATGTAAAAGTGCCTTGGTGTGGGCTCAGTGCACACACTGTAAAGTAATTAAATCCACTCCTACAAATACATGGAGTCAGCCACTTCTGGGCTTACCGAGATACTTAGAAATCAAAGGGTTTCACCCCAATCCAACAAGCTTATACTGGAGGAGTCGTGTACTTAATGCGGTACCAAGCAGTAAATAATCCGAAGGCCAAGCCCCTGTAACCGCTGTTCCACCTGTCACACCGCCTGCATCCCCCTGCTTCCCACGGTCAAAGTGCTTACCAGCCAGCTCCTTCTTCCCCAATAATTAAGATATTTAAATGCACTTGTGCATCTCACTTCCCTACCACTCTGCTTAGTTAGATAGACACTGAGCACATACCTGCTCTGGTCCAATCTACTAGTATAAAACAAACAAAAGTGGCTTTCCATAGTTGACTTCAGTCAGACAGTACTAACCGTGGGACTTTTGTGGTGACCTCAATAATATATGGAGATAATGGATGACAATTGACAGTATTTTTAAAAATCCCGATTCACAGCATAGGAAGTTGCAAGTGCTAACAGTTTTCATTTAAGCAGTTACTTTACAACAAAGTATTTGCAGAACACCTCAAGCACCTCTTCAAAACTCCAGGGCTCTCAGGAACGTGGAGTAAAAACTATTGGTGTGAAAAAAAAAAACCACACAAAACAATAAAAACTATTGGTGTGAGGTCGGCGCAGGGCCTTGATGCTGCCCACCAACTGGGTCACCTTGGGCAAGTCACTGAGCTTTGGGTTGTTTCTTCCTCTGCAAATTGAGGAGGCTGAACTAAACAGGAACTTCTCAATAGTAAGCACCGCCGCCAGTATGTAAGAGCAGGGGCAGTGGTGGTACCTGTTTACAAATGCAGCTTCCTGGCCCACCCTGTGGTTCTAACTCCTAAGTCTGGGCTCGTGCCCTGGGATCTGCATTTTAAACAAGCACACGGCTGATTTGGCTGCTGCTGATTCATGTACATAATTTGGGAAACACAAGAATAAATAGTCTCTTAGGTCCTTTCTGGCGCTGGCATCTGTGATTCAGGTGGAATTGGTGAAGTCACAGGGCTGGAGCACAGGGAGAAGAAAAATGGAGGGGAAAATTGCTCCACAGGGAAAATGTGGATGGAAAGTGTCTTTGAAAGCCGATTGTATTAATATTCCCCTTTTGAGAGCCCCACGACTCTGGTCTAGAGAGACTTGGCTTCCTGTTGGTCTCCCAGCGCTTTGCAAAGGCAATGCACGTTTTATTCTCCACTAGCCCACAGAGAAAGCATTCCCAAACTTCCACCCCCAGGCCCCAGATTTGAATACACCGGAGAAGAAATGCCATGTGTATATGCTTCCCTGGCCTTCTGCTGCAGTTTCTCGTGGTTGCTTGGGGCAGGAGGGGACAAAGGAGGACTTGTCCAGTCCTCAAAATCAGATTAAACCCAGGCCATTCCTCCAATGCTCCGGAGGAATCCTCTCAGGTCCACCAGTGAGACCCGTTCAGTGTGGCCATGCCGCCCTCTTGCGGCAGAGAACTTTAAACCCAGGCCACTCCTCCAATGCTCGGGCAGAATCCTCTCAGGTCCACCAGAGAGACCCCAGTTCAGTGTGGCCATGCCGCCCTCTTGCGGCAGAGAACGGAACTCCACCTGGCGAGGAAAACAAACGCCAGGGGCGGCAGAAACAGCCCACAAAGACCCCCAAACGGGGAAGAGACTAAAGGAGCAAAAGATAGCACCAGAGTTACACTCTTCATTTTCTCTTACTGCTTTACCTTTCCTCTCTACCTCCCAAATCCAGTCTTCCCATGTAGGCTGCCCTCTATTAATAACTTTTCTAATACCCTGCAGTTTATAAGGTGTTTCACAAACATTTCATGTGATCTGTTCTCATCCCCTTTTTTACATCACCTCACTTCCCCTTCCAGAATGAAAAGGAAAAACTGAAAAATAACAATTACATAAATGTTTTTCTTGTATTTTGTGTAAGGGTAGACCTGACCACACCCTTATTCCTGGGTTGCAGGACCTTGGAATTGAGGTCATGACCTTGACGACTGTAGGAGCTCATTAACTTTGTTCTGCTTGTGATCAGAACATTAAACTTGCCAGGGCTTGGTCAAGAAAAGAACAGAGAAAAATGCATGTAATTAAAACAGCACAGGCCTGGATAAACAATTAGTTTTTTATTTCATCAACTTTAAAAATATGTATATTTTTATTGATTTCAGAGAGGATGGGAGAGGGAGAGAGAGATAGAAACATCAGTGATGAGAGAGAATCATTGATCGGCTGTCTCCTGCATGCCCCACACTGGAGATCAAGCCCGCAACCCGAGCATTTGCCCTGACCAGCAATCGAACCACGACTTCCTGGTTCATAGGTGGACGCTCAACCACTGAGCCACGCCAGCCTGGATGTTTCATTAACTTTTCAAAAAATTAATAGAATTATATAATAAGAATAGAAAAATGCACAAATAATAAATGTACCGTTAAATTCATTTTAGAATTGAGCACACTATGTAACCAGCATCCAGATCAAGAAACAAAACATTACCAGCACCCCAATGCTCCCCATGCCCCCATCCAGTCACAATTCACCCTTACAATCTCTGCTACTCTGACTTTTAACATCATAGATTAAATTTGCCTGCTTTTTAATTTCATCTGAACAGAATCAAGCAATACATACTCCTGTATAAGTGTACTCCTGTATAAGACTTTTGCTAAACATGAAATTAACCTGTTGCTGCATATGGTTCATTATCATTGCTAGAGTATACCATTGTGGAAATATGACACAATTTTTCCATTTTATTAATGGTAGACATTTGGGATATTTCCAGTTTGGGGCTATTATAAGAATGCTTCTGTGAACACTCTTGTACATAGCTTTTAGAAAATATTTGTACACATTTGGGTTGGTTTTATAACTAGGACTAGAATTGCTGGGTCACATGATTGCTTCAATTGATCCTACCAAACAGATTTTCAAATGTACTAATTTACATCCGCATCCGCAATGTATGAGTTTGTTATAGATTGTTTTTTATTTTAGTCATCCTGATGTTGGCCAGCTGGCCAACCTCCCGCCATCTCCTCCTCCTGACAGGCTCAGCCCAGATCCACTCCGATTGGGGCTGGGCTGGCCGGACCCCACCAGTGCACGAATTTGTGCACTGGGCCTCTAGTGAGTGATAAGAGTCTTGATCAGGATTAAATTTAATCCCAAATAAGCATGTTCTATTCATGCTCTACACTGAGAGATATTCATCATATGTGCATTATTTACATGATATCATTTGGCTAATACAGCAAGTGCTCGTTTTACAGAGAAGCAGGCAGTCTTGTAGAAATTGTGATATGCTCAGATAGTGGCAGAACCAAGATCTCAATCAAGGTCTTGCTGTTTTTTCATCAAGTGCTCATTCCATTACAGTGGTTCTCAAACCCATGTCATATCTATCTGTACCTTTTATACATAGCAAATATTTTGCATCATCTCCTCTGTTACTACAATAAAATTAAATCTGTAGATAATTTCAAAAGATAATATGTTGCCCCTGCAACATAAAGAAGAAATAAAATAATAGTAATTTATAATAAACTAGGGGCCTAGTGCACGAATTCATGCACCTTGAAAGGAACTGTGGGCCGAGAGGCTGGGGTGGGCACAGGGGCAGGTCTCAGCCCATCCTCCACGCCCCTGCCCAGCCCCTTCCACCACACCCCCCAATCCCCTGTTTGCTGGCAGCCCAGCTCCTGCCGCCACCACTCCCACACGCCGACGGCGCTGGCCCCACTCGCACCCACTGACTGCGTGGAGTGATTAGGGCTGGCGCCAGCAGCGGGTGTGAGCAGGCCTGGCACTGTCAGCAGGTGCAAGTGGTGGCTGCTGCCCCAATCTCCCCTCAGGAGCAGGGGTAGGTGGAGAAGCCCTGAGGGACAATCAGGGCTGGCAGCCACTACTCGCACCCGCGGGATGCTGAGCGATCGAGTGTGAGTGAGGTCTGCACCAGCAGCAGGTGTGAACACCAGGCGGGACCATGGTGAGTGGGAGCAAAGAATTTTCAGTAACCACCAATTGGAACAAGGCCATGGAAGATGACACTGGAGAAAGGAAGGAAGACCGACCAGGTTAATGTGTGTGTGCCTTCAGTCTTGGGTTGAGTCCTTCATTCGCTAGCATTTTCTATGTACCCAATACCAAGTCAAGCACTGCTAACGCAAATGAAAATGAAATGGCCCTACCTCCAATAAGCCACAGTCCAGGGAAGGGAAAGAGCTAAGCCAATAAGTACTTTTAGTAGAGTGAGATAAGTAAGAAAGAGATGTGTTTAAGTGCTGAGCAAGGGCCTTATGAACTCTGCCTACAGGAAAGGGGGGAGAAGAAGGAAGGCCACTTGGAAGGTTTTGCAAAGAGCCATGTAATTATTAACACATTTCCTGGGTAGCCAGTAGAAGATAAAAGGAATTATGGAATGATAGTCTACTCCAAGGGTTTATGCCGATGGCCACTCGAAAGGCACAAAACACATTTATGTCCAGTCTGATTGGCTCCCTGATGGCTCGGTTCCCATTGTATCGAGACCATCTGAGAGGCCAGATTTAAATCCTGCGTAAATTCACTTCTCTTCCGCTCTATTCGCTTGCCTCCTACATTACATGCCTTACACTGGTTTCCCTCGGCCCTGCAGCTCTGAAATTTAGCTCAGGATTTGGTTTCTCCTAGCTTTTGACCTTGGACTCACTGTCTGGCTCCCGCTCTTTAAATTGCTGATTCTGTGAAGGGCCTTCGGGCCACGTCAACTGCCTCTGCCAGTTACTCAGTAACTAACTCACAAACTCACATTCCCACTCAGGCGAGAAGGAAAAGCTTGCAGGCACTCTGCGTTTGCTCCGCTTGGCTAAGCTGGCATTGTAAAGAAAGTTTCTCCTTCCAGAGGTGAATTCCAGCTTCTATAGCCAGTGAAGCCAGCGTGGCATCCTGCTGTGACTGCATTTTTTTTTTTTTTTTGATCCTCTAGGCCCCAGGTACTTTGGGCAAGGAAAATTATAGAATGATTTCTGTTTTTCTGTCCTACTGGGAAACTCTGAAATGGCTTGTGCCCCTCACGTAACCAGAAAGACTTTGCACAGAATCCACTCTGCTGGATTCCTCATGGGACCATTTGGAATAAGAAAGACCCTGGCAGGCGTTGGCCGATGGCCACTTTAGCTAAGGAAGGAGTTGAGCCTCCCTTTCATGGAATTTTTAAAGCTTCCTGCTCTGGATTTGACCTGTGTGCAAATTTCCAGGAAGGATTGAATATAATGATGCTGTCAACCAGCTTGGATATCAAAAGAGGTGGCCTGACAGAAATGGTGGCCCTGAGGGTGTGACAGAAAGGTAGGCTGGCTCACTACCTACACCTGCTCACAGTCTGACCAAGCCTGGAAGCTGGCTGGGGCCTGTCCACAGCACAGAGGCCCCTAGAGACTACGATAGCTATGTGCACATGTCTGCAGAGGTAAGTGTCATTTATGTTGTGGGCACTATACATATAAAGCTCTCACTGGTGCCAATCGAACATGTGTTTTAATTTTATAATTCTACATTATATATACTCTTTTGACATGGCATGTAATTTTTTGCAATAACGTAATTACCGCACGAATTAACTTTGTAATTCTACATTATATATACTCTTTTTGACAGGACATGTAATTTTTTGCAATAACGTAATTACCGCACGAATCTTTCTTCTAATTAATTTCCTTTCAATGTGCACGAATCCGTGCACTGGGCCACTAGTATTTAATAAATCCTTGCCTAATCCAATGTCATGAAGATTTACCCCTATGTTTTCTTAAGAGTTTTACAATTTTAGCTTTTATATTTATGTCTTTGATCTGTTTTGAATTAATTTTTGTATGTGACGTAAGGCTGAGGTCCAACCTCATTCTTTTGCCTGTGGATATACATTGTTTCAGCACCATTTGTTGAAAAGACCATTCTTTCCCCCAATGAATGGTCTTGGCACTTGCATTTATTTCCTAGGGCTGCTGTAACAAATCACCACAAACTGAGGGATTTAAAATGACCAAAAAAAAATATTTTTTCTCTCATGGTTCAAAATTAAGGTATCAGCAGGGTTGGTTTCTCATGGAGGCTGTGAGGGAGAACCGTCCCATGGCTCTCTCCTAGATTTCAAAACCTGAGAGTAATCTTCTGTGGCTGGATGCCCTGACCTCACCGTCTCTTATCTCTGCCTCCATAGCGATGTCCTTAGAGTCATTCTTCCTCTATTTCATCCCACCCCTGTCCCTTTCATCCCAGGCTGGCAGTGTTTCCACTGGTGTAAAATTCACAAAAACCTTGTCAGTCTTCTGTGATGTTGAGGAGATCCATGCCCCATTAGACACCATTGTTCTCCACAGAGTCTTCCTGCAAAAAAGCCATCTCTGCTCCTGGCTTCTGCAGAGATGGTGGATTGGATCCATAAATCAGATGCCTAATCTCTATAGCAAATGGTTGTCCAAGCTCCACTGGCATTCTCTCCAGAGCGTGTTTTCTCATCTTCTGCAATATGGATAAGCTGAGAGTTTTCCACATCATTAAGCTCTGGTTCCTTTTTTGCTTAACAGTTCCTTTTCTCAACCTATCTCTTTGTTGCATTTTACTATAAGCAACAAGGAGAAACCAGGCCATGCCTTGGGTATGTAGACTAGTGCTTTTCATAAAACTTGAGAGTTTCAGCCATTATTTCTTTGAATACTTTTTTCTGTCTTTTTCTCTCTTCTCTCTTTCTGGTATTGTCATTACACATATGTTGATGCACTTAATGGCTCTCACAGATCTCCAAGGCTCTGTTTATTTTTATTCATTCTTATTTGGCTTTGTTCTTGTGATTGCATCATCTCTATTGAACTATCTTCAAGTTCACTGATTCTTACTTCTGACAGATCAAATCTACCGTTGAGACCCTCTAGTGAATATTTTATTTTGGTTATTGTACTTTTTGATGCCAGAATTTTCATTTGATTCTTATAGTTTCTCTCTCTTTACTGATATTCACTCTTTGACGAGACATCATAAATCCTTTATCTTGTTAGGCATGGTTTCCTTTAGTTCTTTGAACATATTTATAATAAATGCTTTGGGGTCTTTGTCTGCTAAGTGCACCTTCTGGGCCCTTTTAAGCAGTTCCTTTTGCCTACTATTTTTCCTGAGTATGGGTCACCCTGTTTCTTTGCATGTCTCATAATTTTTTATTGAAAAGTAGACATTTTAGATAATAGATTGTAGTAACTGTGGATGCTGATTTCCCACCCAAGGGGTTGGGGCCATTGTTATTTGCTTTGTTTGTTTATTTGTTTAATGACTTGGCTGAACTAATTTTTACAAAGTCTATTTCCCCTGTAGTGTGTGGCCTCTAATGTCCCTGCTCAAATATTTTCCCTTGATTTTTATCTTTGAACCTGGACACCTAGGTGTCACCCTGAGTTTATATAAGCTAATTATTGGTCAAAGATTGTATTTAAGGCCCCTGAGCCAGTTATATTTTTACTCTTTTAAAAAAATATATTTTATTGATTTCAGAGAGGAAGGGAGAGAGAGGCAGAAACATCAACGATGAGAGAGAATCATTGATCAGTTGCCTCCTGTATGCCCCCTATTGGGCATCAAACCTGCAACCCTGGCATATGCCCTCACCAGGAATTAAATCATGACTTCCTGGTTCATGCTCAACCACTGAGCCACACCAGCCGGGCTTTACTTTTTATTGTTGGATACGTGCTTGGCTTGGAGGCTGCTGTCACAGGTCGAGGGGTGGTTTGCTTTTTTTGCTCCACGTTTGTCCAGGACCTAGTAGCTTGGATGACCCTTCTCTGCCCACAGTCATTCCCAACTGCCACAGACGAGTGCGATTTTACTTTTAAGCTTGATTTCCTAGAAATTGCTCCTGGTCAGAGTAGTTTATTGGTCACACCCAGTGTTTGGTCAGAGGTTGTGTTTAAGCCCTGTGTGCCTTGAGGGGCCCTATGTTAACTGGCCGATGTGTGGCTTGGGGAGTGTTTTCAAGTCTGCCCTATGCCCTGCTCTGGTTGCCCCTGAGTGGGTGCAGCCAGGCACGTGTGCACAGCCTTCTATTCCCTAGAGTTGAATGGGCTTCCAGGAGGGCTCTTCTTGGCTTTCTCTTTCCCTGGTTCACTATTAAATTCCTGGCTGCTCTGTGGTTTTGCTTGTATCATGGAGCTACCAGCCTCTTCTTAATTGCTTTACATTAAGATCTCTGTTGTTGCTCTAGCTGATTTGGCTCAGTGGATAGAGCATCAGCCTTCGGACTGAAGGGTCCTGGGTTCTATTCCAGTCAAGGGCACATATCTCGGTTGCAGGCTCCTCCCCAGCCTGGGCTCTGGTCAGGGTTCGTGCAGGAGGCAACCAATCGATGTGTTTCTCTCTCATCGCTATTTCTCTCTGTCTTTCCCTCTTGCTTCCACTCTCTCTAAAAATCAATGGAGCCGAAACCGGTTTGGCTCGGTGGATAGAGCGTCGGCCTGCGGACTGAAAGGTCCCAGGTTCGATTCCGGTCAAGGGCATGTACTTGGGTTGCAGGCACATCCCCAGTAGGAGATGTGCAGGAGGCAGCTGATCGATGTTTCTCTCTCATCGATGTTTCTAACTCTCTATCTCTCTCCCTTCCTCTCTGTAAGAAATCAATAAAATATATATTTAAAAAAAATCAATGGAAAAATATCCTCGGGTGAGGATTAAACAGACAAACAAACAAAACAAAGATCTCTGCTGTTTTCTACAACATCTTTAGGAAGAGTTCTCCAGGCTCTGTTGCAATAAAGTCAATGTCTCAAGCAGAGCTCTAAGCTCATTGTCATTATGGGTTGCCTTTCCTCCTGGGAAGAACCCCTGTGCCACTCCATCAGAGTTGGGGGTGGGGCCCTGCTCTTCCCCGAGTGACATCTTGCTCTGTGAGTGGGTGGGAGTGTGGGATGGAAGCTACTGATCTCTGCTCCTCCTGGTGTAGAATCTCCACTCTAAACTAGCTTGAGGGGGTGATGTTGGGGCTGTGGTATTCTCAGCCTGCCATGCCTATACCAGAGTTTCTGCAACAGAGGCCTAGGCCCTAGGGCAGTGATGGCGAACCTATGACACGCGTGTCAGAGGTGACACGCGAATTCATTTTTTTGGTTGATTTTTCTTTGTTAAATGGCATTTCAATATATAAAATAAATAACAAAAATATAAGTCTTTGTTTTACTATGGTTGCAAATATCAAAAAATTTCTATATGTGACACGGCACCAGAGTTAAGTTAGGGTTTTTCAAAATGCTGACACGTCGAGCTCAAAAGGTTCGCCATCACTGCCCTAGGGGGATGAGAAGCCTTGACAGTCTGCCTCCTCCAGGGTGAAACTGTAACTACAGACTAAGTGCCAGAGGGGATCTTCTTGATGAGAGTAGAGCTTTCAGATAGAGCTTCTATAACAAGGTTCAGGGAATAATGGGTCATTACTCTGTTGCTTTTCCTAAGATGGAGGTTTCCTTATATAATATTCCTCCTTTTGACTCCTTATAACAATTCCCAGGGATTTCAAATGATTGTGTTGTATTTTGTCTGATAATTTTTACCAGCTCAGTTGTTGTTTTGCTGGGGAGAGGGTTCACCCAACTCCGTAGGCTGCCATTCTGGAAGCCCCACCCTCTATGTACCGTTTTTTAGAGCAGCGCCCATCAGGGTAAGTGCTCAACAAATAGTAAGTGTGTTCTACTTTTGTTTCTCCCCTTTATCCTTCAAGATTCAGTGGTTTCCACCTTCTCAAGGAAGCCTTCCATAGAGGGCACAGGCCATGACAGCCAGGCTGCTGCTTAAGCCAGTAGCGTTTATTATGTGCTGCTTTGCCCAGTTACTTAGCTTCTGTGCATGGATGTTGCCTCGTTGGCTGGGCTTTGAAATGCTCTTCTGCTTTTTAATATTCCCAACACAGATGATGCTCAGTAAATACTTGTTAAATTATATGAAACACAGAGCAGGATTAATAATAGAGAAATGGCCATATCCAGTTTTGCTCAGTGGATAAAGCGTCAGCCTGCACATGAAGGTTCCCGGGTTCACTTCCTGTCAAGGGCATATGCGAGCTCAATTCTCAGTAGGGGGCGTGAAGGAGGCAGCTGATCAATGATTCTCTCTCATCATTGATGTTTCTATCTCTCTCTTTTTCTCAGAAATCAATAAAAATATCTATAAAAATATATATAAGACCCTTTATGACTGGCTTCTTTCACTTAGCACAATGTATTCAAGGTTCATCCAAGTTGTAGCATGTTTCAGGACTTCAGTTCCATTTTTAAAAATATTTTTTATTTTTATTTATAGAGACATACCTATGGCCAGGCCCTTCTCTCTCTCTCTCCC
>NW_005360677.1:566669-571707 GCF_000412655.1 Myotis brandtii
TTTTTTCCCCAGAGAAGAAGAAAGAGGGAGAGAGATAGAAACTGACTATCTCTCTGAGAGAAAATCACCGACTGGTTGCCTCCTGCACACCTCACACTGGGGATTGAGCACTCAACCCGGGCGTATCTGGATAACATGCTAACCAACGGAGGTACCTGGCCAGGGAAGAACCTTTAATGTTTAGAAGGGGAAAATGTGTATAGGAGAAAAGATGAAAAAGAAAACCGGAAAATGCTAGAAGGTAATAGATGCATTAAGATGATGAAGTAAGGTATGATTGTTTTCCTTCTTCAATTCCCCCACCCCCAATTTTTTGGTAAAGTGATTATATAATGTTATAGCAATGATAATTTTTTACAAAAAAACACAGCCATAGAAAAGTGAAAAAAAAAAAACCTTCAGAAATGCTTTTGGAAAGCAAAAAATAATTAAAATTAATTAATAAAACTATATGGTCACCTTCCAAATTAGTCATTTGGAAAATATTCCGGATTTCCATATTTCAGTTTTGCATAAAGCAGAGCTGACCCAGAGTCACTCTGCCATATTGGTGCAGGCAGTCGTGACTATTGCTGGCAAGTGTGTGAATCAGAGGACTGAGCAAAGAACCTTTTCTGTAGCCCATGTTAGTCCACGTCTGGTTCTGGGGTAAGAAGCTAGGGAACAGTGGTGAAGTTTTGGAAGCCCAGAGGTGATGGTAAAGCTCCTTCACTGTAAGAGAAGGGTGCTTAGGAACAAAGTGGGTTTGGCTGCTGGGCAAGGTCCGCCTGAAACCCCCAGCTGTAAGGGACTCCTGAGCCACAGACACAGCTGCAGGGATGACCTTGCAATGTGCGTCACTGGTGATCGGATTTCCTTCAGCCTCAGCTCTAGCCTTCCTCTTTCTCCTTCTTCCTCGTCAGCAATATCTCTTTTTGTATGGTCCCCATAAGTCTCTTGATCATTAATCATTAATGAGGCTTAATCACTAATCTCTACATTGGGACCTAACAGAGTTCTCTCTGTTTCCCTCTCTTGAGGGCTCTCCATGATTTTTGCTGTGTCATCCACCAAATCGACATGAGGGAGTGGAAAGGGTGAGCTGACTGGATAAAAGATGACTAAAGTGACCACATCTCTAACCATGAGTTTAGGCTTGGACCAGGCGGAGCCAGGCAGGATAAATCAGGGACCGGAAAAGAGTGGTCCTTTCCCTCCTCTCTAGCTCCAAGACTCAGCTCCAGGCTGAGGGAGAGGGAAAGGGACAGTGGATGGGGTGGCATTGGTTTTCCGGTGGAACTTTCTGTGTTATTTTAGAATTCCAAACTTAAGAGAGACTTTCACCTTCTTTATAGTTCCTTCTTTATAGTTGTTTATTCACATTATTACTTCAGGTTGGCCATTGTTTTACACATCCGTGCAAATTTCTTCATAGTTTGCCTATGCGTGCATGTGAACACTAGTACAGGCCAGTAAAATCAGGACATCTGATCACTGAAAGGATGTCCCAGAGCTGCCTGATTCATCTAAACCTTCCCTTCAAAGAATGAAGCAGTCTTCCAAGTTGAGGGAACTGGGCTGGTTCCTGTTCACAGGGACATTCTCAAACGTGTTGTGGGAATCAGATGGAACATGGTGAGTGGCAGAGAGAACTGGTCTGGGATAAAAATTAAGAGTGGGCAAACTACTGGAATAGAAACAGTCTAGAACAGCGGTTCTCAACTTGTGGGTCGCGCCCCCTTTGGGGGTCAAACGACCCTTTCACAGGGGTCGCCTAAGACCATCGGAAAACACATATATAATTACATATTGTTTTTGTGATGAATCACTATGCTTTAATTATGTTCAATTTGTAACAATGAAATTGGGGGTCACCACAACATGAGGAACTGTATTAAAGGGTCGCGGCATTAGGAAGGTTGAGAACCACTGGTCTAGAGCTCTAGAGACTCAGTTGGTCTCCTGGTATTTTTTTTTAATATATTTTTACTAGAGGCCCAGTGCACCAATTCATGCATGGGTGGGGTCCCTCGGCCTGGCCCAGTCCGATCGGGCCGATAGGGGCTGGGGAGGAATTGTGGGAGGGCTCCAGGGCGTGTCTGGCCCTCTCGCCCAGTCCCAATGGGCCGGACCCCAGCAGCAAGCTAACCTACCGGTTGGAGCATCTGCACCCTGGTGGTCAGTGCGCATCATAGCGACTGGTCAAGTGGTCGACCAAACGGTTGACCAATAATTGGTCAGCTTAGCATATTACGCTTTTATTTTATAGGATTGATTTCAGAGAGGAAGGGAGAGGGAGAGAGAGATAGAAACATCAATGATGAGAGAGAATCATTGATCAGCTCCCTCCTGCATGCCCCCTCCTGGGGATGGAGCCTGCAACCCAGGCAGGTGTCCTTGACCAGAATCGAACCTGAGACCCTTCAGTCCTCAAGCCAACACTCTAACCACTGAACTAAACCAGCTAGGGCCGGTCTCCTGGTATTAATTCAAGTTTGATCTTACTTAATGGAATTGTCCCTTTCTCTGATCTTCTTTAAAGCTCAGACCATGATGTTCTGGGGCTTGGGGTTGGGGATTGGAAACTCTAAAAGAGGCATAGGAATGGTGTGGAGGGTGCAGAGCAGGCACATCTGAGGAATTCTCAGAGGACTCCACATCCCGGCATCAGGCAGTACCACTCATACAGAGCCAGGAGCTTCTGAGGCTGGGCCAGGATTTAAGGAGGAAGAGAGACAGTCCCAGAAACAACAAAATAACCTTTGAAAAGCAGGGAGGCTGGCAAATGCAATGTGGCAGATTTTGTTCTAGGTGTTAAAATTGCAAGTCTGATTCTGCATGGGATGGCACTGCTGGTGCAGGGGAGGCCTGATTGGCTAGGCGGCTCTCTGTAGCTCTGACCTCACCAGTACCCAGCCTCCTCTCAGTAACTGGAGGAACCAAAAAGGCCCTTCCTTAAGGACAGAAGTACCTCCCATCACAGATCTAATGCTGTTCCTGAATGGGAGTGTTCCTGCCATCCTGGATCCAATGTCCCTGTTAAAACACAAATATATATTCGGATCAGTGGCAGGAGGGGGAAGAAATAAACCTTAGCAGCTATCAGTACTTAAGCATAAATTAGTGTAGGAACAAAGGAAATTTCCCTAAGAGGATAAGGGTGTGGGGCTTTGTTGTTGTTAGTGGTGGTGGTGGTGGTGGTTGTTTTGGTGTGTGTGTGTGTGTGTGTGTGTGTGTGTGTGTGTTTGAGGGGGAGGGAGCAGGTTGAAGGAAAGCTCAGAGCAAAAGCAGCTCTGAGTAAAATAGGAGACAGTCTGACATATCATAGTCCTTGCTCTCAAGGGATACATAATTCAGGCTGTGAAACAAGATAAACCACTGACATCCTAGTTTCTCAAAGTGGTCATTGCAAATGAAAGGGAGAGCCAGGACATGTTGCAGAATATAGTCATACAGAAGGAGCTTCGGGGGTGAGGGGTGCTTGCTGGAGGAAAGGGTTGTAAAGTAGAGGTTGAACTCAGCAAGAAAAATTCTTGGGCGGGTCTCTGTTAAGTAGTGCCTACTACCCAGGCCTGCCAAGCCCTCCACAGGCCACGTCTCCAGGAAAATACCAGGTTCCACTTCCTCTTTTCCAAGAACGAATCTGACATCTGTGGTCTCCCAGGCCACAGGGTTTCCTGATCTATTAAGAGGCCAGCACTCTGTGAGTGGTCAGGCATCACCCTTCATTTAACCAACTAACCACCACCAACCAACCACCTCTTAGAAGTGGTCCTGAGGGAGGGCCTTGGGGTCTCTGGGGACCAGGCTTGCTCAGCTCTATGTCCCCCTATGCTATGGCTCCTGGCTAGGGGAGGATAGGGGCTGGCTAGGGGCTCTCCTCTGCACACCCCAAAATAGAAGCGGGGCCTATGAAAAATGTGCCAACTTGCTAATAAATTAGTCCCTTCTGGCTCTACAATTTCCCAAGCCGTAAACCCTCAGAGCTTTAAAGGACTTCGGAAGATGCCAAGGCCACCCTGCCAGGGGAGCCTGGCTGCCACCATTTTACAAAGGAAGAAACTGGAACACAGAGAGATCAAGGGGCTTGTCCAAGTCACACAGCCACTTAGCTGCCGATTTGGAACTAGATTTGGTTTCACCTCCCATTCAACCGTCTTTCCTCCAGAATATAGCCCCTGTCCCCTGGTTATAAGAGAAGGATTATATTTGCGACTCGAGGAAAGCTATGCTCTTGGGTTGAATTCTGATTTTTCTCCTCTGAAGGTTCATTGAGAGCCACATAAAAATTTCTCCTCTGGATTTGAGTTGTTTTTTTTTTTTTTTAAGTGAATCTGAAGGGAAAAAATAGCAAATCTGGTTTCCTAATGAGATAATGAATGCACAAGTACTTTGAAAGAGGTGCAGCCCTCCAGTGCTTTTCAAATAGAAGGTATTATTATGCTCTTGAAAGAAATGCATAGGCCTCACTGCTGTGGGGGTGGGGGCCTGGTAGACACGGTGAATCACAGGCTGTGGGGAGGAGGGTTTTCTCCAGAAAGCTGACTCATTTCTGGGTTGTTCCCTGCTTAGAGAGCCAAGCTTCTTGGGGTTATTTCCCACCTCCGTAAAGAACTGGTGGTGGGTTCTTTCTGGAGTCTAGCACTGCAGGAAAGTCTGCCCACAGTACAGGGGTGGGTCCTCTGCCTCAGGACTGCCCAGGCTAGTTGTGGTCACCGCGGTTAACTGTGTTGAGCTGTCAGCAAAACCCTCCTTTGGGGATCCACCTTTTAAAGAGCCCCACTGTGCTTCTCTCTGCTGGGGCTGCTGAAAGGAGGTCATCAGGCAATGATCAGAGGCAGGGAAGTGGAAGACGAGGCTGTGAAAACAGGCGTCCTAGATCTGGCTACATCATGGTGATTTGGCATGTGGGATGAATTCCTAAGAAAAGGTGAACATTGTGAATGATCACAGCTGTTGGGGAAATTTCCCCATTTACTTACGTATGTAAGAACATACCTTTCAGAAATATGGCTCACCCCTGGGGTGCGGGGGTGGGGGGAGGTAAAATTGGGAGGGC
>NW_005360677.1:571736-575298 GCF_000412655.1 Myotis brandtii
AGTTGGTCACTGAGAGCCAACCTGCTTCTTAAGATGGCATCAGTCACATCAAGCACCAGAAACCATTTTACCTGACAGCAGCACACAGCTGGGTAGTGTGGGGTGCCAGTCAGTGTCTTGGCCTGTTTAGCTGTTACAACAAAATGCCACAGACTGGGTAGCCTAGAAACAAAGAACTTTATTTCTCATAGGGGAAGCCAAGATCAAGGTGCCCAGCAGATTCAGTATCTGTCCGAGCTCTCTTATCCTTTGATCTCTGGGTGGCTTGAATGAAGGGTATGCAGAATGTTTTCATAAATGTATGCTGTGTACAGTACAAAGTGTAGAGGTTGGGCTGGGTGTCCCTCCCAGGAATATTTGCACTTAATAAGCGATTCAACGTCTTAATCTACAATGATTGCAATTAGATTAGAGAGTAATGGGAATTTCAGGCAAGCTGGTAAGGGTGAGAAGTAGGAGAAGCGGAGCCTCATGGAGCCCCTCAAACAGCACAAAAATGGACAGTGCTCTACCCCTACATGGGCGTAAGACTGCTCCTCATGGGAAATGCTCCCACCTCCTAGTTTGCAGCCCCTACCTCCAGTCCCAACCCCACAGAATTATGCGTCCCCTGAGATCGCCACTGGATTGACCAGTTACCTCCCTGGCCAGACCCTCTTCTAACAAAGGCCAACCTTCCTCTGGATGTCCTGCTTAGGTACCCCTGCCCCCCCCGCGCCCCCCCCCTCTGCCTTCTGCACCTACATTTCCAGGTATCTTGCAAACAGAACATCTCCAAGGCACTCAGGGCTCCAGATTCCAAACCTTTGTTTCCTGCTCACATAACCTGTGTGTCTTTCGGAACCTCCGCAAGCAGCTCCAAAGGTATTTCTCCTCCTCAATATAATCTGTTCTGGTTTTCAAGGTCCTGCTATGTCTTTGGCTCTCTTCCCTCCAAAAGGCGCACACAGCCTCATCTCTTCACCTCTGCCCCTGCTGCCCCACTGAGATCTACGTGGTCTATCTCCTCCACCTGCCGGGACCTAGAAGGATGACATTGTCGAGTGGAATACAACTGGAATTTTTCACTGAATTCTAAAGGACCTCGGTGCTTTTGACTTCTCGAGTGAACACAAAAGAACCTGAAGCTTCTCTTGTGCTGGTTTGTAGTCTTTTTGCTTAAAAAAGAAACCCAAAATCTCCCAGGGCCTTTTACCAAGTCACATGTTCATCAGGACTGTCTTTTTACCGTTCCTACAACACCTTAGATTTTTTAGATTCCCCTGTAACATGTTCCTGTCCTGTAGACCTTACCTCTCACTAATCTTATCCCCATTAATGTTGTGCCCTCAGTTTCTTTTAATCTTTCCTCACTGGCTTCTCATTGGCTGTATCACCCTAGCAACACAAAATCTATTTCTCTGTGTGTCCTGCTCTTCTTTAGTGAGGGAGAGTTCTAGCACTGAGACTATAATCTTTTTTTTTTTAATATTTTTTATTGATTTTTTACAGAGAGGAAGGGAGAGGGATAGAGAGTTAGAAACATCGATGAGAGAGAAACATCGATCAGCTGCCTCCTGCACACCCCCTACTGGGGATGTGCCGGAAACCAAGGTACATGCCCTTGACCGGAATCGAACCTGGGACCTTTGAGTCCGAAGGCTGATGCTCTACCCACTGAGCCAAACCACTTAGGGCGTAGACTATAATCTTAAATGACTACTAGGGCCAGGGAAGTAATACAATGTTTGAGTAATGGCTGAATATATAATTAGGAGTGGTGGAGATTGTGGCTAACTGGAGAGGGTAAGTCAAAACTAAAGGCATTCAAATTCCAAATTTGTGGGACAAAGAAAACTCACCGATTGTCCAAAGAGGCTAGTGTATAAACCACTGTTTAGGCTTATGTGGAAGTATTTCTGTTTAGCAGGACTTTTCCTGGGCAGAGCGTTACCTTCTCACCTGGTGGAGTTAGAAGATATTATTTACAAATCTTGCAGACAATAGCAGTAATTAGAAAGGGAGACTGAGGAGAGGGTTTATGCAAACATTAGAATATCATTTCTTTACCATTTTTTCATTTAGCAATGTATTTTTAAAAAATATATTTTTATTGATTTCAGAGAGAAAGGGAGAAGGAGAGAGAGATAGAAACATCAATGATGAGAGAGAATCATTGACCGGCTGCCTATGCCCATACCCTTACCACATTGCCTCTTCCTTTTCTACCTGCATATGGCTTCATGGGAAGTTCCCAATGAGCAGTTGACTGAGGAGTAAAACAATTTAGGTTACTTTGAAAATGGTCCTGTAGGATAGGCTAACTCTACTAACACATGGATGGCTGCGCTATGGCCCACTCCAAGGTGGTCCGAAGGATAGTGTGGAGGAACTTCCTCCGGAGAGTAGAACTCAAGCAGTGTACCGGTTGTTCATTGCCCCTGAAAAGAGAGATGGTCAGAGGTACAAGGATAGAGGCTAATGATTTGGCTGGATGGTCAGGGACATGAAAGTAACCTGATTGGAAAACTGGTGACAAGTAGGTCAGGGGAAATGTTGTGTGGTTAGAGGTATATGAATGGTCACAGAGAGTGAAAAGATATTGTGTTCCACGTGAATGCATATAAAGAGCAACCTCAGTAGAAGCGGATGTTAATAATCAAGTGGACAAGAAGACCTGTCCTGTAGGGATTAGTCAGCTTCTTTTCCCAGCCGTCCTTGTTCTTGCCCAGTGAACTTATGAACAAAGTGGCCATAGCCAGTGGATCACTAGGCAAAGAAAGTGGTTACTGTACTAGCTGTGATGACTGATCCTGACTAATAAGGAGAAATTGAGAAGCTACCTATACAATGGAGGTAAGGAAGAGTGTGTCTGGTGGAATCCTGGGAGCACCTCTTAGACACATAGAATTACACACTACTATGTGATTAAAGTCAGTGAAAAGCTACCATAACCCTTTTAGGCAGAACTGTTCAAGGGCCAGACCCTTCAAGGAACAAAGGTTTAGGTTTCCCCCACCAGATCACAATTAGCTGAGGTGCTTGCTGAGAGCAAAGGAATGCAGTTGTGGAAAAGGGCACCTATAAACACCATTGCAACCATGTGACCAGTTGCAGAAACAAAGTACAATAGTTATGAGTATACAGTGGGGCCTTGACTTACAAGTGTCCCGACTAACAAGTTTTTCGAGATATGAGCCATCTCTCGGCTGATTTTTTGCTTTGAGTTGTGAGCTAAAATTCGGGTTACGAGCCAGCTTCAGATACCCCACCGCTAGTTGGCGCAGCGAACGTCACAGTGAATGCCACAACATCAGCCCAGCATCACGTGTCTCACTCGTTCACAATTGATTTGACATACGAGTAATTTGAGTTACGAGCTCTGTCACGGAACTAATTAAACTCATAAGTCAAGGCCCCACTGTATTCCCTATATTGAAATGAATATATCCTATATAATAAAGAGGTAATATGCAAATTAACCCTCACGCCCTCACAAGATGGCTGCTATAACCAGGCCAGCAGGGGAGTTAGTGAGGGATGACCAAACGACTGAACAAGCAGGCTGCGTGGGGCGACCAGG
>NW_005360677.1:575633-581440 GCF_000412655.1 Myotis brandtii
CCTGGATTGGAGAGAGTGCAGGCTGGGCTGAGGGGACCCCCCCATGCACAAATTTTGTGCACCAGGCCTCTAGTATATATATATTTAACCAATTTATTTTATCTTCCCCTCTCCCATTCTTTTACAATTTAATAAAATGTGTTAATAGCAGTTAGCCTTATATCTCAGTATTTAAGGTATAGACTATGAAATGAGAAATGCCAACCTTTCATTTAGATGTTTATTACACATGCCATCTGGTCAATCAAAAGAGGTGTATATGGATGCCATGTACACAAGGGGTGTACTGTGGTAATGAGTAGCACTTGCCAACTTCTCATTTAAATGTTTATTCCAGATGCCATTTTGTCACATGGCTCTATTTTCTGCAAAAAAAAAATAAATAAATAAATAAATAATTTTTTTTACCCAAATAACCTAACAAAAATGTATCAATTTATATATATTCTTACCATGATTAGTAGTTAGAGGTCAATGTTATCATAATTCAATCTATTCTGCTATAACAGAACAGTTCACCTTCTCATTCATTCAACAACTTTTCTGGAATGCCTAATATGTGTCAACACAGCAGAGATACAGGAATGAGCAAGACGCAGCCCTCATGTCTTACAAACCATACAGTTTACTCCCTTCTCACTTGGTTGAGAAAAGCTATGAAATGACCTCTTTAAGAACAACATCTTTCAATGAGAAAAAAGGAATTGAGAATTGGAGAATTTCAGAACCGTAATAACAGTGTTCCTGCAGAAACCTCAATAATAAACGTTTTTATAGCTATAAGTGTATAGCTATAAAGTGTGAATACGCGGAGAAAATCCATGGTTTTATCACATTCATGGTTGCCCCTCTTTTCCTATATCATCAGCATGACCATTAGCACAGGCTTCAAACATAGTCTCATCACCTTTTCACCCATCGTTATGTTAAAAGAGATCAGAGCTATTAAAACACAGCCGCTCTGTGTTGAAAATAAAACCATTTTTCACTCACAGAGTTAGTTCCTGAAAGAGATCAGGTAATAAATAACCTATAGCAGTCGGGATGTATCTGGGTGGGGTGGGGTGGTGGATGGGTGGGTGTGCAGGATCACATCTTAAGAAATGGCCACACCGCCTCAGATGAGACCCAGCGCTGAAGGCTAATAACTGAGAACAGGGCAGACAAAGGTTCCATTAGAGTTACTTACATGCCTGATTCCCCGGCTAAACTGTGAGCTCCTCAAGGGCACTAATTGTGGCTTCTTTGTCTTCACATGCTTTTGTCAGGAAACAAAATTCGATTGAATTTGTCACCAGTTCTGTTGACCTTAACTTACACATTAGGCTCAACAAAACTATCTGAATTAAAAAAAAACACACAACTATCTGAATTAAAGCATACAGATATAGTCCTGGCCAGCATGTTCAGTGGTTAGAGTGTCAGCCAGAGCACCCATGGATCAAAGGGTCACAGGTTCGATTCCTGGTCAAGGGCACTTACCTGGGTTGCAAGTTCAATCCCAGCCCCAGTCTGGGTGTGTGCGGGAGGCAACCAATCAATGTGTCTCTCTCACATCGATGTTTCACTCTCTCTCTCTCCCTTCTCTCTCTCTTTTTCTCCCCCTCCCCCCTCCCTTCTACTCTCTCTAAAAGACAATGGAAAAAATATCCTCGGGTGAGGATCAACAAAACAAACAAAAAACACATACAGATATATTCTGATACACTCTAACATAAAGACTTTGTGACAGACATTGTTCTAGTTCTCTACCCATATCCATTCTCCCCTTCTTTTTTTCTCACCCAAAGATATGTTTATTGGTGTGTTTTTTGAGAGAGAGAGAGAGAGAGAGAGAGAGAGAGAGAGAAACATCGATAAAAGAGAAACATTGATTGGTTGCCTCCTGTACACGACTCAACGGGGATCAAACCCGAAACCTAAGTATGTGCCCTGAAAGAGAATCACACCCACAACCTTTTTGGTGATTGGGAGGACGCTCCAACCAACTGAGCCACCTGGCCAGGGCTGCCCTTCTTTTTTAATATCGAGAGTTTGGGTCCCCCCGCACCCCCTTCAAAGAAACAGTACATTTAGTAACACTGCTTTCTCGGGCCCTTTGTAGCTAAGGTAGCAGTGCGATCAAATTCTGGCCAACAGATATTAGCATAAGTTGCTGGTTAAGCATCTGTGAACACTTTGTAAAAGCAACAAATGTGTTTGACCTGTACCTTTTGCTTTCCTCTTTCCCCACCTGGAGTGTGGGTGCGTGTGATGCACTGATGGGCATCAGCCATCTTGTGACCATGAAAATTAAGGTTGCACCCTAAGGCAGTCCACCCCAGCCCTGGGCAGTTTACCCCCAGACTTTTTGTTGCCTGAAATAAAAACAAACCAACAAACTTACTTGTTTAAAACTGTTGGTTGAGCTTTATGTTACTTGCAGCTGATGACAGTTCTAACAAATTGACAAAGAACTATTTTAAATTATAGCTCATTTTTTAATTGTACCAGTTATATTCTTACCTAAGGAAAGATGCTGGGCCCTTTAGAAAAGTTTCTCAAAATGTGGCCCATATAGATATTCTGCATCAGAATTACACAGGCTGCTTGTTTATGAAGATGAATTTCCCAGGCGCTTGTTTGCCCAACCTGACCTCCCAACCCAGAATCAGAATGGATGGGTCATGGCCTGGGACTCTGCCTTTTAAAAACTCCCCCGATGATCCCTGTGCTCAGGAAATCCCAAGAACCACTGACAAATAATCCACACAAGCTTGAGTCATTTGCTGGGCAGCAAGGTCAATGTAGCTAATTTTTTGTTTTGTTTTCAGTTCTGCACCAAATCCCCACACTTACCAACCTTAACTTGAACATAATTAAGGAGGGTCCAACCCCCTTCTGGAAGAGGGATAATCTGTCAGGCTTCAGTAAGAGCACGCATTTCCTATGTGGTTTTTAGCAAAGGTTCTGCTTTATCAAGTTTGTTTTAACTAAGTTTGTTAATCCTTCTGGAAGAGGGATAACCTGTCAGGCTTCAGTAAGAGCACGCAATTTCCTTTGTGGTTTTTAGCAAAAATTCTGCTTTATCAAGTTTGTTTTAACTAAGTTTGTTAACACTGCCAATCATATTCCCATCTTATATGGGATGCAGTTGTACTCAATATCATATTTCAATTGTCTAGCAAATTTGAAATGAACGTGATCCAATATAATTCTGATTTAATATTCCTTTCCTGAGTTATTAATTCTTTTTAGGCTTAGAATAATCTTATCCAATTTTGTCTTTCTTATTGTACTAAAAGTTCTCCTTATATGAAAGAACATAGATAGATACAATCTTTAAACCCCCAATCTTGAATTCAAGGATGATCAGAGGTCATTTATTGAGTAATAAAAGAGATCTTTGAACAATATTGGACTCCCTAAACCGTTCTTGACCTTGTCTTTTGGAACCTCATTTCTCAAAGCACCCCAAAGTACATTCCCTTCACTTGTCATTATGTTATCCTTGACTCATTCCTGACTCTTCGTCTTTGCTTCTGTTGTTTCGCCATCTAGTTTAGCTAAGCTCAACTTCCTCTATGGAGCCTTCTTCAATTGCTCCAAGCCGGTTAGCTAGTTCTCTTCTGTAATCCTTATTCTAATCACCATCATTACCAACCAATTTTCTAAATCTTCCCAAAAGAGATTTATAGCTTGTTAGCCTCCAACTAAAAATCCTTCAATAGCACCATGTTTCCAACAATGAATACACTCTGAGCATCCCCCAAGGTGCACTCTGCTAGGTGCCTGGGATACACAGATGTATAAAGCACAACCACTGTCCTGCAGGCGTTATGGACTGATGAGTTATTCACAACTGGGGCACACTTGAGTTCTCAAGTGCTCTACAGAGTGCACTGGAAACGCACGCCTTCAAGGCCCTGCGTGATCTGTCTCCAATTGATTTTGCTTACTTCATCCCCCATTATTCCCTTTCTTTTGATCCAAATAGCTGGGCTAAGTACCACTCTCCAAATACATCTGCTACCTTTCTGCCTCTCTTTGATCTCACTTTGATCCCTGTTCCTGAAATGACCTCCTCACTTCTCTATCCATATCAATTCTGACATATCCTTAAGGACCCAGTTTCAAATAACACCTTCTTCATGAAATGTTTTAATTGCTCATGAAGTTCCAATTAAGTCAGTTTTCTTAAAAAAGAACCCCATGTAACATCAAATGCAATGACTGGTTCTTGATTAAGTCTGGTTTGAACAAACCAGCTCTAAGAGATATTTGGGGGTAATTTAGAGAGGTTTGATTTTGAACTTGGTACAAAATGATATTAGGGAATTATTGTTAAATTTATCAGGAATTGCCCTAACCAGTTTGGCTCAGTGGATAGAGCATTGGCCTGCGGACTTAAGGGTCCCAGGTTCGATTCCAGTCAAGGGCACATCCCCAGTAGGGGGTGTGCAGGAGGCAGCTGATCAATGTTTCTCTCTCATCGATGTTTCTAACTCTCTATCCTTCTCCCGTCCTCTCTGTAAAAAATCAATAAAGTATATTAATAAAAATTTATCAGGAATCATAAGATTATTGTCATTATGTAAAAAAAAAGTCATTAGTTTTAGATATGAGAATTAAATTAGAATGGAATGTTACCATGCTGTAGCTTAAAAATGAATGAAGCAAACATGGCAAAATGTGAAAATTTGGTAATGAGAATATAGATGTTTTCAGATGAAACTTTCTACCTTTCTGTGTATTTGAAAATGTTTCTAATCAAAAGTGAAAACAAGCCCTAGCCGGTTTGGCTCAGTGGATAGAGCCTCAGCCTGCAGACTGATGGGCTCCAGGTTCGATTACGGTCAAGGGCACATGCCCAGGTTAAGGGCTTGATCCCCAGTGGGGGGCGTGCAGGAAGCAAGCCGATCAATGATTCTCTCTCATCATTGATGTTTCTATCTCCCTTGCCCTTTCCCTTCCTCTCTGAAATCAATAAAAATATATTTTTAAAAAGTAAGCCATTTACTAAAGAAAATTTAGGGAAAAATAAAAATAACACAAAAAAGAAGCCATTATCCTACCATACAGAAATAATCATTATTTGTATTATGATGCATTTCCTTCTATACATTTCCAAATATAACTGTTTTCATGTTACAAAATTGTGATTACTCTGGATTGTTTTATATTGATCTCAGATTTTTAAGAATGTTTTTTTATAAATTCTTTATTGATTAAGGTATTACATATGTGCCCTTATTCCCCAATTGCCCTCTCATTTCCCCGCTCATGCCCTCACCCTGCTAGTGTCTGTGTCCATTGGTTATGCTTATATACATGCATACAAGTCCTTTGGTTGACCTCTCCCCCTCACCTCCACCCTCCCCTGCCTACGCTCTGAGGTTTGACAGTCTGATCGATGCTTCTCTGTCTCTGGATCTGTTTTTGTTCATCAGTTTATGTTGTTCATTATATTCCACAAATGAGTGAGATCATGTGATATCTTACCTAATAATAGACAAACATGCAAATTGACCATACCTTCGCTATGCCTTAAGCCACATCCACCAGCCACTCAGAGTGACTATATGCAAACTAACCCAACCAAGATGGCAGCTGGCAGCCACAGAGCTGGAGCAAGCAGAAGGCTTGGTTGCCCCAATGATGGAAGAAGCCAAGCTTCCCGGCCGGCTGCTGCCTCCTGTCAAGGCAACAAAGTTTCAATTATAGAAGGTAAATAAACCCCAGATACCTGCTTCCAGTCACCATGGCCACAGAGCTGGAGCGAATAGAAAAAAAAACCACAAAAAAAGGAAAGGCTGGGAGCTTCGGTC
>NW_005360677.1:581829-584149 GCF_000412655.1 Myotis brandtii
CACTGACCACCAGGGGGCAGATGCTCAATGCAGGAGCTGCCCCCTGGTGGTCAGTGCGCTCCCACAGGGGGAGCTCTGCTCAGCCACAAGCCAGGCTGATGGCTGCCAGCACAGCGGTGGTGGTGGGAGCCTCTCCCGCCTTCTCAGCAGCACTAAGGATGTCTGAATGCAGCTTAGGTCTGCTCCCCGCTGGCAAGTGGACATCCCCTGAGGGCTCCCAGGCTGCCAGAGGGATGTCTCACTGCCAGCTTGGGCCCAATCCCCCAGGAAGCAGGCCTAAGCCAGCAGGTGGACATCCTCTGAGGGGTCCCAGACTGCAAGAGGGCATAGGCTGGGCTGAGGGACCCCCCCAAGTGCACTCTAGTTTATAATATGTTTTTATTGATTTTAGAGAGAGAGGAAGGGAGAGAGAGAAACATCAATCAGCTGCCTCTTGCACACCCCTTACTGAGGATGGAGCCCGAAACCCCTGCATGTGCCCTGACCAGGAATCAAACTGGCAACCTTTTGGGTTCATGGGACAATGCTCAGTGAACTGAACCACACCAGCCAGGGCGTGCTGACCTCAGATTTTAAAAGAACATATGCCAGCCCTGGCCGGTTGCTCAGTGGTTAGAGCGTCAGCCTGCAGACTGAAGGGTGGAGGGTTCAATTCCGTCAAGGGAACATACTTCAGTTGCAAGCTCTGCATGCGGGAGGCAACCAATTGATGTGTCTCTCTCACATCAATGTTTCTCTCTCTCTGTCTCTCCCCCTCCCTTCCATTCTCTGTAAAAAATAAATGGGGGGAAAAAATCCTTGGGTGAGGATTAACAACAACAAAAAAGAACATATACCAAAAGTAGAAAGAAGAGCACATAAAAAGAGAATGATGCATTTTGTAGGTATGTTATATATCAATAAAAAAATTAAAATACAAACATTTTTTAACACTAAGCAGATGTTTGCAGACAAACCTTCTAATTCTCCTAAACTCACAAACCAGCAATTAATTATCTTACAATCTTAAGTTCCACAGATTGGCTTTTCAATGGTGCATTTCAAACTATCCCAGAATCAATTGCTTCTCTGCAGTTCCCCCACTTGTAGTCCTCATGGTGGGCCCTCCAGGCTACCACATACTTTTTTGGAGGAAATCGCCAGCCTGGCTAACTGGGATCACCGTGGCTCTCAGCCACCCCAGCTGGGCTGTCACTGCTGCTGAACCATCTCTCCTCCAGCTTCTTGCCCTGCTCTACTTCACACTCCTTCTTCCTAAGGCTCCTGACTAATCCACACCTTCTCTCCTTGACACTGTTCCTTTCTTCAACATCTTCTTGCCAATGTTAGCTCCAGCCACATGACTCCCTTTTTTCTTTACAGAAATATTGTTTAAATATTTTATTTATTTTCACAATCACATATAATAATATTAAATATAACTTTAAAGTTAGAAATTGCTAAACATCCCACCACATCAGTGCAACTGATTTTACCTTTACATTTTCTTTGGTTCATCTCTGTGGATATTTATACATATTTCATACTGTGAATATGCTGTTTAAAATTTTTCACTTACATTGTAAGAATTATGTTATTACATAATATTTGTGGGTTTTATTTTTATATTTATATTTGTTGTTAATCCTCACCTGAGGATATATTTCCATTGATTTTTAGAGAGAGTGGAAGAGAGGGGGAGAGACAGAGAGAAACATTGATGTGAGAGAGATGCATCAATTGGTTGCCTCCCGCCTGCGCCCCAACCAGGGCCGGGGATCGAGCCTGAAACCAAGGTACATGCCCTTGACCGGAATCAAACCCGGGGCCCTTCAGTCTGTGGGTCGACACTCTATCCACTGAGCCAAACCAGCTAGGGCTGTGGGTTTTTTTTTCTTTCTTTTTTTTCACTTAAATGTTTTGTTTTAATAAATAAAGCATCATGGCTTAGATTTTAAATCACATTTACAGATAAGGAGCATTTCTAAGCCCAAACAGGTGACAGTGAAGCTACTACTGCTGGAAGGAATGCATGCCCCACATGTATGTTAAGCCTAAAGAGCAGAGACTTACCAGCAGAGCACACCATACACATAACCTCTAGACTAGATAACTAGAAGCAGAGGAAGATCACAAGTTTGGGTAAAGTCCATGCAACAACTACCTGATTTCTTCACCTTCATGCTGCAGAACCAACTGAAAGTTGTGTTACTTTTAGATAAGCTAGAAGTAGGTTTCCTGATCATATTAAAGGAAACTTTCTCCCATTGTTAACAATTAGGCTAAGGGCATTAGTATAGAAAGATATCCATGAGTAAATACAGAGTATTAGAATAGCAAA
>NW_005360677.1:584212-588041 GCF_000412655.1 Myotis brandtii
AGCAGTGCATGAATTCCACCTCCCAAAGGCTTAGTCCAAAAACTTCCCGTTGGCATTTGCACCAAACAAGGCTCCTCGTACTTCTGGCATCATCTGCTGAGCTATGAGATCCAGTCGGCTTTCTAGGGTATTGGAAACTTTTATTTTACAATCCCCATTATAGATCTCAACTCCACCAGCTATCTCCTCAGGTAGGTAGACCTCCTGATCAATTTGGACATCAACATCTCTATTGGTGGCGATTTTGTACATAGGGATTGCTTTTTGCACTGCAGCCTTTACCAGAGGGAAATCCTGTTTCCGGCAACAAACAATCATCTGGGGCTCCAATAACTGGTACAAACCCTGGAGGACCAGTCCATCCAGCAGCACTTGGCATCTAGTTGTATCTTTCACCACCTTGCCCAGTCTCTGTTTTGCTTCATTTAGTAGGTCTGTAATAAGATCATCTCTCGCTCTGAGGACTTTGAATCTTGCTTGATTCATCATATTGGACATCTGAATTTTTTTTCTGCTGCTCTATCTGCTTTTCTTTCTTCTCATAGTATTCCATAATCTTCAGTCTTTGGGTTTGCACAAGACGACCTTTCTCAATGTTGAACTCTTCTTCTGCTTTTGCATCTATTTCTTCTGCTTTTTCATTGGCTTCTTGTTCAATAAAAGCCATCATATGCTTAATCTGCTTTTGCACGTCAGCATCGCTGAGGGCCATAGTGAAAGCGATGCTAGGCAGGTGGGCAACTAGCTCGAGCTTAGGCCTGAAGAGGATGGTGGAGAAAAGGAGGTTTTTGTTTTTTAAAAATAAAAACACATCACATATTCCAAGGATTAAAATGCCTCCCAAGGACCTGAAATAAATTGAAACCATTTCCTGGTTACCAGATACTTTAAATACTTAATTCTACAATCTGCTTTTTTACATTTCCTATGTCATGGACTTTCTCCCAAGTCAGTAGCTACATTTTCTACATTATTTTGTTTTTGTCTTATTTTATTTTTTCTACATTATTTTAAATAGCTGCATAGCATTCCATAATAAGGATGTAATTTTCTTTAATTTAATGCTTTGAATAGTTATTTCACTCCCTGTTTAAAAAATCAGAAGAAAATGAAATGGCACACAGTGAAAAGTCTCTCTCCTCGTTTCTCACCCCACTCTAGTATGTAACCAACCTCCTTTCTTTGGATCATTCCAGAGTTTATTTAGGTAGATGCAAGCACATGTAAATGTCATTTCTTATTTTTATCTTTCTTTCTTAACCAGAATGTATTATATACACCACTCCTTACTTTGCCCTTTTCACTTAATAATTTGTCTTGGAGATTGTTCCAACTCAGTACATCGCGTTTCTTCATTCTTTGCTCTGCAGCTGCATGTCTTCCTTCCGGACAGGCGCCATCCCTGACTTCCACGTGATAAACACGGTGGTCATCCCACTGACTCCTGATCCCATCTCTTATCCATTAACTCCAAAACCTTGTGCCCTCCATTTTCCACCCCAATCCCTTTTTACTGGCTTGTTTTTCCTCCAAGCATGTCAGGTTTCTGTATGCTAAAAGAGAACGTTCCTTTTGTTATAAGGACCCTTAAAGCTCCTATAACCTTCAAACTGGATTGAGGTGTCCACAGTCTTCATCCACAGCTTCCATTTCACCCCTGTCCCCTCCTTGACCTCTTGTGACCTGCCTTCCTCTTCCTGTCTGTACTGAAACTCATCTAATGGAAACATTCAACAGCTTGGTCTTTTTCTGTCTCCACCCTAACATTTGAAAATGAGTACCCATCCTTTGTTTACCATTCACTCCTTAACCTCTTGTAAAATGACTTCTGCCCACCCCCTTTATACTAAAACTGATCTTCAAGTCACCAACTAACCTTTTAATGGACAATCTCCCAAGAACCTGGCCTTGGCTCACTTCTTTAGCCCCCACGCCTGGTGTTCCTATTACCCCTACCCCCACCATAGGCTCGCCCTAGAGAGTCTATCTTCCCAGTGACTTCACTGCTATCCTTTCTTATCAGTTCTGTCCATTACCTCTAAATCAGATCCTAATTGTTGATGTTTAGACTATTAATAATAGTGGTCTCCTAACAAACCCTTCTCTCTACAGCCTCTTTCCCTCTCTAACTGAAAAAATAAAGCAGATCTTACATCATTCCCTTCTTCAAAACTCAAATGGGTTAAGCACTAACTCTCCAATCTGATATTCAAGTCCTTGCACTACTTTAACTCAATTCAACTGGTATTGACACCAGTTGGCATTATCTTCCACTGCTATATAAGCATGCCCTATGCTCCGGCCAAACCGGTCTGCTCTAAACACAGTGTACTTTGCGGCTCCAGGCTTTGGTTCACCCTTCTGTCCACCTGGATTACATGTCCCCTCCATCTCTGCTATTCTAAATCTTATCCCCCCAACTAATTCTACTTGTCATGATATCTTCACTAACCCTCCACCAAATGTGTTGGAGTTATTTGTGCAGTTACCATATTTTGCCACTGGATTCTGAACTCTGTTAAAACAACATTTTGCATTTAGTGAGCCCTTCTATCTGTCAACCTGTGCTAAGTGACTTGTATGCATTATCTCACCTAATCCCCACAGCAACATTGTTAGGCCAGGACTCTCCCCGTTAAACGTTAAAGAGACTGAGGCGCAGGGAGATTAAGTAGCTTGCCCAGGACATGCAGCTGATGAGGGTGGAATCAGGTTCCCCCCTCACACTCATTGTCTCAGTCCATTCGGGCTGCCATACAAAAATACCATAAATTGGATGGCTTGTAAAAAACAGAAATTTATTTCTCACCGTTCTTGAGGCTAAGTCCAAGATCAAGGCACCCATAGATTCAGTGTCTGATGAAAAGCTACTTCCTGCTTCATAAGCAGCTATCTTTTCGCTGTGTCCTCACATGAGAAAAAGAGCGAGGCTGCTCTCTGGGGTCTCTTTTATAAAGGCATTCATCCCATTCATGAGGGCTCCATTCTCAGGATATAAGCACTTCCCAAAGTCCCCGTCTCCAAATGCCATCACCTTGGAGGTTAGGATTTCAACATACGAAAGGGGGGGGGGGGGGGGGGGAGGGATAGGATTCAAACATTCAGTCCACAGCATTCATGTTTGTTACTTATGGTAGCCAACACAGAGTCCACCACCTACACTGCACTCAGCGTGAGTCAGATCAACGTGTTAAAAATGGTGCCTGTGTGTACACCCAGACTCTAAGGGAGCAGGGAGTGGGGATTGAAACAGTAATGAATTTGGAAGGCAGAATCGTTGGTGATGTTATCAAATGTCCACTATTGGGTTATAGAGCCTTAGAAACAAGCATTTAAAATGTGTAGTTACTACGCAGGATGGCAGCTACTCTTGAATATTCTCCAATTGTCATTTATAGGTTAGTTTTGTCTCCCTGATTTTATTGCCATACCCCCCTGGATTCTCTCTCTGCTCTCTTGTATTCCCACAGCCTTCGGTGCATTGCTCAACTCAGGGTTCTCGTACTTGTTGATTTTAATGTATGTGTGTTTGTGTATGTGCACGGCAACGGGATGGAGGACGCGGGTGTGTGATGGAGGGTGCATTCCTCCCATCCCTTTCCCCTTGAGCAGCTGCAGCCTGAATGCCTTCTCTCTTGAGGGAGGACGCAGAACCGCTGACCCTTTAGCAAGTTGTCCCTCACAGAACAGGTGTCTCCCCCTCCTCTCGGAGGAGAGGGATGGCAGGACCCTCAGTGACATAAGCGACCCACCAATGAGAAGTCCGGCTTTGGCAGCCGCACCAATGGGCGGCCGGGGGCGGGTCCGGTTTCCTGGGAGCCCAGCGGGC